>NW_024038437.1:0-590000 GCF_016077235.1 Cyprinodon tularosa | reverse complement strand
TGGAATCGGACATCCATTGCTAATGTCTGTGACCTGAAGTAACCTTGGCCATTTTTACAGCGAATTTTTAGACGCTGAATTTGAGACAGTGAATTTGAGCAAGTTGAATTGGAGGACAACGAAAATATTGCATTTGAATTTTGAAAAGTTGAATTTTTTATATGCTGAATTTTTTAACACTGAAAATTCAAACTGTGAAAAATATGTATATTGAAAATTTCATCACTTTGAAATAGGAATGTGAATTTTTTTAATAACTGAAAATTGCAACCATGTAAAAAAAATTACACTGAATTTTTTTTTAATGTACAAATAATGACATTGAATTTTTTTTAGGTTAAAAATATATTCAGAATTTATTTTAATACTGAAAAAGTAAGCACTATTATACAACGTTCAAATTTCAGAGGTATTTTTAATTCAAATTCTGATGGCACATATTTACTTCCATAAACTGGTAGGTTAGAAGGGGATAGCATTACTGGCCTGTTACTTATCAGTGCATGTCTAGTTTAAAGGCTCCTTAACAGAGAAAGTAGGTTTGAATCCTGAAGAAAGTTAATCCCTAGCAATGCACCAAGTGGTATGTCCCCTACTTTAGTTCGATTTTTAAGTAAGCGGAGAACAAACTGGCACCCTGTTGATGTGTTTATCGACCAAATATTGCCTCTTTACTTTTGGATTCATTAATTAAGCAACGCAAAAAGATTATCTCATTTTTCAGTTCTAGACCTGCTGATCAGAGACAGTTCTTAGACTTATCCTCTTTCTGGATTTAAAATGTTCACCATGTTTGGAAGGCTGACCTTTAAACTCATGCTGATGATCCTACATTTGCCTCAGTGTGACGTCAGTAAGGCATAATATTTATTTTTCCTCTGCATGTGTTCTTGAATGAAAGGGGAAGGCGATAGACTTTGTGGGAGTTGACGAAAGCACAGCCAGATGGGTTCAGGATTTTAACATAAAATCCTACGCCACACCAGCCAAACTGGAATCTATAGATGGTGAGAAGAGTTCCTTTAACAACCAATCAGCTACTTTCGTCTGCTTAGTTATGTACTGATGATCTTTTCCAAGGTGCCAGATACCAGGCACTGCTCATCCCAGACTGCCCTGGAGCGCCAAACGACCTGGCACACAGCGGCTCCATGCACCGAATCCTCACACAGTTCATCTCCCAGCAAAGTGAGTTCCACACTTTACTTTTTTTAAACGTTTTTGCCCTTGCCTCATTTTTGTTTTCTATCACTTGTACAGAGCCTGTGTGTGCTATTGGACAGGGAGTGTCAGCTCTGTGCTGTGCCACCGAGGGCCAGAAGTGGATTTTCAGTGGTTACAGCTTAACAGGGGTTAGTGTTCTCTCTCTCTCTCAGGGAATATTTACTCCCACTGGTGAGACGTGTACAACTTACCTAATAATCAATGCCTCTCTCCAAGCCGTCTGTGTTTGAACTGGTTCGTCAGCCCGACTTTGCCAACCTTCCCCTTATTGTGGAAGATTTTGTGAAAGACAGCGGTGGATCATATACAGGTGAGCGCCTGCGCTGCAGAAACCCAAAACCAGCACTCCATCATTTGTTTCTCAAACCGTATAACGTTTATCTCCTCTTCCCAGCAAGTCAAGAAGACTCCGTGCACGTGGTTGTGGACAGACACATAATAACCGGACAGAATCTGCAGTCGACGTCACTGGCTGTGAATAATCTCATCCTCCTTTGTAATGCCAAATAAAGGTCACCCTGTGCCTGGGTCTGTGTCGGTAAACAAGTAGTTATCTAGAACAAATCACTGGAAAGCCTCGGGCCAGCTGCAAATATAGAGAGCATTTCATGTCAAATTAGTGGGTAAAAATCCACCTAGACTTTAGCGGATCTACAGTTCAACCAGAAAGTATTCACATCTTGTAATCATGTTCAATTTTGTTTGCTTAAACGGATAATTTTATTAAACACATTTAATAACTCTTAACTATCCAAACCCATGCCTTATGTTAAGGCACCTTTGGTTGGAATATTATTGGATTTTTTTGTACTCCATAAGCATGACGCCCTCTACAGGAGGGACCGGGCGTGTTTAGTTCTCACTAGAAATATTTATTTGACTTTCCGTCCAGGGGCCCTACCCACTTCTGTTATTTTGGATGTTTATTTTGTGTCACACAAGATCAGCCCTATAGCATGATGCTGCTAAGACCATTCTTCAAAGAAGGGATAAGTGAGAGTTATGTCCTAAGCAGCGTTATATCAAAGATATTTCAGTTTCTCTACATGGATATTCTTTCTTTGCTCTTATCCAAATCATTTATCATTGTGATACATTTCTTGCCATAAGAATTTTGATTTATCGTTACCAAGATTAACAAAGCGAAAGAAAAAACTGAAACATTGCTGAATTATTACAAGGTTTTATCTTTTCCTCCCATCTATCCATCCTTCTTCCGCTTATCCGGGGTCGGGTCGCGGGGGTAGCAGCTTCAGTAGGGAGGCCCAGACGTCCCTCTCCCCTGCCACTTTGGCCAGCTCCTCCAGGGGAATCCCAAGGCGATCCCAGGCCAGCCAAGAAACATAGCCCCTCCAGCGTGTCCTGGGTCTCCCCCTGGGCCTCCTCCCAGTGGGACGTGCCTGGAACAAGTCACCAGGGTGACATCCAGGAGGCATCCTGACGAGATGCCCAAGTCACCTCAACTGGCTCCTCTCGACGTGGAGGAGCAGCGACTCTACTCTGAGTCCTCCCCGGATGACTGAGCTTCTCACCCTATCTCTAAGGGAGAGCCCAGACACACTACGGAGAAAACTCATTTCAGCCGCTTGTATGCAGGATCTCATTCTTTCCATCATGACCCAAAGCTCATGACCATAGGTGAGGGTAGGAACGTAGATCAACCGGTAAATCAAGAGCTTTGCTTTTTGGCTCAGCTCTCTCTTCACCACTACAGAGCCCGCTGCATCAATCCGCTTATCGATCTCCCGCTCCATCTTCCCCTCATTCGTGAACAAGACCCCAAGATACTTAAACTCCTCCACTAGGAGCAGCACATCCTCCCCAATCTGGAGAAGGTACTCCACCCTTTTCCGGCTAAAGACCATGTTTTCCTCTCATTTCCCCCTTAATTGAACGTAAATTAAATGTATTTATTGTGTCCAGTTTAGGAATTAGATTAAAATAAAACAAAAGATAACTTCTTTATGTAACGGGTCCTAAAAAACATTTCCAATTGCAGTTTTTCTAAGAGTAGTATTTGATTGCTGGGCTATAATTCAGTCTTAATAATACAGTCACCTAAAAAAGGATTTCACAGAAGTAAATTGTTTTATCGTATTTGCAATAGTGATACAAAATCAACATTATAGAAATTCCATATGGCTCATCACTGCTGGACGCTCCACCATAAAGGCCTGTTTTGTGAACGGTATCAGTCACTGCTGGATGGCTGCAAGACAAGATTTAAATCACCTCTCTTACCAAGGCCCTTCCCCCATTTATTTTGCTCTGCCGTTTCTTGTGGTTCCACATGTATAAAAAAAAAAAAACAGCTTCTCAGGATGTTTGACGTTTCCAACAGATCTTTTATGCATCTCTACAGATTTTTTGGAACAAATAGGTCAGAGATCCACAGATAAAGCTTCGACTTCTTCTCTTAGTTTTTGCTCTGATATCCTTCAAAAACCGAGACCCAGAATAATATTGAAATGATCAGTAAAATTCAAAACCACCGGAGCACAATTTAAATGCACATTTGTACATTAAAAATAAAGATGTTTATTACATACCGTACATTAATTTAATTTAATTTTGTTTAGTCTTTTTAAAGAAAACAGTATTCATGGCTAAAATTGAGTAATGGGTGTGAAGACTTTTCCAGAATACTGTAGTTGCTAAAAGTCCTGATCATCATGAACCATGCTCTCTGAAATGTACAAATCACAGATTTATAAATGAACACAACGGAAACCAATCTGACGAATCAATATTTGCTTTAAGATTTTTTTTTTTAAAACAAAAATCTATTTTTTTGACAAACGTTCACATTTTCATGACCCTCAAATCAAAAGGGGGAAAAATTCACACAGCAAAAATGGCAGTTCACAATTTTCTTTATCAAAAAGTCTGATGCTTAAAGCAGATCATAGAAATAATCCAGTCCTTGTCCCATTTCCCATAAAGAAATTCCTGTTCCCAGTTCGGTAGCCAAAGAGATCCTCATGTGGAGGGACTGCAAAAAAAAAAACAAAAAACAAAATCAGAAAATTATTTATAATCTCCAATGCTTTAAAAGTATAATTGACATGGAAATAAGAAAAAAATACCAAGTTTTACCTTCAGTGAAGGGTAGTATACCACGTGCTTTACAGAACTGCTTCTGGGAAAAAGGGCAGAAGCTGTATTTAGTAACCCTTCCACAGTTAAATCATATTTTTAAAAGTTTTTGCTGATTCATGAAGTCGGTACCTTTTGTAACTGAAGTGATGTTCTGCAGAGATTTCATCCCAAACCATCTTTGGTCTGTTTTCTCGCAAAATCTCAATGTACCTACAGAGATCAGTAAGGACATGATATTAGGGCTCATTAGCTCCCTCTATTCAATTCAGTTTATTTATATAGCACCAATTCACAACACATGTCATCTCAAGGCACTTTACAATTCAAGCAGATCATACAGTCAAATTGATTTTAAATTTTCCATCTAAGGAAAACCATTTGATTGCATCAACTTAAAGGCAAGCCCTCACGCTGCATTGGATTTGACTAAGATGTAGAACTTTGGTGTGGAGATGATCTTACTTTTATTTTAAAAATTCATATGGGGGCAGATTATAAACAGGGAAATTGGCAAACAATCGCCTCACAGTTTGATTGGAGAACTTCAAAATGACTGAATAAAGGATAGGTACGGTGGCCCTGAAGTGCAAACTGCAACTACAAATCTAAAAGCGCAACTACATTAAGAAAAACACAATTACATTAACCTACCGGAAAAGGTAGGTATCAGTGGGAAACATGAGACATCGCTGATTGGACGACGGCGCCGTTTGACCCTTGAACCGGAAGTTGCGTCGTCTGAACAGTCCAGCTTCTTTTAAGTGTGTCTTCAGTGTACGCAAACTAACTGAAATTTCGTGATTAGTCTTGAGCATATCCAGTATCACCTCGTACGTATGTCCTGATTCAAAATATTCCTGGATAACGACAGCTATGTTTGGGGCGCCGACAAGATCTATGTTTTCAAAAGCTGCAGCAGGCAGAATGACTTCCGGTTCAAGGGTCAAAAGGCGCCGTCGTCCAATCAGCGATGTCTCATGTTTCCCACTGGTACCTACCTTTTCCGGTAGGTTAATGTAATTGTGTTTTCCTTAATGTAGTTGGGCTTTGCTTTATGTAGTTGCGATTTCCTTAATGTAGTTGCGCTTTTAGATTTGTAGTTGCAGTTTGCACTTCAGGGCCACCGTAGATAGGAGATAGAAAACTGAATCAATCTGACTATATGATCTGGTTGAATTGTACAGCGCCTTGAGATGACGTGTTGTGAATTGGCGCAATAGAAATTGAATTGAATATTGTCAAGTTTATAAGTCTGAAAGACCTCTGCCAACATTCAGTGGGTTACATTATAAAAAAAAGGATCAAATATTTTGCTCACACAAAAGCCTGGCATTCTAACAGGGCTGTAGATACTAAATGTGCTTCATATTCACAAAGAAAAATAGCACAGCACTATGTGTGTGTTAGGGGCTCAGCCGAATGTTTTTAATACATTAACTGGGTTTAATTCATGGTCTGCTGTGTAGATCAAAGGGCTGGTTATCCTCCTACAGCAGTGTGTCGCAGTCAGCTTGTCGCAAGTATGACGCAGACATTTTTGATTTATGCTCAATAATGAAGCATGGCCTGTGCTATGTTTATTCCACGCCACAAATGCAAAAGGGGAAAAATCAAAAATGTGGGTCTAGATACGGCTGAGGTGGTGAGGAAGTGGGGCGAGTTTGTCTGACAACGGAGGGACATGAGGGCGACAAAGAGCGGGGATCCAGGTGGAAAAAGGGTCCTAGCGTTCTCGCTCTTCTAGCTAGTCCAACTTCACGAGTCGGTCATACAAACAAAAGAAGCCAGTAAGGTACCAAACAGGAGACGCATAGCGTAGAGCGGATGTAGATTTGACCAATCAGAAGCCTTCTGTCTGCAGTCGCCTACAATATGGGAGAGGTGCAGCAGAGTCTCTGCAGAGGGGGTGGGGACGCCTTTGCGTTCACCGCGACACACGCAGACAACCTGGTTTTGAAGTATAAATCATCCTTAAGCAACGATGAGCTTTACTTTCCAGCCCTCCCAAAGCCGCTCCTCCTAAAAGCTGCTGCTGATTCCTCTGGTGCCTTTGGTAATTTTTCCCTCCATTCAACTTTCTATTAAAGGTATACTATGCAACCGGTGTTGATTTTCCAGCGAGGCTCCCCCCAGAGGGCGAAAATAAAAGTGCAGTCGTAAATATACTCAGCTGTTCTCCTGGTTTCTCCGTCAAGCCAGGCGCAGTTGTTTTGAGCTTAGCAGACAGGCGAACGCAACGAATCACCATGTCTACTGCGGTAAGTGACTATTTTGTTCCAATTTTCGAGTTTGAAAATTTAGCATGTTTTCATACATTATTTGTTATGCATGTGTCTAAATAACAAAGATTGTAGTTAGCCAAGTTGGAGTTTCCCGTACATTTATCCGACTGTCGTTGGGGGAAGGGGGTTCTGATTTCAGTGGTTTTGTACCTCGAGTAGAGATGTCCCGATCCAGGTTTTTGCACTTCCGATCCGATACCGATATTGTTTTTGGACTTCCGATCCGATACCGATACTGGCCGATACCAGCCTATCCGAGCATGTATTTAAGTTTAAGTTAAAGTATTTAGCCTTAGTTGTAAGACTCATGTTGAAAAGGGTTTTAGTACTCTTGATAACATCTAGCCAGCTAAATTAGGTGAGATTGAATAAAACACAATGCTTGGTAACAACAAACTTACCTGTTTATTAAGAGATAAACACAAACTGGACAAAACTATGAATAGCAATCTGAAATTGCACAGTGAACAGTAAAACCGTAAACAGTTAAAGGTGCAAGTATTACTGTAAGTTTTAATAAAAATGCAAAACAGGGAAACACTAGCGCAAAATAGTGGAATGGATCGTTTCAATCGGCGAAACTGGAAAATACGGACCGGATTTTTTTTTTAAAACTGGATCGGCAGTCTGGATTGGCATTTTACATGCTTTGCCGATACGCATTTTTTTGCCAATATCGGCGTCCCGATCCGATACGTGGATCGGATCGGGACAAGCCTAACCTCGAGCACTGAATTAGTACATTTCAAAGAATTGAAAATGGTCTAAACAACCTTATGCATGCAGTTCTCGCTGTAAAGCAAGACCAACTGTCGTGATGCAAGAGACTTCTGAGCCTGTGGGTGCGGGCCGAGGGCTCCTGCAATTGCAAGTACGGTATTTCCCCTACAGACCACCAGGGCGGCTGAGAAAACCTTTGTTCGACCTGAAATGACTCATTTAATCATCCAAAACGTCATGGAACACATTAATTAACTGAAAAATGTTGCATAGTATGCCTTTAAGAGTTAGATGATTAAAATCAGGATTTTAGAGTCTAGGGATTTCTCTGGTTTTGCAGAATCAGCATAACTCTGAACAAACCTAATGAAAACTTAAAACAAGCTAATTTGATGAGAGAAGCACAGTATTGTTTTTTTACCAACAGTTCAAACTCACCTCCCACCGAGGACGGGCTCTGCCCCGTGGCTCGAGAAATCAAGGCCATACAAATTAACTCCAAGCAGGATCTTTTGTCTCCACTGAGTGTTTGGTGAAAGCTGCAGAACACAATCTCTGATCCAGGGCAGGGGTGAGCTTGGACCCGGCCTGTTGGAATGACAGCAACAGAACAAAAAGCTTGATTTTCTCGATGTTCTCTGTCAACTTAAAGGAAAGTCCTCTCATCTCTGAACTCACTTGGGTCCACTGGAGTAGTCATAGGTCATTAGGCTGAATGCATCAACAACTGGGGCCAACTCCTCAAACTCCTCCCTGCCAAACATCCCTGACTGCCCTGTACTGATAATTACAGAGAAAAAAAAAATAAGCATAAACAGTTTAAGGTTTGATTTGCTGATCTGCACAAAGATATTTGCTGCATATTTACCTTGTCACAGCTGGAGGAATAACTAGAATGCAGTCCAATTTTTTAGCTTTCAAAGTCTCACAAATGTGTTTCACTAAATGAACAAGTTCCCTGATAATAAAAGAAGATTATTAATATTTATTATTAATCTCTAAGGGTTTCCGTCAGCCTTTCTGGAGAGTAACTCACTTTCTTTTGTTTCCCCCCAGCTGACTCCAAAGCTCCAGGGTAAATCCATCGAATCCTTCGGTCTGAAAAGCCAGAAAATTCCCCATCAGATGATCAGGTCTCAGTTAACAGCTAAACCTAATCCCCTTATTACCTTTGCAACATCCACCAGTTCACCCGACAGCTCCTCAATCTCATCTTCACTCCCAAACACGCTTATGTAATCCTGGTAGGACCAGCCGTCGAATAACACTCGGGGCACTGGGAATAGTTAAGGAACCAGAGAATAAAGCTTTTTAAACCACATCTGACCCACATTAACAGACCACAGCAGACTCACCCATCCGGACTTTTTTGTTTGACTTGCGTACAGCTTTGACCCAACCTACAGAGAAAAAAAAAAGTGTTGCCATTTTTTTCCCCCCTTTCTCACAGTATGTAAATGAATAAGATTTGAATTTGACTGTCAGTGTTTTCCTACCAGCATCGTGGTCATGAAGTCCTGTGATGTCAAATGTCCCAGGAGCTCGGCGGCGCACCTGAAGCCAAACTGGAGAGACCAGTGACAGCTTGGGGCCAAACTGCTTAGTAATATCATAGCCGTGGGAATTCCACTTTAGGATAGGGGACAGATAAAACACATTAGATGAAAAGGAATAAACAACCATCCACTGATTTTTCATTATTAGCATGTTAAACAAAACAAGACTTTTAAAATAGAGCAGCTTGAAAGCATGTGATTCTTTCTTTGACCCTCAGTCCAGCCAAATATAGATTGTTTATAGCCACTGATGTTACCTTATTATGATTTTTTTATTATCAATATCTAACACAATAGATGCACACTTTTTTAGGTTTCAAACCTAAGACTAAAAGAACTTCTGCAAAAAAGAGGATAGATGCATCTTTTTCGGTTGGATGTTTATACTCTTTGAACATGATGTGAAAAAAAAGGATTAAAAAGGATTTTAAAAAATGACTGGTATTTTAAGAGTCCTTCTTTTCAATAAAAAACTGAAAACATGCATAAACCATTATTATTTCTACATTTAAATATATGTTTTTATGTTTTTCCAGTTATTCAGAGCCTCATTTACCCATCTTAAGCACATTACTAAAACCTAAAGGGCTGGAATGAAAAAGTTGCTTTCCTAAATATAATAAGACAACTGAAAGTCTCGGCCAGGAATAGTGCATTATATTTGTAGATGGTGGTGAACCAACCTGTTCACTAGAAAAGTGAGGTTGGGTTTTTAGTCTTCAATTATTAAGGATGTGGGTGATACTAAACTGTAAATAAACCACTGCAAAGGAAGGCCAGCTCTGTGATTGGATGCCCTCTGGAGGTGGGAAACAAAAGGATCTTACATAAATTAATGGAAAATTCCAGTTTTTAACACTTTTAGCCCATTTTCTGTAGTGTCCAGGATGAAATCGAATGATCGACACCAAAATTTTGACGATTGGTCCTGTCTCAGCTATTTGGCTCATGTAGAATCCCCCCCTGGCTGCTTCAGAATGGCTTGCATAGTGCATGTCAGATAATGTCCTTAAAACAACCTTAAACGTTCTTTTTTTAAAATATGCTACTCACCGGGTCGTCAGCGCTGTTCAATGACGTTCCAAAAAAAGTTTTGTGAAGAAAAACCGTTCCTGTCTTGTTTTATTTAGCATTTTGTAAATCCCAGAACTATTTTTTCCGATACATCACAACCGCTTATAAACTTCCGCTTCCCGTTCGAATCTGAAGCGTTGCACAATCCAGACCACCGTCAAACTCAAAGTCCAATATGTCCTCCTCAAGAATCCACCTTTCGTATTCCATTTTCAGAGTTTTTTAAAGTGTTTAACAGAGACGTTAGCACCTCGACGTCGGAGTACACAGAGTGAAGCAGAAACACTTGGGCCTTGCGAAAAGACTACAACTAAGTGTAAACAGGCCCCCTTTCCGTTTCCGGTGGCGGAGGGATATTGACTATTCCAACAGAACTCAATGGGATTTACAAAATGCTAAATAAAACACTACAGGAACGTTTTTTCTGTACGAAATTTGTTTTTGAACGTCATTGAACAGCGCTGACGACTCAGTGAGTAGCATATTTAAAAAAAAGAACGTTTAAGGTTGTTTTAAGGACATTATCTGACATGCACTATGCAAGCCATTCTGAAGCAGCCAGGGGGGGATTCTGCATGAGCCAAATAGCCGAGACAGGACCAATCGTCAAAATTTTGGCGTCGATCATTCGATTTCATCCTGGACACTACAGAAAAGGGGCTAAAAGTGTTAAAAACCGGAATTTTCCTTTAACATCTCTGTTGGATAATGTCTCCCCCCCTCCATGCATGAAGCTGTTGCAGAACTGGAGAGCTCCTTCAGTGACAGACCGCTGCACCCTAAATGCACCAGGGAGCGTTATCACAGATCCTTCCTCCCAGCAGCTGGAAGCCTCTATAACCACTGCTCCCAACAACCTCAATAAGTTGTTACATTCATGCTGATTTTGCAGTTTCTATCTTAGTTAAATAACATGCTGCTGTCATTTTGCACATCTCTGATGTTGCTGCAACTTTCAAATATCCATTACTGTAAAAATGTCCATAGTATGTTTATTTATTTTCCATGTGTGCAGAATTTATAATGTTAAAACACTTAACAGTACCATATTTTATTGTTTTTTTTTTTTTACTCTTTACCATTATCTTATACACTTTTCTAATGTCCACATTTGTGTGACCGTTTTTTTCTATAATCGTTTTGCTGCTGTAAACAGCAGAATTTCCCTATTGTGGAAAAATAAAGGGACTTTCTATTCTAAAACTAAAAGCTGTGTTCAATAGAGGCAGTAAAAGCATTCTGACACCAACAATAGGAAGGTTACACAAGAGATTGATGCCCAGCAGGAGATTAGTTTTAATAAAACCAGTGATCTGTGTGTCTAATTAGAAGGAAAGGTCTTAAATTATTAGGGAGTATAAAGACGGACAATGTGATGATTGAAGATCTTAAGATCTGATGAGTCAGATTTACATCCTTGAAGAGTAATAGTTGCTTCAGGACGAGAAGACAGATGCATGAAGTTATGCAAATATTGTTCATTGCTGATTTGTTTACTGATTTGTTTGGCAAAGTTTCTCCAAAATGATGTTCATCCCACTTTTAAATAACCAGGGAATGTCTTGTTGTTTTCTTTAAGACAGAGTAGTAAGCAAGCCTCCTCCTTTGGAGCGACTCACTATGATGTACTGACAGCTACACATATTTTGCGCCTCCTATGAGAGTTTCTTTTTCCTGATGTCCTAAGAATAATATCATTAGAAATGCATTTTCCTCTGTTCATTGGTGTCAGAACCTTGTCATTTGCTCCATATAGTGAAAATATTTGGATTACCAGCAGCTCATTTCAGCATCAAAACCCGTGCTGAATAGACTGAGCCTTAGTGAATAAAGAAAAGCTATTTTTCTTGCCATAACTTTGCCTATTAACCCTTTATAGGGCAGGCATAGCCCTTACAAATGGATTCTCCCACAATGTCCCTCAGTGAGATCTAGAAGCACTAGATCTACCGGTATATCCAGACATCAAGATGCTGCTACACGGCTGTACATCTTATTTTGGCATTTGACCAATTAGATGAGCCCTTGAATGATATATTACCTACTGTAAATTAAGTTGGAAAAAAAAGTTAGCAAGTCAAGAAAAAAAAAGGTAAAAAGCTAAGTAAAAAAGTAAAAAAATTAGCCTATTTAACAATTATATTTAGGTTTATAAACTAAAAAATGTAAATGCCAGTATCAGCATTAATGCCTCTAAGGTTATGTTGGACCAAAAAAAAGTGTTTCTTTCACTTTCAGAGTGTTTTCATTAATTTCTTATATAGAAGCACTTTTGTTATTTTTTTTATATATTTAGGCATGTTGGCATTTCTTGTTATTACATTGACATTCATTTCTGCCATCAAAATATCCATATTTTTTATGTTACAAACTTAATAGGGTTTTGTTCTGGATTCCAATAACACTATAAGCTTGAAATTTGCATTTTCAAAGTATTTCACTGAGTGCCCTATAAAGTGTTAAGCTGTTTT
Organism: Cyprinodon tularosa; assembly: GCF_016077235.1. Classification (NCBI taxonomy): domain Eukaryota; kingdom Metazoa; phylum Chordata; class Actinopteri; order Cyprinodontiformes; family Cyprinodontidae; genus Cyprinodon; species Cyprinodon tularosa. The sequence continues at coordinate 577,574 of NW_024038437.1, read as the reverse complement.
TAATGCATAGTAAGAATAAAGGCCCATTTTTCTTTAGTTGATAATTAGATCATTATTTGCAGTAAAACTACAAAGAGCTATGCTGCTCTTCTAATCCAATCGGAATATTAGTAATTAGTAATATTTAAACCCAAGATGATCAATGATATGACAGTGGAATTAAAAAGATTCCTGATTTATATACACTAACTTTGTAATTATCTGCATTTCACCTGCAAAGAAAAATCCAAATTAATGCAACCATTTCCATTTTTTTTTTGCCAAGTCTACTCTATAGAGAAGTCACATATATGAAAGTCTTAGTAATTATTTGAGAAATACTTTTAATGACTTATGAGACTCCCAACATGTCAAGGTCGTGGGTGTTGTAAATAATCCAAATCCTCAGTGGCTGCAGTGACAATCAAATTAGGACTGGAGCTCGTCAATCAAGACTACGGAAACAGAGGAGGTTCAAATACAGACTTACAGGAGTGATATATCCCATCACTGCTCCTTCAAATGTCTTCTTAATATGAGCACAGTATCTCTTTTCTTCCCTCACTATGTCCTTCCATTGAACATCTGCCACAACAAGGCCTCTGTCCAGCACAGACAATTCAGCTGGAGAGACCTGAAAGGACGAAATACAGGAGGAGACATGTTTCATGTTTAGGGCAAGAGCTAGTATTTGGCTAAGTAAAAAAAGGGAGTCAATACTAATTGAGAGGTAGAAGATATCTGCTGCTTACCTGAGCTTCAACTTTCTGCAACTTCTTTGCATCTGTTTTAGACAGAGTGGCCCCGACCAGCCAGCAGAAAGAGCTGGCATGCAGCAGAAATATTAACGTGCTCTTCATTTTTTTTGAAAGACAGGTAAAAAATATATCAGGCTTGTCAGTGCAAGTGCTTCCTTCCTTCCTCCCCTCCTATCTGCCACAGATGGAGCAGATTAAAAACCAGCATGTCTTGGTGTGTGACGTCACACGAAGCAGGAACCACAAACGGTGCGGTCAGTATTCTCCCTTTGAAAATATAAAGAAAGATAAAAAAAAAATAAACACGAATATTTTAATTTTAACAAGACAGTCGCTTGTTAGAAACTTAGCTCAATGTGCTGGTAGAATAGGTTACTTCCGCGTTCGCAGGTTTTCAAAATAAAGCTAGTGACTCAGCGTCATCCGGGCCGCTAGGAGGCGGTGCTGTTAATTTATAAACCGGATGATGTACATTAAAAGAGAGGATGAGGAAAGTAATTATAGAAAAAGGGAGATAATAGAGTATTAAAGGAATTTTAGGGAGAGATGGACATAGGGAGAAAATTTTGATTATTAATAAAGCATTTTTTTTATTTTTACATAACACAAAAATAAAAAATAGAATATAGTAGGTGGGACTATAGCGCTACACACTCATGTTCAGTAGGTGGCGGTATGCACCTATAACTTATTTCCAATCCGTCAATCTAACAAAAAGAAGAAGAGAGCAAGGCGCTGTAAATAGATTGAAAGGAAATTTATCCTGAAATGTTTCAGGGAACGTTTGCCAGCTATTTACACTTTACAGTTGGTGAACTTTGACTCCACACCAAAATAAGAAGTGAGTTATTATTTTCAATCTCTGACCAAATCCGTGCTTAGTATAACCGTTCATTTTCTTTTAAAATGAAACTTTGCTGCATGTCTGGTAAACTAAAAATATGATCCATCATAAATGATGTGATCGGTCAAATGTATTATTAACGAATGAGTCGCTTGAAACTTTTTTTTTTTTTTGTCATATATAGATATACGAAGCAGCATAAATAATTGACAGTGAAAGCTGATTATGGTTTTTGTCTTTATTGTTTTATTGTAGACAGACTGAGCGATGGCCCTGGAGAAGTTTGTGACCAAAACTCTGGAGCTTCTACAGGAGGAGAGGGAGGCTGAAATCGAGGAAAACAGGTATGAAATCTGCCCTTTGAGCTGCAAGACGAACAAGTCCATTTTGCAAACAAAATCGGTAAAAGTTAGGAAAATAAAAACTATTAAAAATGTCAACGGCTGATAAAGAACTGCAGCAGAAAGAGTCTTTATGGAATCACAATGTCTCTTTAACCACTATAAAATGTGATTCACATGTCATCTATTTTAGTGAGTGATGTCATAGATCACAAATATAAGCCTTTAGTTAAACCCAAGGGTTTAACTTCGTGATAAAAGTTGGTGGGGACGCTCTAAGGATGGTGGCTGATGGACCTCAAACAGCTCAAACATATTTATTGAACGCTTTCCTATTGTTGAGAACACAAGAGAAGCACAGTACACTGATATTTATAGTTATAGACAGATGCCTGCCTTTAGTGCATTATTTATAAAGGGCTCAAAAATATTAAGGTATAAAAAATTATGAATAACAGCTGATGTCAACATCAATATCTCCTGCATCCCTAGTATGGACACAGCTTCCATTCCATCAGTCCATCCATGCATGGCTTCCCTTTAAGCTGTGATTATCCTCCATATTTTATTGGGACAAATTTTTAAGCCTGTGTCCTCTGAGTCTGGCTGTCTCTGGGTTGCTGGCGCAGCTATTTCTGAGTCTTGCTGAACTACAAAAGACAAAAAGATATGTTGAACTTTATTATAGCATTCCATATTTTCCTTGTAAACTTGGAGACATATTTTATTGCATGTTGCATATCCCAGTCAATCTGTTTCACCTTTAATTCTGCAGCTGTCCCTAATTGTGTCTCTGCTCTGCTTAAAAACAGATTAATTAACCTGTCTACCAATATAATGATGCCAGAGAAAATCATTTTCAAGATATCTAGAAGCTCTGCAGTCTGATTCTGTGTTCAATAAGAAAACAACAGATATGTGTTAATTTTGATCTGTAACTCTGAGCAATGGTCCTCTGAGAAGCCCAGCTTTTTTAACATAAATGTACAATCTGCTGCCATTTTTAGCAGTAAAAGCTCCATATGTGTAATGAACAGATTTTTTCGGGGGCATCTCTAACTTTTTTAACCAACACGTCTCCTAACTTTTACTGAAATATATATCGAAGTAGCTGCCAGTTACATTTCACTGAGTGCTGCTGTGTCTCTCCTCCTCCACGTAGCAACTCTGTATGCAGTGAATAACGATCGCAAATAATATTATATCCCAAAGCGACAGATCCGATGATATTTCACAGAGAGGTGGGACTCGAGTGCAGCGGGAGAGCGAGGAAAAAACACGGACTGAAAACGCTCTTAACACAGACGGCTGCACCCAACCCCAGTTACTGTTTGTTGAAGTATCGGGGGGGGGGGGGGGGGGGGGGGGGGGAAGCGGACATTATTGGTGGGGACTGTCCCCTCTATGCCAAAGTTGGAGACATGTCCACAGCAGTCCTTCAAAAAGTTACGCTAGTGGTTAAACTTGTGTTTAGTAAGATTAGACTCCTACTGGGATTGTTAGAAACATTTCTGGAAAGCACCACCTCGTTCCCAGGGGGAAGGATCTGTGGGGTCGTTTCCTGTTTTGCCAGACTTTTGGTGTCTTACGTACTGCTTATATAATCATTGTTATCACACCAAAGATTCCCTAACAGTAAATTCTGCCTAATAATTACAGCTTATTAATTACCATGTTTTGCTTGTAAAGAAAACTGTTAGATTGGCTCTTTATCTCTAATTGTATTGTCAATAGGTAATGTAGCAGCTCCCCAGCACTTGAATTACTCTGCCATTCCCCACGGGTGAATTAAGCTTTTTTATTTTTTTTGTGATGAAGATCCTCATCACAGTCACCGTAGTTACTTTACTCACCATGAAAACTAAAGCACAAACCACATATACAAATATTAGAATACGAAACATAAATTTACTATACAAATAACAAAACAAACCTCGCCGCTTTCACCGGGGAATGCTAATTGCTTGCTTTGTGACAAAGGCTTGACGGTTCAAGTCATTCATCAGTACAACGATCCCACCAGCAGTTATAGGGCCTGCCCTCATTTGCTACGGCAAGCCGTGAGGTACAAAAAAACAAACAAACAAAAACCCTTAAACATTACAAATACCATTAAGCAAACCACAAACAATGCTAATCAAAACAGACAGACATCCATAAACAATCATTAAGACAACATTTAGAAAATTCACTTCCAATAATTCACATAAAAAAAAAAAAATAATGACACAATTCATTTTCAGTAATTCGCCATCCATTGCAGGTAAGGTAATCAATATTATCATGTTTGACTTTTTTTTTTTTGCTCTGTCCTAGGATATGGCAGGAGAACATTTCCTTAAAAGATCTTCAGAATAAAGGAGTTTGCCTGTTAAAGCTTCAGATAGGAAGTCAGTCCACGGGCCTGTATGGTCGCACGGTCGTCATTTTAGAGCCAAGAAAGCATCTTGGTTTCTCATCGCTGCCAAGCAACAGTTTTGGACCAGGTGACAAAGAAGAACAATAGAGATGCTGTTGCTCTGCTTTTCAGATTTTCTTAGTGTGATGTCTTTTGTTTCAGGCGATATTGTTGGCCTATATGACACTTCTGGCTGCAGTGCGGAATCACAGATATGCACAGGGATAGTAACAAGGATCAGCCAAGCTTCTATTAGTGTGGCCTTCGATGACCTGAAGGATGAAGCCAGTTTTGATGCAGATGGCCTTTACAATCTCTTGAAACTGGCCAACGATGTTAGCTATAAACGGATGAAACGGTGAGTAACATTTGGAAGGTGAAATATTATGGAAGGGTTTATAAGTCGGCTTTGGCCTTTCTTACCTTGATCATATCTTTATCTCTACAGGGCCTTAAATGCATTAAATGGATACAGAAACGGACCAGCTGCAAGTTTGATACCTGTTCTCTTCGGTGATGCCCAACCTTCTGCGCACTCACAGTCAAGTAAGTGAATATTGTCACAAACCAAGCTTTAAAGGTCAAAGTATCCCGTTTTAATGTCTATATTATCTTATTGTTTTTTCTGTTTTTTTATCAGACGAGTTGGAGTTCTTTAATTCAGGCTTGGATGATTCCCAGAGAGAAGCAGTGTCCTTTGCTCTTTCACAAAGAGAGCTAGCTGTGATTCATGGACCGCCAGGCACGGGAAAAACCACTACAGTGGTGGAGATCATCCTGCAAGCCGTGAAACAAGGCCAAAAGGTGCAAAGAGTTTCAATCGTTTTAGAGCAGGCATCCCCAAACTCGGTCCTCAAGGCCCCCTGTCCTACAGGTTTTAGAGGTTTCCTTGCTCCAGCACAGCTGATTTTAATTGAAAGCTGATTAACAGGCTTTTGGTCTACTGCAATCATTATAACGAGCTGTGCTGAAGCAGAGAAACCTCTAAAACCTGCAGGACAGGGGGCCTTGAGGACCGAGTTTGGGGATGCCTGTTTTAGAGCATCTTAAATTTTCTGTTCAATGGATTCTAGACCAGATCACAGATGTAACTGTACTCTCGTGCATGTGCAGGTCCTCTGCTGTGCTCCCTCCAATGTTGCCGTTGATAATTTAGTGGAAAGACTTGCCCGCAGCAAAGCCAAAGTCCTGAGGCTGGGCCATCCTGCCAGACTGCTGGAATCCATCCAGAAACACTCGCTGGATGCTGTCCTCGCTTGTAGCGACAACGCAAGCATCATCGCTGACATCCGGAAAGATATCGACAAAGCAATGGTGAATTTTGGAGTTTGTGTTCCTTCCAGGAGGGAGATGCTATACTCCCTTAAATCACTGAAGGAGTTTTGTCATAATTTCCAGGTGGGGATGAAGAAGAAAAGTGAAAAAGGCGAGCGAGGAAACTTTAGACGGGAAATAGGGGAGCTGAGGAAAGAGCTGAGGAGCAGGGAGACGGCAGCCATTGCTCAGATACTGAAGAGTGCTGACGTCGTTTTGTCCACCAACACTGGTCAGTGGAGTAAAGTGTTCATTGTTTATCCTTTAGCAATGAAATAACGGGAGGGTTTGTTTGCAGGTGCATGTGATGACGGTCCTCTGAAGTTCCTGCCAGCGGAGCATTTTGATTGGGTGGTAATCGATGAATGCGCCCAGGCTCTGGAGAGCAGCTGCTGGATCGCGTTACTCAGAGCACGCAAAGCAATCCTGGCTGGAGACTACAAGCAGTTACCCCCAACCATCAAATCAGAAACGTAACAAAAAAAAGTGCAGTTTTAATTTTCATTAACTGTAAAGAGTTAATGTGTGATCTTATCAAAAACGAATCCATTCTCTTTAACATATACACTCTTCGTCAACTTTGATTTGCACATTTCCACTTCCTTGCTAACACTAACATAAAATAAGCCAATCACACAGAAGCTACATAGTTTGTTGAGTCTAGCTGTAGTGAAGATAAAGTTCAAAGTGAGCATCAGAATGGAGAGGAAAGGATAATTGATTCACCCTGAAAACAGCGTGGCATGTAACTACTTGGATTTTATGCCACAATCATTTTTCATCTCGACATAGCATGATCCGTCCACATGGTTGTTAGTAATTAATTATAAAACATTATTTTACCAGGAAAAACATTAAGAACAGTTTCTTATTTTCGACTTTACAATTTCTTAAAAAACTATGGCTAACATGGAGAGAGGACAACAAAAATACCTTCATAGAGTAGAATCATTAACTGAATCATTAAAAAGGTTGCAAAGTTTGCTTAAAACAGGAAATGAAACCAGTTTTGAAAGGAGGAACAAATCTTGTATCTTAAAGGTCAATCTGGTTTTAGTAACTGATTTAAGTAAGGAGGTGAAAGATGTAAAAGTGTTTTATAAACAAGCTGAAGCCAGTTGATGATGTCATGTGACTGCAATGAAGGCCATTTAACCTGACGGTACAACAGGTGTGTTTTAAAAAGGAATATGGATGATTGATCTAGTGGAAGATTGATAGATCATATCCAGTTTTTGCGTTTCTGGTGATAGATAATGCTCTGATAATCAAACAAGGGAAGAATACACATTTCAACAAGTTCCTTTTAGCCAAAATGTAAATGGAGAGTTTCACTCAGACAGCAAAGTTCAGTTTTAACTGCAGTTTGCTGCATAGTAATGTTTTGATAGAAAAAAAATAATCTTTCTAACCACATTCCCAAGTATTTGTACCTTGTAACTTAAATTAGGATTGTTTCATCTATTGTGGTGAAGAACCATTATTTTTTTTTTACATTGGCCCCTTGATTTTACGTTATTACATCATGTTCTACTCACCCATATTAGTTTTGTGTCATTTGGAGCTGTTCTGAAGATATTAGGTTTTGTAATCCAAGTAAAGTCTTCCTATGGGCAACAAGTTGAAGGCACAAACTAAACTGTTCAGAATTTATAATTTATGGTAAGGCATCATTCATAATATGTAGGCGAATCACTGTCCCCCAGACATCCGCGGTTCTATTTTATTATATTTTTTAAAAACAAAGCAGAGTGTGTATGATGTCATCCGCACGCTGGACTGGAGTTGTGAAAGGCAGCCCGGGTCACAGGTGGCTACGCTCTACCCCTTCTATTCATTCAGCTAGCTAATCTGAATCGTTCAATTCCAATTGGAGAGCGAGATCATCTGTGGTAGTGGCACTAGACATCTTCCAGGCATGTGAGAAAAATTAGCAGCAGTTCAGCAGACAGGATGAATGAATGGTAGCCAGCGCGCGTGGATGACGTCATACACACTCTGCTTTGTTTAAAAAAATATATAAATATAAAAAATATAACCGCGGATGTCTGGAGGACAGTGATTTGCCTACATGTTATGAATGCTGGCGTACCATAAAGAACAAATAATGAACAGTTCAGTTTGTGCCTTCAAGTATTTGCCCCTGGGGAAGACATTACTTGGATATAACCTAACGGAATATCTTCAGAACAGCTCCAAATGACACAAAACTCATGGGTGAGTAGAATATAATGTAATAATGTAAAATCAAGGGGCCAATGTAAAAAAAAAAAAAAAAAAAAACGATGTTCCCCTTTAAGATGGAGAGACTAACTGTTTATGTTTTATTTGCATTAAAGCACAGCTCATGAATAGTCTTCCATCCATCCATCCATCCATCCATCTTCTTCCGCTTATCCGGGGTCGTGTCACGGGGGTAGCAGCTTCAGTAGGGAGGCCCAGACGTCCCTCTCCCCTGCCACTCGGGCCAGTTCCTCCGGGGGAATCCCAAGGTGCTCCCAGGCCAGCCGAGAAACATGGTCCCTCCAGCGTGTCCTCGGTCTCCATATGACAATAGACAATAGTCATCTAGTCATTGAATATTGCAGTACTATGCTGCTTGAAGGCCAGAGCAGGGGATGATCTGTAAAAATATTTTCTGACACTGTGGGGCGCTGCAGCTGAGCATCATTTAGTCATATAGTAGTAGCCATTCAAACTTTCCTTGATTGTTGGCTGGTCCCCTACAATTCCTTTTTAAACATCAATCTTTGTACTAAAATATTCTTTCTATCATGATTTGTGGACATTAAGATCTAATGAGAAGTGTTATCTCCTGGTCAGAACCCGTTGTTCAGTGAAAGGGTGGAGTCAGAGTAAACAAATATGCACCCCCAGGAGAAGGCTGATTCCTGGAAGTTGGAGAAGATTTTGATGGGAGCTGCAGGGAAGTGGGCTGCCATTCAGCTGGCTTTTGATTGGGAAGGGACATTTTGAATGGCTGCTACTGTAGCAGGCTACCCAAGTTTTGTCGCTAACATCATCAATTGATTTCTGACCACAGAGTGCTTATCCTCTGATGTCTTCTCCCAGCTGGATAAAGTTTCAATAGTAGGAAACTGATTTCTTAAACAGGGAAATTAATATATTGGGCTTCAATCATCTTAACAGGGAAATTAGGAATGTGCAACAACTACATTCAGTAAGGATCAAAATCACCAGGCATTGATAAATTCTGGCATTTTTAAATGCAAAACTGGTCTCAACCAATACAAGTAAGGTTAATGTAATAAAGTAGCCTCTAAGTGTATTTAAAAGACAAAAATCAGAGTTGATTTTCGCAAATATGCATGTATGTTTTTTTTTTCTGTGTGGAGTAAATTTTGTATTTTTAATTCTGTTTTTTTTCCCCACTCCGTTTGTGTCCATCATAACAGGGCTGCGGCCAAAGGCCTGTCTCTAAGTCTGATGGAAAGACTGATTCAGATGTACGGAGAGTCAGTGGTCCGTATGCTAACAGTCCAGTACCGCATGAACAGTGCTATCATGGATTGGGCCTCCAAGGAGATGTACCATGGAAGACTAACTGCGCACAGTTCCGTGGAGGGACATTTATTAAAGTGAGTTTCCACCCAGTCATGGAATATTCTTCATATTCCCAACAAAGGCAGACTTCTAAAACTTAGAAACCTTTCCTCCAACAGGGATCTACCAGGTGTCACCTGCATGGAAGAGACCAGCATTCCGCTTCTTCTGATCGACACTGCAGGATGTGGTCTGAGTGAACTGGAGATCTCAGACGAGCAATCCAAAGGCAACCAAGGTAAACACTTCTTTTCCGCAAGACTTTAAAATCGCAAACTGATGGATTTATGTATTTAACTTTGGTTGTATCTTCAGGTGAGGTCGACATTGTTGGACTGCACATAAAAAGCTTGACTGAGGCTGGAGTGAAAGCTAAAGACATCGCTGTTATTGCTCCATATAATCTACAGGTAAGTCTCAGATTTTTGCTGCAGATAAAAAAGATGCATCGTTCCAAAAGAAAGATGCATCTCTTAAACTCAACAATGCAATATATCTACGATATGCTGATGAAGATTCTCAGTCATCCAGGTCATAGTCATGCCATAAAAGTAAAAAAAACAATCCACTGACTGTTGGGACTGCCTACTTGGCAGTAGGCCAAGTCCAGTGGATTGTTTTTTTTTTTATTTTACCAAATACCTACAATATATAACATATTTAGTCATTTATTAACTTCAAACCAAAGCATCACAACTCGCCGGGAGATAACCCTGAGCAATTTTCCCTGTGTTTTTTGACCAGCCAAACAAGGAGTTTTACTCGTTGCTTTTAATTAATTGATCCTAGAAGAACATGGTAAAAAAAAAAAAAATACACACATTGAAGGTGGAACCAAAGCCAGGTGAATAGATTGATGTGAAATAGATGAATCCATATGGGATGGGTATAAGAGGGCCGAAAAGATGAACAGGAGTGGGATCAATAGCTGTGGAATATTTAGGAACTCAAAATATTATTCTCTTGAAAATATTCATTAAACTGTTAACGGTAAATCCACAATAATCTGCAGGTCATTGATACTACCTGTTACTTCATTTTGTTTCCGTCCATCCATTTTCCATTGCGCTTATCCTAAGCAGGGTCGCGAGGGGTGCTGCTGTCAATTGGCAAGACGCGGGGCACACCCTGGACGGGTCACCATTCCATCGCAGGGCAACACAGAGACAAATACGACAAACAACCATTCACACAAAAACTCACACCTAAGGAGAATTTAGAGAAGCCAATTAACCTAACAGTCATGTTTTTGGACTGTGGGAGGAAGCCGGAGTACCCGGAGAGAACCCACGCATGCTCAGGGAGAACATGCAACCTTCTTCCTGCAAGGCAGCAGTACCCGCTGCTCCACCTAGCAGCTATTATTTTAAACCCCATACCTTAAGGCAAGGCAAGGCAAATTTATTTGTATAGCATAATTCAGTACAAAGACAATGCAAAGTGCTTTACATGATTAAAATACAGGAAGATAAAACAGAATCAAAGCAAGTAGGAAAAAATAAAAAACAAATAAAATAAAATAAAAAATGCAGAAACAAAAAAGAATATTAAAAACAGTTGGACTAAAGAAAATATGTTTTAGTTGAACTGTTTAACTAGGCACTGTAGGCCCCCCCTACTACCGAAACAAAGTTTTTAACATCTTGAATTAAAATAAAAAATTTTGTGTATTTTTTTGTATTTTTTAAATGGTGTTATTCTGTGTTTTGACTTTGTTTCTTCCATTGTGTTTTTATCTTTTGTAAGGTGACCTTGAGTGTCCAGAAAGGCGCCTTTGAAATAAAATGCATTATTATTATTATTATTATTATTACAACAAACTACATGGTGTGAATTTATTAAAAAAACGAAAATCTTAGTATGACTCTAGAAACAGTTTTTTTTCACATGAAATAATAAGATTCTTTTTTTCTTATGATCTATTAATGTTAATAAATAAAATGATGCATCATGATATAAACTACTAACAATATTTGTATTCCAACCCCGATGCAAACTCTCCCTGTAATGTTTTTTTTTATTATTTTTCCTTTTTTTTCTAAAGGTTGATCTTCTGCGTCAGAAACTTTCTGCACGGCACCCAGAACTGGAAATAAAATCTGTTGACGGATTTCAAGGCAGAGAAAAAGAAGCTGTAGTGCTGTCATTAGTTCGCTCCAACAGAAAAGGTAATTTCCTAATTTGAATTTCTGTTGCTTTTTTTTTTCTTAACCAAATCTTCACCCATAGTTGAGAACTGCTCATAACGTCCCTCTTTTCCTTTAGGTGAGGTGGGTTTCCTTGCAGAAGACAGACGGATAAATGTTGCGGTTACACGTGCAAGACGCCACATCGCTGTAGTGTGTGACACTCAGACGGTTGGGAATCACGCTTTCCTTAAATCTCTGATCGATCACATGACTGAATTCGGTGAGGTCAGAACTGCATTCGAATACCTCCAAGACATTGTGCCGCAGAACTACACCAGAGACCATAAAGACACAAAGACTGCCACTTCCTGCAAATCTAGCAAACAGAAGAACAGAGACCAGGTTTCAGCTAAAGCAAAGGACGGCCAGAAAACGACCAGCAGCGCTAAGAGCAATACAGCTGGTTCACAGAACCACGCAAAGCAGAACACATCAGCACAAAAAGACCAAAAAGAGACCAAGATTAGATACGATGAGATCAGAGCACAGGTGGAGAACTTTATGAAGGATGCAAATATGGAGAATTTACAGTTTCCATCATCTTTCAACCCCCATGACCGGCTGATGGTCCACCAGATCGCTGAGGAGCTGGGCCTGGTTCATGAGAGCAGAGGACAGGGCAGCGACAGGTGCATCACGGTCTCCAGGCCGCTGGCATCCAAGCCTGCCGAGGAGCCAGAGCAGGAGGAAACCCAGGAGGAAGAAACTGCTCCCACTTTGCAGAGCGAGCAAACATCCCAACCTTCATTAGATCTCAAAGCTTTACATCTAGAAAGGATGAGGAGAGAGCAGCAGAAAAGAGAAGAAAACATCCAGAAAAAAAAGCAAGAGAACAGCACTAATGGAAAAAAGAAGTCTAAAGGTCTGTCTGAAAAACAAAAAACAGTTAAAGTGTTTTACCAAATAGATTATGACTCTGCATTATTTCCTCTCAGGAAAGAGCAAAACGAAGGCAGGTGTGTGTGAGATCGCTGCTGCCGCAGCTCCAGATGATGACTTTGATGCTCTTATCAGCGCGGTCGTGAAGGCGGACAGCGTTTGCAGCTTTGTAAAGTGTAAAGCATCTGTATTAACGCTCGGCCAGCTTTGCCTGTTCTGCAACAGGCAGTTCTGTCTCAGTCATCACATACCAGAGGTAAGAAGCTGTGTGTTGCTTTGAATTTATTTTGCTCCTTTCAATTTCAAGTTAAGCTCCTCTTCAAGTACGTTATACACAGTGATATGTTTCAAGCATGTTTTTCTGTTAATCTTGATTATTATGGCTTAGTCAGTTCAAACAACACATTAATAACATGTTATGGGGATGTCATGTGGAAACTACTCCATAAGAAGGGTGAGGTGGCAGTTTACAAAGAGCTGTATAAAAGGATTATCACAGAAAACTTAGTGGAAGGAAAACAAATGGTACAAAAAGTTTCAAAAGGAATAGCGATAAACAAAGACTTGAATGAAAGTCTCTTAAAGGTATTATGGAGGGTTTTTTAAATAGACCCGTCCTCTCCACTTAAAAAAAAAAATGCTTGTGCAAGAGCATACACGAGCCATTTCTTCTGGTCCCTGTTTATAATCTGCTGTTCTCATAGCTCATACAAACTTACTGTGTCCACATACAGCGGGGACTTTATAGTCAAATCAGTTAACTGACCGTTCAGACAGATGATAACTGCTTTTTGCCCTGTTGGGCAAAATTGCCCCATAACTCCTCCTCCACTGCGCATTGCCTGCGCCATCTTTGTTACTAGGCAAGGCAAGGCAAGGCAAATTTATTTGTATAGCATAATTCAGTACAAAGACATTGCAAAGTGCTTTACATGATTAAAATACAGGAAGATAAAACAGAATCAAAGCAAGTAGGAAAAAAAAATTCATAAAATAAAAAATGCAGAAACAACAAAAGAATATTAAAAACAGTTGGAAGTTTTTGTTAGATTACATTTATACTAGTCGCCACTGTAGCGACAGCAGGCCGCTGTGACAGCAAATCCCATAATGCTTTGCGAGGAAGGCTCCATGCAAAGCAAAGGTATATGAGGTACCACTGTCAAATGTTAAACCAGTCCTGAACCAAAGACATCAACAAACCACATAAGCTGAAGGTTTTTATTGAAGCAACTTGTGCTTCTATAACTCATCAGCAACCCAAATAAAATATCCTGTTTTATTTGGGTTAATTGATTGAAGTGGTTTTATGTAATACCGTACCAACTTTATTTATAAAGCACTTTATACACTGACAGGACCAAAGTGCTGTACACGATCAAAAAATACTATGCAATTATAAAATACAAATGATCGAATCTAAAATACATAATAATATACAGACACAATAAAAAGTATAAAAGTGAAACCTCTCAAATTGTGCCAAAGGCCAAGGAAAAAAGAAGAAAGAGACTTAAAAACGGCGAGTAAAGAGGCTCGTCTTATGCCCAAAGGGAGATCGTTCCATTGCTTGGGAGCTGCCACAGAAAAAGCATGGTTCCCTCTGAGCTTGCACTTCGTCTTTGGTTCCTTCAGAAGCAAGATCAGCTGACCCAAGGGGACGGGAGGGTGTGTAAGAATGTAACAGCTCAGACAGATGGGGAGGGGCAAGGTCACTAAGCAAAAAACAAAAAAATGCACTGACAACCAGTTTAAAAAGCTAAAATAGAGGATATGTGGTCAAATTTTCGTGTATCTGTTAAAAGACGTGCAGCAGCATTTTGTACTCTTAAGCTGGGAAATATAAATCATTGACTCCAATATAAAGTCCATTACAGTACACAAATGCATGGATCACTGTTTCAAATGCTTTGGCTGAATAAAATAATGTAAGAGTTTCACTTTTTCAATTAAATTCCAAAAAAAGAAATGAACTTTTTTATTGATTTTTATAATTTATTGAGAAGAACCTGTGTTCTAAGTCATTTTGTTTGGTGTTTTAGGTTCACGGCTGTGGAGATAAGGCAAAGTCTCATGCTCGGATGAGAATAAGCAAAGAGGGGGTTCTTTACGCTGGCAGCGGGAAGAAGGACAAATCTTTGGACCCCGACAAGAAAGCCTATCTGCAAAGAAAACTGGACTCTAAGCTAAAAGACATGGCATCACAAAGGAAACCAAAAAACAAGGAGACTGACACTTAATCTGATCAAAACAGCTTTATAGTTTATTTAATGTGCAGACTTTCTTCTGACTGAATAAAACAGCTCATGCATTCATCATCAAACAACGTGCTATTTGGTTTTAATTTTGTCAAAATAGTTAGATAAACTTTTGTATTTGTCATCTTAAATCTCTAACACCAGTCCCACTTTTCTATAGGGATGTGTGCGTTCCTCCTAAGCGTTCTCTGGAACCACTTTCATTGACACAGGGCATATGGTGAGTGGGATGGAGTTTTTCCACTCCTCACATAATCCAACGGAGAAGTAGGGATAGATTTTCTCTGAGAATTTCTCTTTGAACTTGTGCATCACAGCTGAGTCAGCAGCGTTGACGAAGGCTACCTTTCCTTTCTCATAGTCCACCTGGACGGTAATCTTCTTAGGCACCTGCTTCACCGAGACCCTGCTGCGAGGAGAGGTCTGAACCCAGATGGAGTCTTTGCTGCACTGGCCAATCACCCAGTAACCCTCCTCTGGGCTCATGAAGGTGGTGCTTTTCCTTTTAATGGACTCCCGGGCCACCCCGATGTACCAATCTTTGCTTTGGCCCACCTCTATGGTCCAGCTGTGCTTCCCAGATGTAAACCCGCTGGCTCCCAGCACACACATGCGGCTGGTGCAACGTTCAGGGTTATCGGGTAGATTCTGCTTATTGCTGTACTGCAGCCGGGTCAGCTCTTCAGACAACTTCAGGTTGTAATGGGCCGTGTTTGGGTCCAGAATAACCGAAGCTGTGAAACATGACCTTCAGTTAGTCTATGGGGTTTAAAAGCCTTAAACTAAATCAGCTTTGAGTTCAGTTAGACAACTTTAATTGTCATTTTGCATATACAGCGTATACAAAACAAAATTTTGTCTCAGACGGTAAATGAGCAGCAGCTTAGGGGCCTGTCACAGCTTGACGATTTAGACCCGCGTATGCCTGACATACGAAAATCTGGCAGAAACACTAGGTACATTTTGTATAAGTTATGAGCATGTTGAAACATGCTGGCGCACGGCAACATTTTTTGACGTATGCCATACGTGGGGCATAGGTTACGGGTAAGTTATCTGACCGTTGACATACGTTAAGTGTAAGTTACTAATAAGTTGTGGTGTCTAGCTTATCCAAAACCTATGAGTAACTTGTTCATAACTTATCCAGAACTTATGTCCAATGCATATCAATGTATTTGACGTGTTCTAGATTCAATTCAGTTTATTTATGTAGTGCCAATTCACAACACATGTCATCTCAAGGCACTTTACGGTTTACCAGATCATACAGTCAAACTGAAAGTTTTCTATCTAAGGAAAACTAGTTGATTGTATCGACTCATTGAATCGAATGCAATCCCTCACACTAAGCATGCTTGTAGCGACAGTGGAGAGGAAAAACTCCCTTTTAACAGGAAGAAACCTCCAGCAGAGCCAGGCTCAGTGTGAGCGGCCATCTGCTGAGGCCGAGTGGCGTTCAAGGAGACAGAAGCAGAGATAAAAAAATAAAAATAAAAAAAAGCAGCTATAAAAGGCGGTCCCGTCCAGGAAACACACAGTCAGAAGAGAGCACATCCAGCCTGTCGCAGTCAGAGAAACAGGACTACACTGTAAAAACAGGCCAATCTCCAACAGCTATAAACAAAGGTGTTTATGGCAGCAGCACAGCTGATATTTCCCTCCAGGGTGGAGTCAAAGCCAAACAGGAAGAGATGAGGCAAAGATACTATGAGAAAAAGCAGAGAGAGCAGAACGTTAGAGAGTGAACTAACAGATTCTGCAGAGTGGGAGAATAGAGATAGAATGAAGCAGAATTATGAAATAGGGGTCCCTATGTCCTCCAGAAGTCTAAGCCTATAGCAGCATAACTATAGAGATAGCTCAGGATAACCTGAGCCACTCTAACTATAAGCTTAATCAAAAAGGGTGATCGCTGAACGTGTTTCTACCTTAGAGCTACTGTATACTGGCATATTGGCAGCGTTTCGGTATAAAAGGGGGTTCACAGGAGGAAACCCTCAGTTCTCCTCCAGACGGAATCCCCATCATAGGGTGAGTGAGAAGATGAGTGTGATGGATCCTCCTTGCATTCATAACGTTTAGCGTTTTCTTTTTTTCTTTATTATTTTATTTTTGCGCGTGGTAAACAGCAGCTATGTTAATACTGCGACCAAAGAAATCTTTTTTTATGCAGGCCGGGCGCCTCCGGTCGCATTGTTGCAAGGTGTGACAGGGCCCTTTAGCAGTGACATGAACATTTCCATTCCATAAAGTGCAGCATTGATCAAATGTAAACAGTGTGTGAGTACAGAGCATTGCAAGACATATGTGGTGCAAAAATGAGGTAGAAAAAAACTTTATTTTTTTTAAATTACCGGTAGTTCTTTTTTTGTTTGGTGCTATCAGTGTGTTATCACTCACAGTATTTAACAGTTGACAACATCTTCTTGCAAACTGCGAACTTGAGTATTCCCAGATGCTTGGCTGAATCTATCAAAATGCCTCTGATGCTCTCGGGCTCCTGGATGTTGCGTCTGACTCTGGAACATGTTAAAATCAATCCAACACTACTTAACAACAATTAAAATCTATTTTAGCAGACATGGGGTTTTACATACCTTTGCTTTGTTTCCTTGTATTCCTAAATTTGAAGAAAGAATGGAGGAAAAAAACCAATGTATTATTTTTCATAAGAAAAAAGACTCAATGTGTGGTTGATTCAGGGTTATTGGGGAAATATCCGAAGAGTACCCATGTATGCAAAGAGCAATGGGCCCTCCGCTGAGAGGTTTTCTATGCATAACTTCAAGAGCCCTACTCTCAACATTGTTAGCCTTTTTGTTACACAAACTCTATGATTCGGTTTTAATACTTTACTCTAACCAGTTGATGATTTGCATCATTACACCCACATCTTATTCCTTTAGCAGGACTGCACAATGCATTATGAGCTTCAAGCTTGAGCGTTTCCAGCAGCACTACTGACACAGTCACTGTATGTTATACAGGTTGATTAGTATTCTATATAAATCTATTGTAAAGCAGAAAGATTACATCTTTATACGGTGATTAGCAAAGCATTTTATTCCCTGTGAAGTTTTTCACCTTTCAATTATAGCCGCAAAGTGATTTGTGATAAGGGATTTGTAGGTGAAAGATGGAAAAAAAAGCTTATGATTGTACATTGTTAAGGAAATTATAAATGGTCTTTAAATTGTTTTCCAAAAACATATCTGAAAGCCGAAATGTTCAGTTTAAATCTTGACTCAGTGGATTCTAAACTCCTTCCCACAGAAGCCAAAATGCCCAAGTTATAAAAACAAATCTTAACAGACATCATTTTTTTTGTCTGCCTCCTAAGCATTAAACTGAATTTGCAAAGTTTTTAAAAAAAACGAATGAGTATTAAGTGATTTCTCTCACACTCCTTTAAAAAAGTTAGCAGCAGGAGGGCTTTTCCAAGCTAATGTATGTTGTACACATGAAAAAACTTGAAATTCGTAACATTCTGTTTCTCTGGTTAATTTCTAGAACATGTTTGGTAGTTATGATCCAGTAAAAATCCTACATTTTGTTGTTTTTTTTCTTTCATATTTTGATTTGTGTCATAGCAGGAAGCAGGTTACAGAGAGGCATTGCTGATTTTGGGAAGAAGCTTTACCAAATCAATCCAATCCAGATTAAAGCATTACTCCTTTTTGGAGTCATTTTAATTGAACCTTAACGTTAATTGTTTAGATATCAAAGTAACTGGTGTTATTTTCTTGCAGTTTGTATTCACTTAGTGAGCTAATTTTCAATTTGTTAATGTATCTTTTGTATAAAGACATTTTAGAACACATAATAGGAGACTGTCGAATCAGTACGTAAAATGAAATAAATCTAACCGTTTAAGTAAAGAAATAAGCCCAATAAGCATTTAAATGTACCTTTAAAAACGGTAAATCCTTTGCTCTGAGCACTATGTCTAGTTTGCTGATAGTTGAGTTGAGAGTCTTTATATCCTCTTCGATATCTTCAATCTTGGAATACATGACCTGGATTTTTTTCCCCTTTTCCTCTCTTAGATCCCTCAGTCTCCTCTCCTCTTCCTCCTTGAGGAACTGGTGAAGCTGCAGAAATTCCTCCTTCACTGCCAACTCGATTTGCTCACCTTGAGTCTGTAATGAAAGAGCAGGCTGGTTATTCAGCATTTTCTCAGATGGAGATAAAAACCTTTCCATTCCTCAATGAGGAAGGTGACTGTAAAGCTCAACATAAAGATTAAAAGAGTAGATTTGGGGAAATAATCCAGGAAAAAAGAACATCTCTAAAGCTTTTACCTCTAAGTAGGCTTTAGTTTCCTCCCATTGGTGCTTTGTTTTACTCATTGTTCTCACTTTTTTTCTTAATGACTCAAGGATGGCAGTCATTTCCGCCTGAAATGAGAATCGTAAAACACCTTTTAAAAACATTGATGTCTTATATATCAAAATGCAGCTCTTATACGGAAATGAGATAGAGATTCCAGTTTATTATCATTCAATTCTGATATTTTGGCAATGAAAAATCACTCAAGCATAAGAATTGTCATTACCCTCCCATGCATAATTTTTGCTTGCTTCACTCTGACTGTACCTTTTTCTGTTGAGCTGCTTCCTCCACCGGACTGCATTTATGCATCCTATGGTCCTTAGATAGCTGGCAGACCAGACAAATGGGCACCTCATCGCTGTTGCAGAAGATCTTCAGCTTCTCGTTATGAATCTGACATATCTCCTGAGCCATAGCCTTTCTTTTTTGAAACTGTTCCACAGCTATCGTCAGATCTTGGTTGATGGGAGGCGTCCCACAGAAAGACTCACAGCCGCACACGGGGCATTCTTTACTTTTTTTCCATTCCCAAAAATTTTGCAGGCAGAGTTTGCAAATGTTGTGTCCACATTCCAAAAGTACTGGAAATGAATAAATGTTGGTACATTGGGGGCAAGATATCTCCTCCTCCTCAGATGTTCTAGTAGATAACATGTCGACGGCTGCCTACAGAATGATAAGGAAAGAAAATGTCCTCGTTGCTTGGAGGAGGTGTAATTCCAGTAAACGCTGCTCAGCTGGTTGAGCAGGTTCAGAATCCAACCATTTCTAAGCTTCTACGTCATGATTATATCAAGACTTTTCTGTAAAGCTGTTTCTCTAATAGGAACGAAGAGAATTTGAAAGTAAAAACACACGTTTACTGTAACTGACCTTTATTTTCAAAAATTAAACATGTCCTTATGAGACAGAGTAACATGGTATCACTATATATCCCAACTGTATATTTGAAGCCTGAACTCATCATGACTAAAAAAGAAAACAAGTCAGAAACAGAGGTTGTGGCATTGCTGCTCTTGTTTTCAAAGACTGGAGGCAAAAACAGAGGTAGTTTATATGGTTAAAGGAACTGGCAGAAAAATCTCTTTCTTCTGACTACAAGCATTAACTTTAAATAAAATCTATCTTAGCAGGTACACACAATGAGTCATCATTTTTTTAAAACATCAAACAAGAACCAGTTTGTATTCAGAGGGAAAATCAAGTTTCCTGAAGTCCAGAGAAACACATCATTGTGCAGAAATGGTAAATTAGTTTGCTATAAAGGTGAACTTCCCTTCATCATCATGTAGAGCGTGTAAAACAAAGACATTAAAAGGTCATTTCAAGGTTCCTCCACATTTTTTTCTATTTAAATATTCCAGACAAAAAGTCCTTTATCCTTAACTTTAAAAGATAAAACACTTCAATATTCTTCAGATATTTCTATAATTTGTAGGCTGATTATGAAGAATCAAGGAAAGACAGAGGAAAAAGGACATGAAAATCACGTAAAGGAAGACATAAGGAAGAAGAGCAAACTAAATAAGGGAAAGGCAAAATGAGAGAAGCTGTGCGAAGAGAAAGCTAAAAAAAAAAGGGTATATGGGCAAGGAAGTGAGAAAGGACAGAGGATGAGATGACAGCGCATTTAAAGAATGCAAATGGAATAAAGTCTGTAAATAAGTGTATACTTTATGTCTTAAAACCTGGGAAATATACAAATTAAATGAGATTTTTTTTCCAGACTGTGTATGATGAACCCTATGAAGTAAAGGCTGATGTTCTGAGGGGAAATAGCCGCAGTAGATCACCTTCTACTTTTGGTGCACAGACTCCAAATTAACCGATTTTAAAGACACCTAACCACAAAAAGAAGCCTTTTTTTAAGGGAAGGATAATATTTTTCCTACATATAACAAAAACGCGAAAAAATAAATCCTTTACATGGAATATAAAATATAAAACGCAAGGACTATTAAGAAATACTCTAATAAACAGTTAAATAAATAAATACATTGCTTTTCAATGTTATACTATTGCTTAGTTACACGTTTAGCTGTTTTTGGCTCTGTTAATCAAAAAAGCCAATCCTTTTTTCACCATTTTTCCCCAGTGATATAAACAATCAATCAAATAATGCATTAAACTGAATTTTATCCCCCTCCCATAAGAAGCTGTGTATCTACATGATTGTTTGCAAGGCCCTTCTTCCCCACTAAAAATAATGAAAATAATTATATTACAGCTGCATGAATCATTTTTTGTAAAGACATACTAGTTTTTCAATGCTTAAGAGATTTTAGTTAGCTTTAGAAAAATATAATACATTAAAATACTCAAATGTTTACCAGAAAATGACAAGAAAACACTATGTACATGAATTAAAAACAATAATAAAACCATTACATCCAGGCATGACTGTGCTGTCACGTGAAAAGCAGTTGCTATTAAAAAAAAAAAGAAAAAGATTGAGGTGAATTTTGACAATACGCATGGTTTGGTTTGTTTGTTTCTTTTAATATCAGACTTATTCTTTCATAAATAAGTTCATCCCATCTTTTAAAATAGCTCTTAAACAAACATGAGCCAGAACAAGAATAACTTGAAGTTTGTGATCCTTATCCTGTGTTTATGTTGTAACTCATTTGATTTTTCAGCTTATCTCACAACTCAACGCCGTCAGTTATGCAGTATCTCCACTGATGAACCTGTACTGATGTCTAAATGACACTCAGGCCCTAATCTGTGCTTGTAAGCAACCGATCGGGACGCTCTTGATTCAGAGTAGCCATTCTGTGTGCAGGGAAGCAAACTTTGGAGCCGGTATGAAATGTAGCTCATCATAAAGCTGTCTGCTGCCTTCAACTCAGTCAAGAGCCTTTAAGGTATCACGCCATGTCTCCAGAACTAACATGTAAACAGTCGTTGGATGTCACACAAATCCAGGCTTGATAGAAGATTTGAAACACTTAGGGCACCCTTTTGTCCCGTTTGTCTGCAGACACCTGGAAAAATTAACATAAAGACATTTCAGATTAGCAGATCACTTACTTAAACGTCACTCTTAGACCTACAAACAAGCTATAATTAATTGTGAAGTGTATTAAAAGACATACATCTTACAAACATTTTAGAGATAAATACTTTTTTACTGACAAGTCTTTTTGTAATACAAATTAAGAAAAGTTAATGCAATCAATCCAATGCAAGAAGAATTGGAAAAAGAAGAAACATTTCCTGATGTCTTATGCTAACTAACATGCAATAAGAGTCTTATTACTGTATAAAAAAGACAAAAGAGAGGGCCTGGTATACATATGTATGCCACATTTACTTGAACACCATTAAAATGGACTGTCTTTCAATCACAAACATGTGAATCACACTTTAAGCTGGTAAGTGTGCCTGTTTTCATTCATTACATTTCAAAAGTTGAGGGAAACATAGTACAGTGCAGCCGCCATGATGCTACTACTGATGTTCTGCGGAAGGATGAGCAGCTGAAACCTAAGCTCAGGAATATCAGACTGTGTGAACTATTCAGGGCATTGGCTGAGCTCACTAGGAGTGCAAAGAAATATGCCACAAAGGAATGCTGTTGCAGCTCTACTGCAATGGATCTGCACAGCTTTGAGTCAGGTGGGAGAAAAAAAGAGGCATGCCACACTTTTCAGTTATTTACTTGTATTAAACAAGGTTAATTTGTAACTAAATAAAATGTATGAAAGTTTGAGAAGTACAAATACATCAAAATTCACATCAAGCTATCAGATGGATGAGGAAAAGAACACTGCAAATATTTATTTGTTAAAGGAATAGTACACCCAAAACATGATTAGCCTTCATTTTCTACTCACCCTCATGCTGAACAACACTCTGGAGTACTTTTTTGATATCTCAAATGCATCTGGAGATCTGGGAGGCTTCTTGCTGTCTGCTGACATTCAAATAATGGAGTTCTATGGTGCCCGAGGCAGAAAGGTCCATAAAAGTCCACAAAAAACGTGTGAATATTCCTCCATACTGCTCGTCCAATGTATTCCAAGTGTCCTGAGTGG
Source organism: Cyprinodon tularosa (assembly GCF_016077235.1). NCBI lineage: Eukaryota > Metazoa > Chordata > Actinopteri > Cyprinodontiformes > Cyprinodontidae > Cyprinodon > Cyprinodon tularosa. The sequence continues at coordinate 554,675 of NW_024038437.1, read as the reverse complement.
GTAGCGTCCATAATTTACTCGGAACGAAGTCATTTAGAATGTTTTTAGAGCATAAACAGTAGTGTATAGGATTTCCTAAATGCGCGTTCACGAGTCTACGGAAACCGCGGCAGACCAAACCAGATGAAAGTGCACATTCAGCGTCTGCTCTGCCGATAATGCAAGCGTAGAAGAAGAAATGTGCTGTTTACCTGTGCAAAGAAAGAAACAACGAAAGAAAAATATCTGAGGACTTCAGTGTTGAGGAAGAGCATGAGTTCTTTGCCGAGCTGAATGCGCACTTTCGTCTGGTTTGGTCTGCCGCGGTTTCCGTAGACTCGTGAACGCGCTTTTAGGAAATCCTATACACTACTGTTTATGCTCTAAAAACATTCTAAATGACTTCGTTTCGAGTAAATTATGGACGCTACCCACTCAGGACACTTGGAATACATTGGACGAGCAGTATGGAGGAATATTGACACGTTTTTTGTGGACTTTTATGGATCTTTCTGTCTCGGTCACCATAGACCTCCATTATTTGAATGTCAGCAGACAGCAAGAAGCCTCCCAGATCTCCAGATGCATTTGAGATATCAAAAAAGTACTCCAGAGTGTTGTTCAGCATGGGGGTGAGTAGAAAATGAAGGCTAATCATGTTTTGGGTGTACTATTCCTTTAATAATGCAGAGTCAAGGCATGTTAGATTAGAAGGCTGAGAGTTAACACCTACTTGAGATGGAAAATGTGGGAACAGGGTAACGCCTGCAGCTTTTGGTCCCTGTCCCCGATGGACTCCCCACACATGCCGCAGTAGAGCTCCAGCTCCTCGACACACTGCAGGAACTTCACCACCTGCTCTCGGAGCTCCTCCTGTTGCTTGTTGTTTCGGTAAATGCCTTCACGAAGGCAGTGTACCTTCAGGGTGCACAGCTGAAGTACAAGACAAACACAATCAACTGTTAGACTGCTGCAGTTTTGGTAAAACTCTATTGACCGACACTGATTTCAATCACCTTGTTTCCCATTCCATCTGCCAGTTCCTGTGCTCGCTCCAAAGATTCAAGAGCCTGGAGGAGAGGAAGGTATTTACCAGAAACAAACGTTGATGTTTGAAGAACAAGTTCAAGAAATGCATTAGATTTATCAAACAGAAAGGGTACTGGTATAATTCTGACCTTGTCAAATTCTTTCTGCAGAAGCCAACATTTTGCGACACCCAAGTAGACGTGCGCTTGACCAAGACGGTTTCCAATCTCGGTCATAATGCCCAGTGCTGACTCATAACGAGGGAATGCTTTCTAAAAGAATTGAAAGAAAGGCAGTGTGTACACATCTGTGTATATATCACAAAGTATTACAGATTACTGAGATTACTGTAAATAAATGGGAGAACAAAAATGGAATTAAGCAGGTCGACTATACTGGACAGACAGGCTTAACATGGGAGCTTTCATGTAACCTTACATTGACATCATGCCTGCAGCGGTGTATGTCTGCAAAGTTTAGCAAGCACAGAGCTTGAAGAGGTCGGTCGCCATGTTGCAGGGCAATCTTCATGGATTCCTGCAGAAGCACAAAACAACCATTTTTCAGCATGGTCTCTGTATCCCTATTTTAAGTTCCTGACATAAACATCTTGACAGTTATGATGACACACGTGTTTAGTTATGTATGCTCTCAGTAAATGATGTCAGTAAATGTTTAAAAAGAGAGAATGTGTAGAATGTGGATACTCTGGTACTGAACCATCTCAGGATCTGTTAGGCAAAATGTGACAAATCTGAAATGTTTCCTGCTATCTTTATGCTATCATTTCAAACTCCAAAGCAATGACATCAAGTTATTTTTCACCCTCTGTACGCAATTAGAACAGTGAGAGAACGTAGGCCGCCCTTTTCATTAACACTTCAAACCAGCGCCTCTGAGAGCATATTTTAGTAGATGTCTCAGGCCTCAGACAGCAGAGCAACTGGTGCTCGCACCTGTCAGCAGTAACCACAGCCTCTATTACAGCATCCTGGTGAGCAAACCTAGACCAGGAGATTCTTTAAGTCCCTACGGAGACGAGATGATGCGGCCGCCTTATAAACAATACCTCGCAGCACTCCATGGCGTCTGCCAGACGCTCCAGCTTCCTGTAGGCCACAGACATGTGAAACTGGCTCATGGCGCGATACTTGAGGCTCCAGCTTTTACCGTAGTCGTTGACGAGCTCAGCTGCCTTGCAGGGGAAGAACAGGGCTTTCTCGTAGTCCTGTTGTCAGATATGAACAATTAGAGCTCTTCAGTTTAAAATGCTCCAAATAAAAACCACAATAAACCACTTGGTAGAAAAATTAGTAGCAGCATTTATGGCAGAGGGAGACTAGATTAGTATTTTTTTTCTTAAAATAAGTGCATTTGTTCTTGGATTGAGGAGGTAAAAGAGACATTTTACCAATGGAACAAGATAATTTACACTTAAAATAAGAAAACACAATTGCATTGTCTTATTTCAAGTGCATATGATCTAAATACCTTATTTTAATTGTAAAAATACTCACTCCATTCACTGCAAAAAAATGAAATCTAAATAAGTCATTTCTTCTTAAAATATGTGCATTTTTTCTTGAATCAAGGATTTAAGTGAGACACTTTGCCAATAGAACAAGACAATTTCACTTAAAATAAGAAAAAACAATTGTATTGTCTTATTTCAAGTGCATTTTATCTAGATACCTTATTTTAGGAGTAAAAATACTAATTCCATTGGCAAATCATCTTATTTACCTGCTCAAATTAAGGGTAAATACCCTTAATTTAAGAAATTTTTACTCATTTTAAGATAGTTTTTGCAGTGTTGGCAAACTATCTCATTTACTTACTCAAATTAATGGTAAATACACTTAATTTAAGAAATGTTTACTTATTTCAAGATCGTTTTTCCAGTGCAGAGCTGTATTACTTTTCCTCCAATGGCCTTTTTCTGTACAAAGCTGATCAGCTTGCTCAAAGAAGGCAGCTATGCATTTTATCTAGCATTTTATATAATAATCTGCTTAGAAATATTTCAGTTTGTATCAAATACAGATATTCACATCAAAGAAGTACCAACTATCACATCACAGATGAAAGTCTCATTCTGAAACTACAGTTGACAGGCTATAAACAGCATGTATGGTGATCTACCTAATGAAAGATTCAACTGACTAGGGAGAACTAAATGTCCACCAGATATAAGCTTTTTTTTAGATTTGTTAGTGACTATAATAGGAATAAAAATGTTCTAAAAAAAACCCCTAGAAAACTGCTTTTATCTTATTTTCTAACCTTTATGTTTTGTTTTTTTCTTTTCAAAAACAAGTATTCATATCATCTTGTAAACATGTGGTATTGGATTTTGTGTAGATAGCATACCGCCGCAATATTTATTAGTCAGGTTTAGAGTAGGAGAATCATACCAGCTCATGTTCTTTTATGAGTTTCATATTTAGCCAGATCCTCACAGTGTCAAAGAAACCAATCCTAGTAGGAATTAAAAGGGTTCAGCAGGAACCCCAACCAGTTTATTAGAGCAAAAATTACGAATGGAAGGACGGCTGTAATGACTTTGTGGTGCTAGATAACTTAATTTGTAGGTATTATATAGAAAACCAGAAGATGGGGAAGAATAAAAGCTCTTTCACTAAGGTCAGGAGTTTAACGCTGGAAAGCAAAATCCAAAACTTAACTGTTTCATTGTAAACCTTCTACTTCACATTTCTATTTATGAAAAGCAGGAGAAAAGCAATAGAATTAAGATCAATTTTCATTTTTTTGCTGTGAGCTGTCCATGAGCATAAAGCTGCATTGCTGTTTGCTTTATACAGGCAAATAATACCCTGGCCCTCTCTCTGGTGTCTTGCTAAAAGCAGATTCAGTGATTTTTAGTTGATAAGCTGCTTAATTTAAAAAGGAAATTTAGACAGAAAACAGTGTAGACAGATTGAAATGAAGCATCCTATAGTTCACCTTCAGATGAACGTAGATGTTTCCCAGACTGCAGCAGACTCTGCACTCCAGCATCTTGTCATCGTTGTTGTGTGCATAGCGCAGGGCCTTCTCGTAGCTCTCCAGGGCCTTCTGGAACACGCTGAGCCCCAGGTAGGCATTGCCCATGCTCAGACACACTTGGCCGTTAAGCTGCAGGCTGACAGTGGTGCCCTGCATGTTTAAGCAGGTCTTGCAGTAGGACACCGTCTTCTGGAAGTCGCACAGCTTCTCGTTGCTACGGGCCAAGTTCAGGTAGCCTTCAGTTAGGTAATCTGGGTCCTCCATTTCACGAGCCGTGTCAATCTGTTCCAGGGCGTACTACAAAGTAGCATGTTGGTAAACAGAAAAAGATCATGAAAAATCTAATTTCAGCTAAGCACTGAACCTTCAACCCCCATTAAACCATCTCTGTTTTCTGCTTTTTTTGTCAAGGTTCTTTTTTATCCCCAAACTAAGTAACACAAAAAGTGGTTGTCAAATTATCATCTTATTTATTAATAAAGCTTCACCTTATTAAAAATTCCCCTTAAACCTAATTCTTTATTGTCTCACCATGGGTATCTGTCATTAATACCTGCAATCACTGACAACATGTTTTACGCCTCTGTGAATGAACTTTGACCCATTCGTCCTTGCAGAATAATTTTCAGTTCATTATAGGTTTATTTTTTCATAAAAGTAAGCAATTTAAAGTCATAACACAAAATCTGCTCTGTCTGGACTTCTGGCCTCTAAAAAAACCCTTCTGTTTTCTTTCAAACTTGCTCAGACCTTGACTTGCTGCTGTGCCTCAGATCATTGCCCTGCTTTGTAACTCAAGTGTTCTTGGGCTTAAGGTCCAAAATTGATGACCAGACTTTTTTTTTCTGTTTTCCTTTTTTTTCCGGGGAGCAAAATTCATGGCTCCATCAGTTTTGAAAAATCCTGCAGGTCCTTAAGCACGCAGCACCACGCAACGCAGCACCATGATTCTACCACCACCATGTTAGACTGCTAATATTACGCTCTGAAACACTGTCAGTTTACTCCAGATGTAATGAAACACACCCTGAAATGTTTCCCTCTAGTTTTGTATGCCCACAGAAGATTTTCCCCAAACGTTTGAAGATTATTTCAAATCGGAGATGTGCTTGTGTCTTAGTTTTGGTCAGCAGTGAGGTTTTGCATTGAAATCCTTCAGAAATACCAGATTCACTGTGTCTCTTTTTTTTTAAATAAATGTTAAATCCTGAACACTAACCTAAACTCTGGCAACAGAGGAACAGAAAATAGTTTTCCTAAACATATAGCATTGCATTTATGAAGGAAAACTGCTTTTTTGTTTTAAAGTTATCCCCTTGATGAATGAATTAATCATTTGAAAACAGTTTTATATATTTATTCAGAACATCTTTGTTTGATATTACATTCAAGGGTGAATAAACCCAAAGTTTCTTTTTTTTTTGTGAGTCAGCAGATTTTACAGCTTTCTATTTTGTAGGACTTCTTGTTTTTTTGAACTGCACTGCTGTCTGAGTGTGGGTGATAAAATCAACAAGACACCCTATACTGACTCTAAGGTTGCAGGATACTTATTTACTCAGCTCGGAAGCCCACAGATTAATCCATGTTTCTCATGGCTGTAAATGGAAGGTAGTTTACCTTGAATCTTTTTACTGGAAATGTTCAAATGTTAGAAGAGCAGAATTGAGCTGACATGTTGATGATCTGACGTATGACGCGATGAAACACTGTAACACTCTGTATTTACAACTACATACTGATTACGTAATATGAATATCACATAGTTAAAGGTTCATTATACTTTGATTATTGGCTGATGAGGGTATAGGACCTTTATTAAAGCATAAACTAAGGTTACTTTACTTTGATGTCATATTACAGAATGCACCTTTAAAGAAATATTTCATCAGCAAACATTGAGTTCAGGGTGTCAGGTTGCATACCTTGAGCATATCTTTGTACTTTCCCATTTCTGAGTGGGCTGTGATCAAGCAACCCAGCACTCGAAACTTCCCTCCAGGATCCGAGGTCTTTTCCAGAACTTTTGTCCAAACATGCAGGGCTTTGTCCGTCTGATTAGACTGATATAACTTCAGGCCCTTCTCTATCTGTTGCTTGGTTTGGTCCTGGCCCATTTCTGGTGCAATGCGCAATGTGAAAATATTCATTCGCTTAGGCCATGCAGTTTCATCAAGGCAGGAAGAAAGCAGATCTTTCCTGTTGAAGATTCCTTGAAGATGATCCCCTCAGAAAGATTGGTACCAGATCCCGCTTTATCAGCTCCGGCTGAGCTGAGACGGAGAGGAAACTGGATCCAGGGAGGACGAGCGGTGGCACACCAAGAACATTATCACAGAAACTTTTGCAAAGAGCTGGAAAACTGAACTTGTCTCACATCAAGAGTTCTGAGATTTCTCCTTTTTAAATTCTGTTGAAAAAAACATAAAAAGAACCAAGTATCCCAGCTGAGTGCTGGCAAAGGTTTCCCAGAATATCTGCTCCCTCCACACCCCAGCAAAAGGAATTCTTAGCACCCCCCTTCGACCAACCACCCCACTCCACCTTCCTCCTGCTGCGGCTCCAGCAGATGGCCTTGTCACTCCAGACCATGTGTCCCTTCAGGAATTAATGTTCTGCCCTCAGCAAACTGTCCCAAGGTCACTACAGCTCCTAGCAATCTACCTTTAGATGAGCTAAACATGACTGAGAGATTAACAAGGCAGACACTGTGAGTCTGGACACTTTAAAACAAAGATCCCAAACAGAATCTGGGTGGACACATGGGAGAAGACATCGACTGTAATAAGAACCGACATTCTTCTGTTCAAGGCTTTTTTTTTGGGTAAAAGAACTGCATTTCAGACTTTGCTGCTTATCGTTCTCATTGGTAGCTCTTGATTAGGTGCATTTGAACCCCAACACCCACCCTTGGACCCGCCCTCTGCAGCCGATGCTCAGAATAGTTTGTGCAGTCTGACATGTTCCTGAGCTTAGGTTTCAGCTGCACAGACTCCTGCAGAACATCAATGAGATCAGTGTTAGCCCTCTTGTAATAACTTCATTTCTTCTTTAACTTTTTTTTTTAACTCCAAAAATCAACGTTTGCTCAAAGTTGAATCTTTACCACCTTTAAGCAAAGGTCCTATTGATCCAAAGGCACAGATGCCTGTAAAAGATGTTTTAAAAGAGATCATGTGCATTGGTATTTCATTCATTTGTATCAGAACTTTGCTGAATCTCCTTTTGACACAATCAAAGCAGCAATATTAGCAATATCTTCTATATCTCAATCTGTCTGAAATAGCTGCACATGCTAATCTGCAAAACAGACCAGATTGCATGATTACATTTCTAACCCTTGACATAAATTCTCAATTAGATGCAGGTCATTTTAACACAAGCATTTGGTTTGATTGTTGTAAATCTGCTTGCAAACTTAGCATCGTTGCCCTGCAGCAAATTAAACAATCAACTCGGTCTGAAATCTTGAGCAGTCCTTAAGGTTTTCTGTCCAGACTGATCTCTAACCAGCCTTCTTATTTCTGCAGAATAATCCCCAGAGAACATTTGTACCACGGCCATAATTCATTCTCAAACATCGTCTTCATGCTGATGTGCAGCTCTGTTTTTCTGCTACATATATCATTTAGACGTGAGGCTGGAAACGTTGGTCCCATCTGACCATAGGGTTACAATATTTTGCAAATTGATTAATCTGTTGATTCTTTTATAGATTTTTGGATTTATTATCGGATTGCAAAATGTTGCTGCAAAGCTTAAAAGTATATATGCTGGTGAAGATTCTCAGTCATCATGGTCATAGTCATTCCTTTAACTTTATGGAACTAATATTGTGCACTTTGAGGACTTGATAGAGCATTCTATGGACATTTCTGTATTTTTTTTATTTATTTATGTAAGATAACTGCTTTGAGTGCACTTTTCTTTGAGCTAAAGGCATGTAGAGTCTATACAGAAACGATTAATCGATTACTAAATAGTTGACGATTATTTAACTAACTGATTAATCGCGATTATTCCGATTGTTTGAGCCCTATGTTTCAAATTTTTTTTTGCTCTACCTTGTGTCAAAGGGCAACCAGAACATTGCACAGCTTCCTTTCTAATATTTGTTGTCTTTGTGCAATTTTTTCTAGAGGTGAAATATGTTCAGTGTCCAATTCTCCCACCTGAGCTGTGGATTTCTACAGCTGCTCCAAAGTTAGCATAGACGGTTCTGTTTCCTCTCAGATAAATGGTTTTCCATTCTATGATGGTTATACAGTGCTTTATTAGATGTAACAATTTAACCAGCTTCTCAACAACCTGGCTTGACTTTGTTATCCTTTTCATTTAAACGTCTGCATTTTCTGCACAGTTGGACGTAGATTCGCACAAATGTGGCCTTTTTTTTATTAATTAGGTGACTTCTGGGAAAACTTGGTGACAATGGATTTTATTTAAGGTATCAGAATATAGAGGGGGTTGAAAGAAAATTAACACCTTCCTAGATTTGGATGCTAACTGTTTTTATCTAGTTAGCAGCTACTTTTGCTGAACAAGAATGAGTCTCAGAATGGTTAAAAAAACGTATTTAAAAGTTTTTTTTTAACAGAACTGAACTGTTTGATTAGGGAAGTTGTGTTTCAGATTAAATCCAAGCAAGGCTAAATAATCCCACTAATATGGCGTCTCTGTCTCTCGGATTAGAAAACCAAATTCTAGCACCATCTGTTGGTCTTTCACATAAATTCCCCAAAAAATTGCATGGATGATGAACGTTAAACAATAATACCTTTCTGGGTTGTGTTCTTTTTTTGCAAACAACACAAAGAGACGCAGGTTTACCAAGATGTTTTACCATTTATCGTAGCACATCAACTTGAACCAGAATTGCACACATAAAAAAGATGCAAAACTTGAAATCTTACAAAACATTCCCTGATAATATCTTTACAGACTTAACATGTGTGAATATTTAGCCATTTTTTTAGCAGCCTAATGTTTAGAATGCAGTGAGGAACTTTTACCGACCAGCACGTTCAAAGCAGTTCATGCATGATGTTATAAATGTTAAGCGCACAGGAAACAATGTTCATCTCTGGTCACAGTGTTTACTCAGCTAATTGATCCACAGCAACACTAGAACAGAAGCGACTGATGTTTAGATTTTCAATATGATGGAATGAAGTCACTCTGAGTCACACTCTGAGTCTGTTTTCTGATTTATTGCGATGACTACGGAACATAGAGTGGTAAATGTAGGGCAGCTTAGGCCAGCACAAACTGCCAGTTCGTTAGGAGGATCTTTATACCTCTGATAACTGAGACCACAGATGTGGCGGGGTTAAACTTTAACGTATTTGCGTCACCTTTCTTACATTTGTCTCTGAAGACGTATATGCAGCCGTTACAGCTCGCCACCTTCCACAGAGAAGGGATGCAGCTCCACACCTCTGGGAAGCGCAACCGTGTGAAGCTCTCCAGCAGAGGGTTGTAGCACACCAACGAGTCCCCTTCTCCAACGATGAAGATCACGTCCATGTGGACGGCGGCGTGCATGCAGCCTGCGAACGGCAGCATGTAGGGCTTGATCTGACACTTCTGGGAGGAGGTGTCAAAGCACTGAATGAGACGAGACGGCTTTGTGAAAAAGTCCATGTCGTTCTCCTCCCCTCCGAGCAGGTAAATGGTTCCTCCCAGGTTGACGCCAGCGGCGGCGGAAACGGCGGTGTCCAACTGGCTGGTCTCTGTCCACACGTTGTCCTTCACCGTGTAGTAAATGATGGCGTTGGACAGCGTGTCCTGCAGCGTCTTGCCTCCCAGGGAGTAGATGGCGTCTTCAGAGCTCACAGAAACCATAGTGTGGTGGAGGCGGTCTCTAGGCAACGGGGCACAGCGCTCCCAGTCCATGGTGTGCATGTTGCACTTCCACATGCGGCGGGGGATGGACCCCCCCACCACGTACAGGTCCCCACCATGTTTACAGGCGGCAGTGATCTGATGGCACAGGCTGTTCTGGCCGCTCACGCTGATGGCGTCGTCTTCGTCACAATGCAGCGACACCGCCAGGGAGTGAGTCCTGGTCTCCTCTTTACCGATCAGATAAATGTGGACGTTTTCCCCAATTTCCTAAGAAGGAACCACAGAGGTGTTAGGTTTTATTATTTATACATCATGTGGACTGTTAATTTGTTAGTCAGATTAGACAGAGCAGAAGGCCTTCCTTCACATTGTGGATATCACGGTGTGTACGGAGGTCATCTAATCAAGACAGCCTTCGTGTCTCTAAGAGTACACAGGATATGGGCACATCTTGGAGCCGGTCTGATAGGAGAGCTGCTGTATCTGTAACCCTGAGACAGAGAGGCAACCTGCATGGAGTTCAAGACATGGATGGCGTGTCAGTTTCTGATACGGACAGCTAAGCATCCACATGATGCAACACAGACTCAGAAGGTATAAGAAGCAGGTGATGACGTTGTTCAGGGCTCAAACTTTGCCGGACGCTTGCGGACGTGATTTTTGAGACCACAGCTGTGCATAGCTCGAAGCATTTTTCTCTGTCCTGTAACGACCTGATCTGGAATAAACTCTGTTACTTTTTTCTCCTGTTTTATAGTCCTTTTTTATATGGTTTTAACGAGTTTGAGTTAAGAGTAGTAAATAACTTGCTCCCAGGAAAAGAACCGGTGAGAAGGCCCCTGGGGCGCTACAGCCTTCCTTACAAGGGGACAAATCCTTCTCACTTTAACAGAGGTTTCAGTTACAGAAATACGCATGTAGAGAAATAAAGATCTTATTATCAACACTGTAAAAAATGTCAACATTAAAAGGTCCTGTTATATCTATTCACTTTAAAATCATATTTTTCTTCCTTTCCATGTTTCGTGTTTGAAGCTAAGCAATTTGAATAACTTTGATTTTTTTTTAGACACATGCACCTGTTAAATGTGAAGTTAAGTCTCCCTAAAGACGGTTACGCCTCGGAGCGTCGCTTCCGGTTAATTTCCTGGAAGCAAGTTACCTAGTATAATTATTCTTAAAGGTATACTATGCAACCGGTGTTGATTTTCCAGCGAGGCTCCCCCCAGAGGGCGAAAGTAAAAGTGCACTGTCGTAAATATGCTCAGCTGTTCTCCTGGTTTCTCCGTCAAGCCAGGCGCGGTTGTTTTGAGCTTAGCAGACACGCGAACGCAACGAATCACCATGTCTATTGCGGTAAGTGACTATTTTGTTCCAATTTTCGAGTTTGAAAATTTTGCATGTTTTCATACATTATTTGTTATGCATGTGCTTTCGCTGTTTTCTCGCTGGTTCCGCCATGATAACTGCACAAATATCGCCACTGCGCTAGCAACGAGCATTCCTTTCACTGGGGGCGTGTAGCAGTTCTCGCCGTAAAGCAAGACCGACTCTCGCGATGCACGAGACTTCTGAGCCTGTGGGTGTGGGACGAGGGCTCCTGCAATTACAAGTACGGTAATTCCCCTACAGACCACCAGGGCGGCTGAGAAAACCTTTGTTCGACCTGAAATGACTCATTTAATCATCCAAAACGTTATGGAACACATTAATTAGCTAAAAAATGTTGCATAGTATGCCTTTAACTAAAACTGGGTAAAACCGTATAAAAAGGACTATGAAAACAGGAGTAAAAGTTAACAGAGTTTATTCCAGTTCAGATCGTTACAGGACAAAGAAATTGCTTGGAGTCGGAAAGGCTGTTGGTTAAAAACACCAGCAAGCGTTGGCATCCGGCAAAATTTATTTTGTCATTTTGTATACACTAGTGTATACAAAAAGAAATTTTGTTTAAAGGTAGGGATGGACCGGTTTATGAAAACCGTCCGAACCGTTCGGTTCAACTGTCTCGGTTCGGTTCGCGTGTGTTGCGTTCCGCTCATGCTCCGCTCCTTTTTCTCATAGGCGAAGCGATTACACTCCAGAGCAGAAGGTGACGGTACTGCGACCAAAGCCAACCACCAGTAGTAAACAAGAAGAAGAAGAAGCGAAGCAGCATAGCAGGGTGTAGCAAAAAAAAAATCAGTTGTGGAGTTTTGTGTGGGTATGGCGAGTGGGAAAGAACAGGAGTTGGAAGACGCGCCAGCAGCACTTTATAGGTCTGCTGTATGGAACCACTTTGCATTTAGAGTGACCTACGATGACGGCGGAAAGAAAGTTGTGGATAAAAGTGCAACAGTGTGCAAGCATTGTGCAACACGTTTTGTTTATGCTAACAGCAACACGACCAACATGTCAGGCTAACAATCAACATATACCGAACCGAACCGTGGATTTTCTGAAGCGATCCACCCCTATTTAAAAGAGCTGTAGACAATTTCATTTTTTAAAGTGCAGCCTTGAAAAACAGTAATGACCAGGTCATCTCCTGCTTCTTATACCTCATGAGTCTGTGTGTTGCATCTGGTGGATGCTTCGCTGTTCATGTCAGAAACTGACACGCCATCCATGCCCTGACCTTTGTGGCTCTTTGCCTCTATGCCTCAGGATTACAGATAGCTCTATCAGGATGTATCCTTATCCTGTGTATTTTCTACCCTCATTAGATGGCCTCTGTTCACACAATGTGATCCACCATGTGAAGCAAGGCCATCTACTCCATCTAATCTGGCTAACAGATTAACAATACACATGATTAATAAGAAAATAAAAAAATAAAACCAAGTTTAAAGAGAGGTTATTTACTTTATGCAAAACGATTTGGCTAGATAAGAACCCAGAGACCAGCTAAGGATCAACATCATCTGATTTCCTCCATTCAGTGATCACCCAATGCTGCAAAAAAATCTAGATTCTTTCCTCATGAAAATCGTGAAAAAACCATGACAATAACCACATTATTTAGCAAAAAATATATTTTACTCTTAGACTAGCAAAAATTAAGTGAATGTTGAGAAGAGGCTTCATGTATAAACAGGAATAATTTTATATTATTTTCTGCTGTGTTCAAATTAGCTCAATTATGGAACCTGTAAGCTACTTTTTTTCTTGCTTATTCAATGTTTAACACATAAAATGTTGATTTTACTACTAGTATTGGATCAAGACCTGGAAGAAAACTGAGAATCAAAGCTGCTCAATAAAAACTGATCTTTAAATTTTACCTTCAGATTCTCCTGGAGGAGGCAGGAGAACTCCTCCCTCTCAACCTTGTTATGGTTTATCCAAGACTCGATGGCCGTCGTTGGGTTCTGGGAGCTGGGAACTCCATCTAAACAAAAAAAACAACAAAAAGGCATTTGAAACTATATTAATATACCCATTTCACATTTGTATTTTTTAAAATCACATGTCAGGATCAAAGGAAGTTTGCAAAACATCCATTTCCTCTGAAGAAATAGTGACAGAGGTACATAAATTTGGACCTAAAGGATTTCTGTAAAGGTTCTTACATAGAGAGAAAAAGTAAACAGAAAAATATTTTATAGATTGACCATCTGGACTATATACCCTTGATGATGTCCAGTAGCAGACAGAGGGGCAGATTGAGATATTCTTCGGTCTGATGCAGCTGAGCCAGGTGGATTTTAGCGCACTGCTTGGCTGCTGTATACAGCTCCTGATCACTGTGTCTGTCTGCGAGCCACATCACCTAAAACCAAAACAAAAGATTCAGCATAAATAGTAAAACGGAGTAACATTTTATACTTAAAAAAACGAGAAATTACCTGCAAACAGTTCTTGACCTCCACCGTCCGCGAGAGGAAGCGCGAGCATTCCTCAAACAGAGCTGTCAGCTGGTACATGTCGGCCATCTCATAGGTGTCCTGCAGCTCCTCCACCCGCAGCTTAATGGTGCCGTGGTAGATGTAGTCGATCAGCAGCTGGAAGACGGAGGCGCTCACGTCCTTCAGCTCGATGGAGCGGTTGTGGGACTCTTTGAGGTTGGAGGTGAACATGGAGCGGAAGAAGCTGCTTTGCGCTGACAGAACCAGCCTGTGCAGGTGAAACTCCCTGTCGTCCACGGTGATGGTGACATCTGCGAACAGGCCGTCCTCCAGGCACAGGCTCATGATGCTCTTCACCACGCGGCTGGAGTGTGAGCGGTCAGTGAAGGTGTATCCTAGGAAGTAATTCTCCTCTCCCACAGAGCCACCGACGCTGACTCCGCCCTCCTCAATGGACTCCATATTTGATGCCTGTCACCATAAAAAATATAGAATATTTACACTTTAGACATTCAGTTACTAAGGAAAGGCCCCTCACTGTTCTCTAATCAACTCTGGATTAGACAATATTTAATTCTCATTAATGGTTGCTTTATGTCAGCTGTAAATTTCAGCTTTTTTCTTGTACATAATGAAGAATACATTAGAATTAATGTGATGCCAGACTGACATTAAACAAACAACTCATCAATAAAGAGCCTGTGAACTGATCCTCCTGTTGCTCCAATGGTGGTTTAGAAACACATTTTGAAGCAGGATAAAAACACAGAATAAAACAGAAAGATTTAAAAAAAAGTTTCTAAAAAAAAAATTTGTTTCATGATGACCTGTTGGAGCATGGCAAAATTAATAATCATAGTTATTTATTTTATATAGATTTTGTGGTTTTATAGGTTTCCAGATTTGACTTTTTCCCCAGAATCAAAGTTTGTTGTTTTGTCCATTTTTGTCATAAACTGAAACAAAGATTTGAGAATGAACGAGAAATATGAATGATAGTTGAAGTTGATTTAAAAAGACTTAGGATGGCTTTCAGTGGTTTTGTAGAAAGTGTTAATATTGTGCATTGCATGCTGTTGTATTGATGAAACTAAAGCATAAAAACACACTGAACAGTAATTAGTCCATAATTTAATTTAATTTTTTTACTTATTAGTCTTTGCATTAGCACTTCCTGTAGAAGACGAACCAAATTTTATAACAAATATTTAGGTTCTTCTTGTTGTTATATGAGTATGTGTTTCAGAGGGAGGAGTGTTGGTAATTTGGTATTTCATTTTTGACTGTGTCACTCAAAAGGGTAAGGAAATCCCAAATGTTCGTACAATCCTGAAATCAGCCAATAACAGTTTTAATATCGGCCCAAATCTCCATATTGATGTACCCCTACTAACAGTGAGCGGCTCAACATCCGCTTAAATAACAAAAATCATGCATACACATTAGATCTGTTAACAGAGCAGAAAGTATTTAGCCGATCAAAACAGTTTCCCTTTTTTTTTTCCTCAAGTAGAAGGTACTCCTATGGAGTACTTACTAAAAATGAACCAAAAAGTCGTTCTATACCAAACATAATTAGAAATTCATCAACAAACTGATCCAACAGGACTTAAATGTTCCTTTTTGATTATCTGAAAATTGAAACCCTTCAGAACATATTTTGCTTGATCGAATTCAACCATGGGCTAGGACGCTAGAAAGGTTGATTCTCTCTTCCTGTTGTGTGCTGACATGTTTGAGCGGAGGATGTGGGTTTCATTTTAACTTATAATACTAGGCAAAAGGGTATTTACTAGGTTTATGCAGCAGAGCCAGGCTTGGTGTGAGCCACCTCCAGCAGAACCAGGCTCCACTGACCCTGGTTCTGCTGGAGGTTTGTTCCCGTTAAGAAGGGAGTTTTTCTCTCCACTGTCACTACAAGCATGCTTGGTGAGAGAGATTGCTGAAAGTCAATGAGTCCATGCAATCAGCTGGTTTTCTTTAGATGGAAAACTAAAAACCAATCTGAATGTATGATCTGGTTGAATTGTCTCTGTATAGTGCCATGAGATGACTTGTGTCAATTGGAGCTAAATAAATAATATATTTATTATCCTAATGACCTATTTTGAATAATAAATAGCATATTACTTATCAACAGATACATCAGTGTTAAAATAAGCAGTCTGTGTTCAGTAAACTGATACGCTTTTAACAATAGCTTTAATAGATCGGTTAGTCTATGTGTGCCTAATAAATGCTCTCTGAAGTTCCACTGAGAACTGAATGCAGCAAGAAGTGAGAACGGATGCTGATCGGCTAAGCTAATGCTACTGCTAGCTGTATAGGCTGCGACAAGACAGAGCCGCCTGTTTGTTCTTCTGCTAAAGGTTCAACCCAAATATTCCAAAGAAAACTTATATAAACAAACATTGATTAATCGTAGAGATACGCTACCTTTATTTGCACGGCTGTGCCATTCAGAGGCAGTTAAACTGTTAATCGGAAGTAAACAGAATTTTAGTTGTTTAAACTCAAAATGCTTACTGCCCCCCTGTGGCACATTTCTGCTACTGCAGTTTTTATTTATTTATTTAATCCAGCAACAAAAAATATGCTCAGCTAATAGGATTTTTGCAAGAAAGTTGTGATTACAACAAAACAACAACAAAAAAAAAAATCAGTTTATAGATTTATGAATAATTAAACGTGATCTAGAATGGTTAGATGGTAAAATTTAAATATAGTTAAGGTTTTTAATCCGGGCAGCAAATGCAACCAGTATGTACAGACAGCAGTGAATAGGATAAAAAATTTATTAAACAAACATTGATATATATGAATCAATCTTGCTTGAAACTTAATGTTAATAAAACTGTTTAAATGTACTTTTCTAAATCCAACAATGCAAATCAGGTCGAAGATATTCATGTGACAGGGGAAAAAATTAAAGTTGTGTCAGAATTCAAATACCCAGGCATCCTAATAGACTCTTAACTTACTTTTAAATACCACTTCAAAAAAGTGTGCAATAGAGTCAAATTCAATATTACAAATTTTTGTTTCATAAGATCAAACTTGTCACTATATATATATATACAAATATATATTTAATATATACATACATATATATTTATATACACATAGTTTAAATATTTTATTCTATTTTATGAACCTAAAATCAATAGTCCTGCATACATTTATTCTGTATTCTAAATCAATTTTGAGGAGTTATAGCTGTTTTTATTTCTTTTTATATTTGTATTTTTCATTGTAGAATGCTTACTGTTGTGTTTTTTTTTTTTAGGTAGACAATTTTAAGATCTGTCCAGGGACAACAGATGAAAAATAGCCTTTTGCAGGAATGCTTGTAATGTACACTATCCCTGTCAAATAAATAAATAAATCAATTTTAAATCAATTTTTAAATATTTAAGTAATGTATTGAGTATTACAGAAATTAGATCAAGTTTAAGAGTATCCAAACATTCATTTAACCATTTCAGTATTCCCTTTGGCTAAATATTTCTTATAATAATAAAATAAATAATATTTTAACTAGAATTACTGCTAGATCCTGTATAACAGTTAGGACTATTGTGTACAGATGAAGCTTCTCCATGCGTCCCAAACACAACTATGAGATCATAAAAATAAATTTTAAAAAAGAATAAAATCTTTCCAACAAACAGATAAAACAATAATAATAGTATTATCTATTTACTAACATATAACAAATGATAGATAATATGTATTCATAGCTCTTTATTTTTATGCATTTTTCCAAAATATAATATGAACTGTAATATAATGTATGGTATTATATGCTACATGCCAATTCAAAGTAGAATATGAATGTGAAATGGGAGAAATATCATAAATGCTTTTCACATTTGCATAAAATGTAAATTATACATATATTTCTGTCCAGAGTAAACAACCTGTTCACAGTCTGGATCCAAATTTCTGTCTTAAAGCAGCAGCTTTGTGAAAGATAATAGCATGATACTGCTAAACATGTAGAATGACTACAGTGAAGGGATGGTCAAACTGAGGGCTCCTATTCAAAGTAATCTTCCCACTCATATTTTCTTTTGAACTTTTTATCAAACTATTATTAATTCTGGGATTTCTTTCTCACTCTATTTTCCATAGGATGTGTGTTTTTTAACCTAAGATAGACAACAAAAATTCAGATTTTCCTTGCCTTGCTGTAATTGGTATTCAAATACAATATTTAATTTAGTTAAGTTCTTCTATTTCATCTATTTTAGACAGATGACACCTTTTGTTGCATAAAAATAGATGTGATATTAAGTCCAAATTTTTGTCTCTGAGATGAATTTGTTTTACCTTTTTTTGCAATTGGTCATGGAAATATATTTCCCTGTGTGAGTCCTGCAAGGAAAAAAAATTATAAATTACAAAAACATCCACAGTAAAGACTCTGCAGCAGAGGCCATTCGCTCCTTTTTCTCTTTTTTTCCCCAAGCTGGAAAAATTTCTGGTATTCGGTAAACTATTCCTCCTTCCAAGTGCGCAGAAGCAGGATGTTGATTTCCCTCTTTTTGATCGAAACTACAGAAGCATGAGCACAAAACTAAAACTTATTCTTTGGCTTTGGCTATATCAAGTGCTTCATGGTAAGTAAAAAATAAACACTCTGGTAGTTTAAATGCTGTGATATTAAGGCAGTTCATAGATTGAAGTTGCTTTCAGGAAATCAGCTTAGTTTTCTGCAGTGAATTCTTTGAAATGAATAAAAGTTTATCCTTTTCAGATGTGGCAGGAGGCTCAGGTCCAGATCCTGCAACAGATGCATCGTCTCTCTCTGATGCAAACTTGATGTTTGAGGTAACTTTATTTCTGACTTATTTCTCCATGGTTACATTATTCATGCCATTTCCCTCCATGGACAAAACGTCTTCTGTATCCAGTTTTTGCTGAGTGGAGTGGAGATAAACCAGGACAATAACGTTTTCCTGCTGGATGAGGAACTGGCATCGATGAGGAAAGGGAGGGAGTTCCTGTCTCGGATCAACGATGACATTCCGTTAAGTCCAAGAACAATGCAAGCCATGGTTCAGACAATGAAGATTGATCAGAAGACGACTCTAAATGTGGATAAGTTTGAGAGGCTTGTTCTGTGCATGGTTTACTCTGCACTGCAGGCCAGAGTCCAGCCAAGCCAAGAGGAGCGACAGGCCTGGAGTGGAGTTCTCCTCCAGCTAGCAAACATCACCACCCACGAGTTACGAGGAAGTTTTCTCTATAATTATTCATAGAGAAACCATAAAAGGTGTGCGCTTTGAAGGCTTGAATCTTTGAATGTTGCATGCAATGATTTTTCCCCCCAAAGAAATAACCAACAATGTATGATATATTGCAGAATACATTTATTGTTTTACAGTAGAAAAAAGTGCTAGGAAATGTTTTGTAAATAGAAAATGGTCATATAAAAAAACTAACAAACATTTTTTAAACATTTGAACAATCTTTAACCATAGAAACATAAACTGTAACATATTAATGTACAAAACAAGCTGTTCTGGCTCTCTGAGGGTTTACTTCTTTCTCATCCGCCCAGTTTTGGTTTTGGTTTCCGTTTCTTCCAGAGAAGCAAGCTTTTTCTTCAGCTTGGTGTCCCCAGCTTTACCCCTCCGCTCTCTGCTGGAGCGCTGCTGCTGACTCCTCCGCTGACCTCTTAACCCCTCCTCTGAAGCTGAGCTTTCCTCAAGATGTTTGTGTCGGCCACTGATCAACGACTCGTCACTGTCCCAGATCAGAAGTGTTAAACCTGAGAGCAAACATTTCATTGTTGAAGAAAGTATTCAACCATTTAACCTATTTGATGTGTATTAATTCTACGCTATACAAGCTAGAACTATTTTCCACCTTTATTATTAATGCATCATAACAAACAGCCTCCAGAAGCCACCTAAGTAGAGCATTAATTGGCCAAGCAGCAGAGATATGCAAACTCTGGAGGACCTGCATAGATCCACGGCTGTTAGAAAAACCTGTCAGACAATATCAGTTCTTCCCTCACTGCAAAAACAATCTAAAATGAGTAAAAAATGTCTTAAAATAAGTATATTTACCCTTCATTTAGAAGGTAAATAAGATGATTTACCCTTGCAATAAGATAATTGGATATTTGGCAAAGTGTCTCACTTATCTACTCAATTCACAAAAATATTGACATATTTAAAGAAAAATCTTTCTTACCTAGATAAAAATTTTGTAGTGTATACAATCTGTTTTTTTTTTCAAAGTGGTAAAAAGAAAGTCATTAAAAGATCCATTTTCAGTTAGCCATCAGCAGGAATAGTAACTTCCCATCATTCTGATCAAGCTAGTGGTGTTGGCAGCATCATGATGTAGGGATACCCTCATCAGTTGGGACGGGGAGAAGATTAGACTAAATAGAAAGAT
This sequence comes from Cyprinodon tularosa, assembly GCF_016077235.1. Lineage (NCBI taxonomy): Eukaryota > Metazoa > Chordata > Actinopteri > Cyprinodontiformes > Cyprinodontidae > Cyprinodon > Cyprinodon tularosa. The sequence goes on along the minus strand of NW_024038437.1, from coordinate 534,573 downwards.
GGATGGAGCTAAATAAAAGACAATGTCAGAAGGAAATCTGACAGCTTGAGGCTGGGGAAGAGGTTCACCGTCCAACAGGAGCACAAGCTAAAAGACTGACCGAGCTACGATGGAATGATTTAGGCTACGTTCACACTGCAGGTGTAAATGCTCAATTCCAGATTTTTTGTGAAATCGGATTTTTTTTGCGTTTCTGTTCACATTTCCAAATATATGTGACTTGTATGTGATCTCCTGTGTGAACTACATTCATACAGCTTAAGTGTCCCACATGTGCAGTAGAGGACGCAATGATGTCACAAACAAGCGTACTCTGTGTTTACGGAAGTTAACATGGATGGTAGCAGTGGAGCGCATCTAGCGATCTTTCCCAACCTTAAAAACTCAATCTTTTCAAGATGGTTTAAAAAAAAAAAAAGACTGCTCTTGGCATTATCGTCCACAATGGTGGTTGTTTTTCTTTGTTAAGTATTAATGAAGTTTAGGTTGGATGAATGCGACCTGGCATTTGAAAAGATTATATCCGTATTGGATTTAGGACCACAGAGCCAAGTGGCTTGGGTCGCATTCATAAAAAAACAAAAATCAGATGTGTGTTGTTCAGACTGCCATGAAAAGCTCAGATACTGTCAGTCGCATATGGACAAAAAAACAATGGGATTTGGGTCACTTCAGGCTGCTGTGTGAACGTAGCCTGAAATTAAATAATAAAAGTTGGAATGGCCTAGTCAAAGTCCAGACCCAAATATAAAACTGTCATCTTATTCTGTGGAGAAGAGTAAGCTAAAAATTAAAGCTACTACTGTAGCTTCTACTTTCCCAAATACTGCTTTGTGTTTGTGTATTACAGGAAAAACTCCCATTATAAAAAAACAAATTTGTTTTAATTATAACCGGGAGAAAAGTTAAAAGATTATAAAAATGTTCACAGTTCACTAACTGATGTGATTCAGCTCCACCAAGTGAACCAATGAACGGCTTAAACAGCTCACCCATTCCAGAGCCGATGACATCACCCATGGGACTGAACTTGTTGACCTGTAAAAACAGAGAGCCTAACTTTAATAGGTGCAATATTTTGAGTTTGTTTTGATCTGCTTATAGTTCAGTGAAAAACATTTACAGATTTGATCCCTGCAGCGGTGGAATCATACATCTGAAACACCAGCTCCCCGCTGTTAGCATCAAAGATGTCGATGGTCCTCTGGTCTCCGGCACAGATGCGGTCATCAGGATAGCGCCCCGCAACGATGAGGTCATAAAGGGGATGCCATGTAGCCTACAGAACGATTAAAGCAATATTTTGTTAACAAAGACAGACTCCACCCCCCCCCCAAAAAAATTTAAAAATGGCCTCCATCTTACAACATCAATGGTTCTGAAAAATCTTAACATTTTTAATAAATAAAAACATAAAATTTAAATATAATTGTTAAAGATGTACAAATAATATCCTGCTATCATCCCCATGAAAACAACCAACAAACCTTAATGGGTGTAAGGTGCTGAAACTGTCTGTGCGGATGCTGGATGATGTGCTGAGGCTTTGACCAGTCAGACGACGAGTAAACGCGGACCTGGTCGTACTGATCTGTGGTCAGCAGTTTGGAGCAGTCCAAAGGGTTGAAATAAGCTGCAGAGACCCATAATAGAGACACAAAGAGCTGTGTTAGCTTTTGATCACATAAAAAACTAACATCCACCTTTTCTAACCATCTGCTTTAATCTAATATATTAAATCTGTGCTGCAGAGATGATTGAATTATTCTCAGAGCCCTCTATTGTTAAAGGGATTTTTCCAAGGTCTTTAAGGTTATTTGCTGCAAAGGAGGATGAAAAAAACAAACATTTAACTGCACTGCTACAACCTATTTTACAGCTTAATATTTGTGGTGACCAGCTTTGGGTTTCTGAAAAGGAGGAAACTTTTTTTTTCCTGCTGGGCTTCCAAGGCTGGGCGTAACTTTGTGATGAAAGTTGGTGGGGACAGTTGGGTGGTGGCTCATGGACCTACAGCTACAATATCATAATGTTAACTTTTCCAAAAATGAGCTCAAACATGTTTATTGAATGCTTTCCTATTTTTGAAAGCACAAGGCCACAACACACCAATATTTATATTTACAGATTTTAAAGAGATGCCTTTTAGTGCATTACAAATATAGGGCCGAAAAACACCAATGCATGAAAAAAAATAATTAATAAGAGCCGATTCCAATGGCAAAATTGATATATCATGCATCCCCAGAAGTACAATTTCAATTCCATCCAGAAATAATATGGTTATGCTGCATTTTAAATATAGCATAGCATTTATTTTTGTTATCTTTCTGGTAAACTTGGAGATATATGTCATTGCATATCCCAGTAAATCTGTTTCACCTTTAAATCTGCAGCTCTCCCTACTTCTCTTTCTGCTCTGTTTTAAAATAGATTTATGAACCTCTTTACTAATATGATGACAGAAACAAAATTTCAAGATATGTAGAAGCTCTGCAGTCTGATTCTGTCTGTATAATAAGAACACATAAATTTTAACCTATAACTGGGAGTCATGGTCCTCTGAGAAGCAAAGATTCTTTTTAAATAGTAAAGAAGAAAGACCTATGTTTTTCTCAAGCTTCTTGTGTTATAATACTTGTTTAAACTTACAATCTGTTGCCATTTTTAGCTGAAAAAGCTTCGTATGTCTAACAAACTGATTTTTCGGTGGCATCTCTAATTATTTTAACCAACCCGTATTCTAAATTTTATTTAAACATCAAAGTAGCTGCTGGTGAATATTCACTAAGCACTGCTGTGTGTCTCTCCTCCAACCACGTAGCGACTCTCTAAGCAGTAAAATGCAACTGCAAATCAGATGTCTCAAAGCCACAGATCCAACCTCTGTTACCTCCACTGGCTCCCTGCCCCTGTCCGCCGAGGTTCCAGCCCAGCGGCAGAACCTCGGCAGTTCAAATGCCCGGTGTGTTTCGCCTACATGCTGCACTGTAGTCGACCAAAATCCAGGACACTTTTTAAATTCCCCTCCGGACATTTTTTGTAGGTATGAAAAGTTGGACATGTCCGGGAAAAAAAAGAGGACGTCTGGTCACCCTACCTAAATATAAACTGGGAAAAACATTTCCTATCATAGCTCAGTTTGGATTCCCAGTTAGCTAAATGAGAATAGAATAATGACAGATCATTCGTTCTGAGCTCTGCTGTTCTCCGACAGTGAAAACAAAAACATTCTAGAGGTATTTGGGTGCTTTTGCTAAACCCATCTCTAACATGTGCAGAAATTTAACTTGGTTGTTTCAATTTTTAAGAATGATTTAAACATATGAAAAATAGAACAGTTGCCAGACTACTTGTTGAAGGTTTTTCTGTTAGTAAAAAATGTTATCAGTTTGAAACTTTGGGTGTGGAACTTTGTTCCCTGTGTTTTTCCTTATTTTATCTTAAGCATGTGTGTAAAATAAAATATCTTACTGCAGCAAATCTACTCAATAGTGTGAGTTTTTTCCAATAGGGTTTACTTTTAGAGTTATTTTCTCACCCTTTGACTTGTCTGTACTGAAAGTATTTTTGCAAGCTGTGAATTTATTTTTCTCAGGTACAGAGTATAACAATGAGGAAGGTTCCCACCTTAACATGAGGAAAGAAAGGTTAACTAAAGAAGGACTTCCTACCTGAATTAACGGCTTTCTCGTGAGGCATTTTGTGGAGGAAGCTCGTCTTGTCCTTGATGTTCCTCAGATCCCAAAGTTTAACCGTGTGATCAACTGATGCCGTCACCAGCAGCCAGTCGCATCGAGTGTTAAACTCTGCGTGCGTCACTTTGGCTTTGTGCAACTTATTGCTGAAAATCTAAAAATAAGCAGATCAAAGGGCAAAAACATTTACACTTTTTTTTCTACCATCTTAAATATAAAACTATGTTTTACAGCAGTTTACAGCCCTGTTTTATGTCGATTAGACATATGATTTTCAAATCTATTTTAATTACTTTTTAGTATTCATTTGCTAGCTTAATTTAGTTCTTATATATGAATCATATACATATATATATATGAACATGCTTAGTATCAGTATAGTTTGTTGTAATTTCAGCTATAGTTTGTCTTATGTACTAATGCTAAACCAGGGTAAGGAAGACAAAATAATTAGAAAAAAATGAAATAAAATAAAAGTAATAAAATGAGAGACAGCTGCAGCAAGACCTCATATTAACACATTATAATAAAACACAAACTAAGCATTATTAATTTTGTAAACGCTTTTTACAGTTTCTGTTATTTTACGTTAATTTTTTCGAAGATCTAGTTTTTATCTTTTTTTTTTAATTTTAGTTGACAATAAACGATACAGATGCAGTGCTAATTAATGTTAGCAATGGTTATGGTTAGTAGCTGGATAAAATTTTTAGATATCTTCTCAGCTTCAAGCCTTTAAGGAAGCTTACAGTTGCAACCAAAATTAGTCATAATCTGGTTGGATTTACACTTAAAGTCAATTTGAAATATATAAACAGCATGTTTTATCTTAGTGGATGTAATAACCTTAATTTCAATAGATTTCTTGCTTCCTTCTGAGAGTGAACAATATTGTTAATTTAGTCTCTTGCAACTCCATCTTAAATTCTTTAAGAAAATATAAAAATTATAAGATTTTTCTACATTAAGACTGGTTATAAGGAGTTAAAAGATAAACAAACAAACAAACAAACAAAAAAAAAACAACGTTTGACTCCTAATTGAAGCACCTTTTGGCCGTCCAGACCCAGGAGTGTGAGCTCGCCAACGTTGTCTCCGGTCACAAGCATCTGTCGACTCACAGACACATCCACACAACAGTACCAAAAGCTGGAAAAAAGAAACAAAAAAAAAAATCAATTTAGAGGGTATAAGAAACGATAAACAATATATTCTAAGGGGTGGAAATATTACAGCCATTTTAAAAGCTATAACATTTAAAAAGTCTAAACCTTTGTGTGACATATAATCTCTCAACATCTATATAATTTAGTGCTAAATGTAAAATCATATGAAACAAAGGAGCAGGTTTCCTTTCAATCTTTGATTTGACTCTTGTACTTTTTTACACATTTTGTTACATTATACGACGAAGAATTAGGGCCAGCATAGAGATTTATTTTTTATTATTCCATGAACAAAGTTGTAAAATTACGAGAATAAGTTGCAATATTATGAGAATGATACAACATCGTCATCATACAACAACCCGTTTCAGAAAGAAAGCTTTGAGCTCCGATCAGCATATGATGGCCGACCAGCATCACTAAAAAGCAACCCGAGTCCACTTTGACATTCTGCCCAATTTGATATTCTTATTTGTCAAACTAGAGCCAAAATATAACTTCACATAATGCTCAACATTCCTCATTTTAGGGAAAAAAATGCTTCTTATATGAGTTGTCATAAAATACAACTTGTTTATCGCAATTTTGCGATTTTATTCTCGTAATTTCATGACTTTATTCTCGTAATTTCATGACTTTATTCTTGCAATTTTGCAACTTTATTCTCACAATTTTTCAACTTTATTCTCGTAATTTTACAACTTTATTCTCGTAATTTTACAACTTTATTCTCGTAATTTTACAACTTTATTCTCGTAATTTTTCAACTTTATATTTGCAATTTTGCGACTTTATTCACGCAATTTTGCGACTTTATTCTCGCAATTTTACGTCTTTATTCTCGTAATTTTTCAACTTTATTCTTGTAATCGTAATTTCTCTATTTTATTCTCGCAATATTTCAACTTTATTCTCATAATTTTACAACTTTATTCTCGTAATTTTGCATACTTTATTCTCGCAATTTTGCGTACTTTATTCTCGCAATTTTGCATACTTTATTCTCGCAATTTTGCATACTTTATTCTCGCAATTTTGCATACTTTATTCTCGCAATTTTGCGACTTTATTCTCGCAATTTTACGACTTTATTCTCGTAATTTTTCAACTTTATTCTTGTAATCGTAATTTTTCTATTTTATTCTCGTAATTTTACAACTTTATTCTCGTAATTTTTCGACTTTATTCTCGTAATTTTTCAATTTTATTCTCGTAATTTTGCGACTTTATTCTCGTAATTTTAAGACTTTATTCTCGTAATTTTAAGACTTTATTCTCGAAATAGAAGAAAATATAATCTCTAGCCTGACCCTAACACTCCGTTGTAACATTGCAACCACAAATTTCAATGTATTTCATTGAGATCGAACAGATGTAGAAAAAGTTAAAGGAAAGGGAAAATTAAAAAGGTATATTTTGCATTTTGTTTGCAAAAACATAAAAAGAAAAGAAGTTTTATTTTTCTCTTTTACATTATTACGTTATTTTGCCGCCCGTCCTTCCCTGTGATACAGAGATGTGTGGTTGTATTGTGACAAAACAAACGGTTTACAGCTAATATATTTGTAAGGTGTTCTGACTGCAATGTTTCATAATGTCAAGCATCAGCCTTCTTTCCAGTTTTCTCACCAAACAGAGTGGTGATCATGACCGCAGTCTTGAGTTCTGGACAGTAGGGTGGGAGCGTTGCCCTCTAAGCTGTGCAGGGTCAGCGTCCCCTCCCCTGAAGCTGCATAAACTTTGGAGAAGTCTGTGGGGCAAAACTTCATCCCTCCAATGAAGTCTCCTGCTCCGTTCTGCACACATTAATACAAATGCAAGCTTTTAACCCGTTTGCGATTACACTAAAATCAGTAGGGGCCAGCTGATAAGAGGACTGATGCTAGACTGAGAGACAACCCCTAATGGAGAAAGAGGACTCTTAGTCTTACTGCAGGTCTTCTTTACTGGCAAACACTTTAAGGGTTGTTCCACTGAAATCTCGAAGAGCTGTGGTACCTCCCATAGACGAGGTGAACAGCTGACTGGGATTTAACAGGTTAAACTTCATGTCTGTAACTGAGTCTCCAGGCCCCATCTAAGCAGAGAATTAACAAAAGGTTGTCGACATGCACATCTATAATCCACACATCTTACTAATAAAAACAAGTGACTTTCTTTAAACTCAAAATGAGCTCTGATTTTTTTTTACAAAGATCAGCAGGACCCCTTTTTCTGTTAAATACCAAGATGAAACCGATCAGATGCAACAACTCACCCCTTGAATAAAGCTTTTCTTTTCCGACTTCTCAAAGTCCCAGAGAAAAATGTCCCCACCTTTAGAGGCTGCAGCCACAGTGGTGGGGTGAGTGGGGTGCCACTCCAAACAAGTGATTCTTCGGTCAAAGGGGCTGCTGGCACCGTGGAAATGATAGGATGACAGAGATCGAACGAAGGGCACCTGCAGACACTGAGTGCGACACAGACAGGATTTTTTTTGGTTGAACAAAACAATTCAAGCAACATCTAAACACGTCTATAACTACAGCTCCTCTCACAGCTGTATTAATCATCTCTGTTGGAAATAATTTGGCATAATTAGACTTTCAGTGTCTTGTTTTTAAAGTTTTAAATGCACTTTCTCCTCCTTTAACAGATTTTATAAGCAAAAAAAAAACAACAAAAAAACCCCAGGAGACTGTAATGTTCAGCGGCTTAGGACCGAATTTGGCCAAATAGTTGCATCCATCAGAGCAGCGCAGTCATAGAACACACTGCCAGCTCATGTTAGGGGCTGTGCAACCTACATAACGTTATATTCTCTCCTTGAAACATTGGTTGAAAACTAACCAGAAATGTCTTCACAGGTGAATTTATCGGTTTCTTTTGGCCTGTTAACCTTATTTAAAACTATCACACACTGTAATGACTAAAATGCTACTAAGACTAATAATAGTTTTCATCCTGAAGACTACAACTTAATCTAAGATGGCTGTCAAAAACAACACTGGATGGAGGTGGAATCAAGAAATATTATTTTAATTATGAAACAAAAACACATTGCAGAGACTCCCAGCTTTGAAAGCGCACCTTCAATATAAAACCCCCATACAAGCAAAAAAACAACCCAAAAAAAAAACAAAAAAAACCCCCAAAAGAATATACACATAAAGGTAGCATGTCATGCATACATAAAGTGCAGCTAGTCCAGTCTATGAACTGGGCTGATGGATTTTCTTGGGTTGTGACTCCAATGTTGAAGACCTGTTTAAACCACCTTTCAAATGCACCTTTAAAATCTAAGCTTGGAGAATTGAAGCTGTGATGGTGAAGGATCCAACCTGGTATAAGCAGGGTGGATTTAATTGAATGACTGGTGAGAGCAGTTAAATAACGTCTTTTTTTTAATTACATGCTTAAAGTAATAAAGGGAAGGACAGATTTGATTGTATAGGAAATGCATTGTTAAAGCTGGAAATGTGTAACCACGCCCACAAAATGTGGTCTTCACCTTGAGTTAATAACTATTCATCCCCCCCATCATTTACCACTAATACTGCACTACTTGATCATGGGCTAAGCATGCACACAGAATGGTTACCTGTCTCATTTGAGAGTGCAGACTCTGGCCCAGAGTGCTCCTATAGATATAGTGCAGGATGTTCCCATTGCTTTTTTTCCTCTGAACTCCTGTAGAGCTGTCAGGTGGAGCTCCTGCAAAACCAAGTAATCCAATCAACAACCAAAACTATTTTGACACACAGCTACACATGATCAAATCAATTCACCTCACCTGCTGTGGAGGTTTCGCCATTAATCTTGTCTCGCAGTTTTTTAGTCAGTGATACAGCGGGCTCCTCAGCAGCTTTTCTCTTCACTTTACTTTTCGATTCATTTGCTTGTGACTTGGTGGGCTTGCTTTTCATTTCTCAGCTTGTTAATCGATAACGCAACTCGGCAGAAATCAATTCACCCTGATGTTTAAGGTTCTAACCTGTCCCTTACCTGTAATGGAGAGCTGGACTGCCTGCATGGACACAGGATTCTGTTTGCATAACGCTGCGAAACACGTGACCTCTCCATGGCTGCATGCTTGTGTTTTGTAACTACCGTGCTATACATACGGGGCACGACAGGGGGCGCTGTTTTTCAAACTAAACATAGGACGCCATTTTTTTTTTTTTAATTGAACACAAGATATTAATTTACATTTTAAAGTAGAAATCTTCACTCTTCTTTCTTACAAAAAATTAAAAAGAGAAAATAACAGTTATATACAGGAGATCAACTTATACGGAAAAGGATTAGGGCCACTGAAAAAAAAGTTAACTGATTTGTAAATTTTATGAGATTAAAGTCAGAATTCTGAGAAAAAAGTCAGAATTCTGACTTTTTTTCCCAAAGAAAACTGAAATACACTTTAAAAATCAGTTAACTTTTTTTTCCCTGTAGCCCTAATCCTCTTCCATAAATTTAAATAGTGCAAGGCAACAGAAATAAATTAATAAACAGGCAGTAGTATTACAACCAATGGAAACATACAAAACTAAATTTGTATTAAATTAAATTAAAAACACAGACTCGTTCTGCTACAAGAGAGTTTCTTGCGTCATGTTAACTTTAGCAAATATGTGAGTCAAAAAAACAGAAATATTGATATGTCACTACATAGTTTTTATATATGTCCATAATTGTAGGCCAAACAAAACAGTTTGTGTTGACACTTATTAATGAAGGTTTTTTATTTTTCATTTTACATACATGTATATGATAGCTTCCTATACTTGTAACAATATTGAACATTTCAGATAAATCCTTCGAAATGTCATTCTTGTATGTTAATATTTGATAAAACATTGGAAGCCATGATTGGAGTTCAGATAAAACTACAAAAAACTGTAATCTTCCTTCTGTTCACTTGAAAGGGTTTTTTTTTTTCTCCTAAAGGTTATACAAACGCTTTAAAAATACTCACTCAACCGATTGTTTTTATTTAATATAAATTCAATTACCAGAAAATAAAAAACAACTAATAATTAGCCTTGAAATATAAAACATGCTGATACGTTTTCTTAAAATAAACAAGTGCATTCAAAAAGAAACTTAATCTCAGAAAAAAAAACAAAGGAGGGTTGAAAAATCAATATAAACAATTACATCAAGGAAGTTAATATTAATTAAATTAGTAAAGTTCTATTAGCCCCTTTAACATTTTCATAAATATTCCAAAAAAATTTAAAATAAATCCAATGGACTTGGTTTCCAAGACTGAAGACAGTTCACTTTCCATCCAGGAACCTTTTACAATATAAAAAAAAAACTAAATAAAATAAAGAATTTGAATTGTAAAAGCGAAATGTCTTCAAACTTGGAAACCAGTTTGAAGTCCAGTGCATTGTTTTTTAACCTTCTTGGAATGACTATGACCTGGATGACTGGGAATCTCCACCAGCATATTTTCATAAATACAACTGACTTCTTAAGATATTTTTTAGTAAACAAATGAATTAAATCTGATCAGAGAAAAACAAAGCTTAATTCATATGCACAAGACAATCTGAATTGTTACATTTTTTTTTGTAATTACATAAACTTTCATTGTAATTCATATGCAATACCTGGCCTACAAGTCTACAAGATCCCATATTCCAAGAATGAATCAGTATTTAGTCATTACCTACTGTTCTAGATTAGTCTGATGCTTATTTTTTGCATTTCCAAGTATTTTTGTCTATAAAAAATTAGGTATATGAGAAAGGAGTGTTAGGATAAATATCATTGAAGATGTGTGAGTATATTACACCTTGGTATTGGCTGCCTGTTGCGCATCAGAACTAATGTTTGAATCTAATTAGGACAGTTCCTCTGTCTGGATACACAGTTATAATCTTCATTCTGTACCTGGCAAAGATTTGGAAGTGGAATGAGAGCGGTGTCCTTCAGCTAATAACAAAGTGTAATATTTTGATAAAGCTGGAGCCATGGATGCCTAATCATCTGCTAACATGTATGATGTAAAATAAGATTAAGTGGCAGACTGGAGATGTATAAATTGCCTTCTAACTGTTAATCGGGGCCACTTCCTGAGACATGAGCCCAGAGGTCAGCAGCTGCCTTCTGTACATTCTAAGCAATTTCTCTGATCTGAGTAAGATTAAAATTACTATCAGAATCTGTGGTCATGTCTCCTGGTTATTTAATACATATCATTTATGAAGTGTTATTTAAAGAGTTTGTCCCGGGTGATCTTTTTTCAGGGAAAATAACTAGAAAGATATAGTATCAGGGTGCATACACAGAGCCCAATGGCGTAACTATTGATAAGCAGAGACTGCAGTTGCTCAGGGGCCCCCAACCTCTTAGGGGCCCCGTCACTGATACCTGGTAGGCCCCCTTCACAATTATGGACTAGGATGTCTCAATGCATACGTAATTGTGCGAAAAAATCCTTTTACAACTCAACTGAGTTTGTATTGACTGACCGGACCTTATTTATACTTCAAGACATGCCAGATTTCAACATGATGCTGAGCCGTTTAAACACCACACCAATAGCAAACCAGACAGTGGTACTTTTAATAACTATATTAATAACTGTGTATAGTTCATTAGACGGTTGGTAAAAAATACACTCGTATGTTTCAAACGGCAATAAAGATCTTAAAAGAACGATGTATTTCAGTATTATATTTTTACACTGCGACTTGGAATTATGGGTAATCCAGAGATTAGGGGGGAATGGGGTGTTGTATTTCATATGGGGCCCATACAGATAATGTTGCTTACGGGCCTATTTTTGTGTAGTTACGCCATTGACAGATCGTTAACAGAAGAAATTTAAACTTTGTGTTACATTTTTTTCCAAAGTTTTTAAAGGCTTTATCAGACACTGGTAGTTGTAGTTCCTTCAACATTAACATAAAATGCATATTTGTGTTATAATATTAGACGTGGAATAATTTCACAGTTGTTTATCAGTTGCTAGGCCACCCAGATTCATCAGCTGTGCCAAACTGCAACCTGAATTTTCATACAATTTTAAACTGTAGACATTACATATTTTACAATTTTGTTTTTTGTCGTCCGTTGCCAACAAAGATGCATCTTCCATGGAAGTTATAACATTCTTTGCAAATTTGATAAAAAAAATCAATTGAAACACTGAGAACTCTTTATCTAAAACTCCCCATACAACCAAAAGCTGAAGAAACTCACTTTAAAATTTTAAATGCAATTTACCCCTCAAAAGTACTACTAAACTACTAAGAATTTGTTTTAATATTGATGACAATAAATGCTCATTCTGTGAAAGTGATAGACAATAGACTTGTCTTCTATGAATGCAATCAAACCAAAACATTTTGGAATTGCATAGAAACATGGATCAAATCAAAACTTGCACTCCCTGAATCTATTTCTAGAGATATCATAACTTTGGAATATTATTGAAAAACAAAACAATAGAACTCTGTTGTAAACTAATTTTGTGTTTAGCAAAATACTTTATTCATAAATAAAGAGTGTTGAGATCATCCCCAAATTCAAAAGTGTTTTTTTTAATCTGAATTCAAGTTTTATTTGAAATCTCATAAATGTATCGAATCATACGAATACCTGACTGAAATACTGAAGGGTTTGCCCACTGATGTTAATCAAACCTAACATGAATCCTCTTGTTGCCATTTTAATAATTATTTCATTATAATTATCCGCCATTCCTTTAATTTGTTTGCTCTTTATCAATAATGCCTTGTACTTCAATTTTTGAAATCTGCCTCTACTGTGCCTTACACAGATTTGTACTGTTGCTATTCCTTACTTGTTTGTACTTACTTTTTTTAAATAAAGTTAAAAACAAAAAAACACAAAGACGGAACTTCCGGGTGGACCACGTGTCTCTTGTTCTGGAATCTTATTGGCTGCTTTCGGTTCGTTTTGAAACCGCTCCGTCTGATATGATGCGGAGGGAAGATTCAAATTTAGAGCAACGAAGACGGTCGAAGTAAAACACAGTCTGTAAAATGAACCGACAAGTGTAAGTACTGCTTATTTTATACTGCTTGTCTTATTTAGAGGTGATTTATTATGTTACATGTTATTTATAAATATCGAACTGGTAAATTTACGGAGTTATCGGTGCTTCAACAAGTAGCCTAACCGTAGGACAGTTAGCAGAGCAGGCACTGGTTACAAATTACTGTTATAGATCGCTCGAATTCGCTACGCTGGTTCATAATGTAATTGATTTTCTCCTTCATTGTTAGGAAATGTAAAACACCCCGAAGGCCTCCTCCTAGAAAGCCTCCTAACAGCCAAAAGGACCCAGTAGGGGTAAGTTGTTGTTAAAGGGGAATTTCAACATGGCGTTCTACAGAAAGAATGCCTCTGCTCTCCTTATGAGCTCCTTCTGTGAGCTATCAGACTGCATTGAACAATAAACATTAGGATCATGTTTTCGTTTATCTCAGGTGTATCTACGTGTGCGGCCCCTGACTGCGGAAGATGAGGAATGCTGTATTGAGGTGATCAGCAGCACCACCGTCCAGCTGCATGCTCCAGAGGGCTTCAAAGTAAACCGCAATGGAGAATATAAAGAGGTAACCCATCCGGTTAGGATGCATTTACGGAAGAGGATTAGGGCCACTGAAAAAGTTAACTGATTTTTAAATATTATTTCAGTTTAATACGGGAAATAGGTCAGAATTCTGACTTTAATCTCAGAATTCCGGCTTTAATCTCAGAATTCTCACTTTAATTTCAAAATTCCCAAACAACTCACATCTTTGTCATTGAAGCTGAGTGCTCCCACATCTTTTCCTTCATGGTGCCCATCTGCATTAAGATCCAAAATTCTGAGATTAAAGTCAGAATTCTGAGATTAAAGTGAGAATTCTGAGAAAAAAGTCCGAATCAGAATATTATACTGAAATAAAATTTTAAAAGCAGTAAAAAATCTTTTTTTTTTTTTTCAGTGGCCTTAATCCTCTTCCATATGTATCAGGGCTGCAACTGATTATTTTTGCTAACTGATTCATCTCTTGATTATTTTTTTCTAGATTAATAATTAGATAGCCAAATACATTTTGCCAACTTAAACCAGTTAAAATTAAAACTTTTCCACTTGAGGAGTTCTGGATAGGGCATATGGACTGACAAAAAGTTTTTTTAAATCTCAAATGCAAAATCTTTATTTATATAATATATAATATATATTTTCATTTTGGTATAATTGTTGCTCATTGTGGGTTGCTCTTTCAGGTAATCACGTTGTAGTCTCTATACTCCAGTTATTGATGAATCAATTACTAAATTAGTTGATGATTATTTCCAATAATCGATTATTCACAATTAATCCGATTCATTGTTTCAGCCCTCTGAAGCTCCTTTGGGTTACTGCTTGAGCATGCCATACATTTCTGTTTTTTGCTCTGTGGGGGGAAACATTTTTTTTGGATCTAGTCCAGGTTATATTTTAGTTTGCACTGCAAAGCAAGGCACTTTTTAGCCATGTGGTGTAGAAGGTTGTTGGAGCTGTTTCAGAATTGGGAAAATACATCTTGATCTTTTTTTATTGGTCAGATTCTAAGTTATTTTTCATGAATTACTGATTGACTTTAAACTGCTATCCTTCTTTTGCAGAAAAACAGTATAGTCGAAATAATTGTAGGGATGCACTGACCCAATACCTGGATCGGATACCGGCTCCAATATTGATTGATTAGCCAGATTGGATATCTGAATAATGACACTAATGCAGCATACTGATCCAGTATTTTATCAATATCCTACCCAGCAATTCACTTACAACTTTTTAATCACTTCAATTTGATCTTTACAATGCCAGTTATGCAACCATGGAACGCACACATTGAAACTAGTGAGGACCCAACCGTACCCCCTTTTTTTCCAGAGATGCATGTTATCAACAGTAAATATTAGGGATGCACGATATAATCGACCCCCTATCGGCCTGTATCAGCCTTAAAACTGAATATCAGACATCAGCCACCACACCGATATTTAACCCGATATTTGATCAGCTTCTGAGTTTCTAAAGTCTAAAAAAAAAATAAAAATACTACTACTTCTTCCTCAAAAAATTCTTTTTTACAGACTTAAAAACTTCTAAAGACGAGGGAAAAAATATTGATACATTAAAATATCACAACATCTTCATATGCTGATATATTGCCATTTAAAAACACCATATCAATCTCTTTTACTAATGAAATATTGCTATATGTCATCGTTATGCTACGAAATCCCCCGAAAATTCACGAATATTTTTATATGTTGATATATTGATGCGGTATCAATCTATTTTACTAACAAATTCTCACAATAATTTGCAAAATATCAAGAGAGTTTGTGACAGAACGATGAAATTTCACGAGATTCTGAAAGTAAAATAGATCGATACCACGTTTTTAAAAATCAATTTGATATCAGCATATGAAAATATATTTGAGTATATTATTTTTCAAAGTGTCAGAAATGGATAACAAAACTGCTTTTTTCGATGACTACTTATTTTTGTCCAGCTTTAACATCGGTATCGATATCAGTTATCGGCTACATGAGTTTTAAAATATCGGCTTATCGGATATCGGCCAAAATCCCAATATCGTGCATCCCTAGTAAATATTGATATTGGTCATTTTTCAACCATATTAGTATTGGCCTGATGAGTACAACTGGGCCGACATTAACAACCTCTATTTATTTCTATGTAGTTGCCATGTTTTTTGTTTTTTTTTTCCGGTCATGTTGTGTTTGTTTTATTCAACTGACAGCGATTGAAATGCACCTCACCATTGTGGGTTTATAACTGAGGTAGAAAAGTAATGTTGGAAATCTATTTTTCATACTGTCCAAAGAGTAGGGAAAGAAATGCTATTGGTAAATAGTGGTTATTCATTCTTGTTTTGTTTTTTAAATAGTGTCAGGTCAAGCCTGATGTCTTCGCTCACAATGCCAAGTATGTAGTTCATTTAACTGTAGTATTAGATCTGCAGATAAAAAGTCTATATGGCATTTATTTTCAACCAATATTGCGATGTTTTTATATTGGAGTACATCTGGTGTGAACAGAGAACTTTCTTTACTGTGCATATGATAAAAAAAGTTTTTACTTTATATAGTTTTTTGCTGCTCTATTAGGTTTTTATACAGACTAATAACATTCTTTCTTTGTCCTTTCACTCGATAAAGTAGTTCTAACTTGACAGCAATGTACATTACCAGATTGGTGGTTCTCTTGACCTGCTTGATTTTAGGGCGATGTGTGCTTCAGATATTTACACTTCTGTAAACTCAGGTCAGCAAGATCACCAAATTGGTTTAGAATCCCTTCTATAAATGTTCTTTAGACTAATTTATCTGTTTGTTTTTTTCCTCAGTTATTTTATTTTTCTCTACCGTTTAAAAAAGTTTTATTTTAAAGGAGAATCAATCTATAAACTTAAGCTTTTTATGTAAAGTCTACCAAAAATTTGTTTTTTGGTTCATTGAAATTGAATCGCTGTTCGGATGTTTTATTTGATTCAGTATCAGACTTTATATGATATTCTCTTATACTAACATCTGATTTGCTTTTCAGACGCAGTACTCCTTCAAAAAAGTTTTTGGAGTTTCTGTATCACAGCTGGAGCTCTTTGAGCATGTGGCCAAACCTCTTGTTGTGGACCTCCTTCATGGAAAAAATGGTAAGCGCATTGATCAACCCCACAAATAAGGTTTTAATATGCAGTTAGTGCAGGGGTGTGGCACCTTTTGGGCCCTGTACAGTCTCATTACCAGCAAGCCTCTGGGCAATAAACTGGATTTTTACCCTTACAGCCGTTCACTACCATAACCCGTGACAAATTTCCCATGTCAGCAAAATAAACGTAATTCTGGCGTTTTGCCCGTGTGCACTGGTGGCTGGAATTTCCTTCCCATTTAAGACACTGTAGCAGGTGTGTAATCACACGACTCCACCGATCCAGTCAGAAGTGTAAACCAAAAAAATGGCAGATGAGCCAAGTGAAGAAGCCTTTAATACAGCCGTAAACAAAATTACATCAGTTAATCCTATGGAGTCGAGCAAGAGTCGGAGCACGCAGATAAGAGGTCGGGAGCGCGTTGTTAGAGTTGAGTGTGTTTGTGTGAGTTTAAATGATGAACATTGTTGGCACTGCACGCTCAGTTCGGTGGCATCTTAATTACACCATAGATGTTGAGCAAAACAAAATGAAATGCAAAGTTTGTCTGAAACTGTCAGGATACCCAAAGTAACACATCCAGCCTCCAACATGGTCCTGAAGGTACACTGCTCTGCATGTTTTGGATGTTTCTGAGATTCAGCACACCTGATTCAGATGATTGCAGTTCAGCAAAGCCTGATAATCTACTATTAATTGATAACAGGTGTGTGAAAGCTGGGAAACATTAAAACATGCAGGGCAGTGTGCCTTGAGGGCCAGGGTTGAAAAACACTGATCTACTGCACAACCATGCTGTTGAGTTCAAAGATGTGCAAAAGGCTCCATCACCTTTGCACAAAAATGTTTGCAAGAGAGGTAACATTTTTCTCTTATTAAATGAAACATTGTTGAATGTTTAAACCTGAATGGGTATAAGACCTTAATATTTAATTAAAAGTAATATGTAATGTGATTTAATTAATAAATGGATTATAAATAGATCAGTTGCATTTCCTGCACATGCCTTTATTACTGATAGAGGAGCTGGAGCATTTATCATTATCAAGGTAAAACTGCGCAATTTATCCTGATGTGGATTTGAGGTCATATCGCCCAGCCCTACATAGGGCGCTAAGCTAAAATAATATCCTATTATATTAATGAATGGTTCTAACCAGTTGAACTGATTCCTTTGGCCTTCTTGTGCTCAAATATCTGGTATCCATCCCTAGATGCATCCTAGTTAATGATAGTACCTGCTGCTGCTCGTTTCAATTGAAACTGCTAGAAGACGTCCACATGTTTCCTCTATGAGTTCAACTTGTCTCACATCGTCAGACTCTTTCTTGACTTCAGCACCTGATGCAGATCTCACTACATCTACAAGATTAAAGAAATATTAGCCCCATAACTTACAAATAACTCTACCCTTTAGAGCAAGCTGACTTTTTTTTTTATGTCTAGAGCCATTTTGTTACAAGATGAAATGCTAAAAATAATGAAAGATAAGACCAAATATTTCCTCATTAGGTTGACAGATTGTCTTTGAAATGGGTGCTATGGGCAGAGATTTAAGGGTGTTAACAAGTCATTACCAGTCAGGGGGCACTTGCTCCTTTAATACCTAAACAACGATCTCACCTTGTTTTTGCTCATCTTAATGACTGGCCACTACTGCACCAGCCGCTGCGGCTGATCCAACACCACTGTTGGTTCCTGAAATTGGTTCATGTTAACAACTAAGGTTAGCTGACCTATAAATGTCTTGCTGCTGTAAGCAGCAAGCAGCGTGATTAGCAACTAGCTAAGCTAATAGCTACTTCAGGGGCGCATAGGACAGCATCTCTTCTAGAGTGAACTTTAATTGGACTTTGCATAACAGGCGAGTGTGGTTCACCTTTGGAAAAGAAAGCTGTGTATAGCAGCCTCTCTTTCTTCTTTTGATGCCCCGAATGATGCTTCTTTATTTTTTTTTTTTAAAGAAAGCATGATGTTTAGCCCCCAGGTCATTCAACCGTAGCTCACCCACATTACATTTGCCAACCGTTTTTGTCAAATGGACTAAACCAAGCTCTAACGACACCATTTGAACTTCTTTCAGAAGTTTTATGTTGTGAAGCAGGTTACCAGTGGACAATCACTATACTGTCTAGACACAGGTTAAAACAGATGTCGAATTTACGCCCATGTCTGACTAAAGCTGTGAACAGATGTTTTCAGATGTGCTTTATAGTACAAGTTGTACACGAATACATAAATATTAGTAAGGGCTGTAGAGTTTTCACACTATGACATGGCATAGCGGTTTGTTTTTGTTGTGCTTTCATGGTTGTCCAGCTGTTCCTGTCTTATAATGCGACCATTTATTTTCTGGTCTTCCTCCTTTTTAAGTTCAGCATATACTGATGGCATTCTTGGTTCATTGCAGGTCTGCTCTTCACATACGGTGTCACAGGAAGTGGAAAAACTTTCACCATGACTGGCTCTCCAGGTCTGGGAGGATTGCTGCCACGCTCCCTTGACATGATTTTTAACAGCATCGGCCCCTTTCAGGCCAAAAGATATGTAAGAGAGCGTTAGGCAATGAATATATTTTCAGATTCCATATCATTTACAACTATATTTACTAGGTTGTTTTGTTCTTTATTTTGTTCAGGTTTTTAAGACGGATGATAAAAATGGTATGGAAATTCAATGTGAAGTTGATGCCTTGTTGGAGCGTCAGAAACGGGACAGCAATTTCACCGTCCCTAAAACTCCTTCCTCCAGGTAAAGGATGTGTGGCTAGAAACCAAGACAAAAAAATGCTTGACATCTGGAAAATACATATGGCTAAATATCGCTGTGGTGTGTGTGTAATTTAGACAAAAGGTCGACCCTGAAATTGGAGACATGCTCAGACCAGAAGAGGCTTGTAAAGCAGACAATGTGGATGAAGACAGCAGCTACAGCATCTTTGTCTCCTATATTGAAATCTACAACAACTACATCTATGACCTCTTGGAAGAAACGCAGGAAGATGCAATCAAGCCAAAGTGAGTTTCAAGATTAAACCATGTGTACATAAGTGTAAATAGTTTGTTTGGGTAGTATCATGTTTGACCTGTAGGGAATCTTAAAGGTATAGTGGAGGATGTTCTTTTTCCCGTTGGATCATCAAAATAATTGGTCCTCCTAATTGTCAATCATTCTGGTGATATGTTTACGTAAGGCAGCCCGTGTCCCGATTTTGACTTACCGGTGGTGAATCTGACATAGTGGAAAAATTGCACATCTTTTTTTGGAAAGTAAGCGTGTAAGAGCGATGCAAACAGCAACTTTTAAAGAGAGCATGCACGAGGAGAAATTGGCTTGTGCACAGTCTCACACCATGCATTTAATAGGGATTCCCTCTCTGGAGCATGTACAGAGTTGTGGATGTGCATTTTTTTTTAAGTGTAGAGGTAGGGTCTTTTAAAAAATGTGCGAAAATCCTCCACTATACCTTTTAATTAAAGTTTCAGTTTCCTGCCAGAGTAGCTTGAGGACAAAACTGTTGTGTTTTCTTTCTGCTAGGTGGAATGGTGGAGGCACACCTGTGCGTCAGAACACAGATTTCATGTATGTGGCTAGTGAATACTCATCCATTAGTCATCAGAGTAGCTGCCTGATTTAGCTGAGCTCTCCTGTTGCTTAAATATGTGAAATATAATTTAGAAAGGGCCTCCTTATTAGTTATGGTGACACTTTTGGAAGTTTAGCATAAAGTGCAATTTAAATGCAGCTAGATATTGATATTTCCTAAACAAAAACAACATAAAAGATACAAACTGATTTTCAATATTCTGAGCCTACAAGACTTCAATGTTGAGCAGTGTTTGACTATGAGGGGGGAAAAATATTATAGGTTTTGGCCAATACTTACATGATTAGTTAATGATTGCTAATTATCAGCAGTACTGGGAGAAAAGTAACATTCTTTAAACATAAAATTTCCCTGAAACATTTTTGTCAATTCATCTCTTACAATAGCCTCTTTACTAGATGTTGGGATATAAAAATTCTATATCAGTTAGAGAGTATCCCCATAGTATACGGTGAAAAACAAAAATTCAAACAAATACATTGAAAATGCATGTAGAATTATTAAAAAAAAAAGTAAATGTGTCACCACTAATAATAAATATTATTACCAGTTAAGTTTGATAACATATCAGTGTACTTATTAAAAATATCTTTATAGAAACTACACAGAAACTACAAAAAAAAGCTTACATATGTGGACGCACTGTATATACTGTATACCGTATATCCCATGCACCTTTTCTCCCTTTGGCACCTTCTTCTCTTTTTTAATATTGGAGCAGATTTAACGAGTAAATTTCTCCACTGTGAGATCTATTAAGTCAATCAATATGTGTTTAGTCTAGTCAGACGCATAAGTCCAGAATTATTACAAAATAAGAGTAAATTTGTAAAAGAGGGAAATGTTACCCTATTTCTAAAGATGGGATGATTTTGACAATATGTATTATTTAGTGCAAAGCTGTTAATGTAATTTTAACTTATTTTGAGAAATGAAAGTTCTCCCCTAAAATCGGGGTTTTGAAGCTCTCTTCTCTCTGTCCAAATCTGGATAGTTATGAAATAATACATTTGTGGAATTAAACTTTTGTTAGTCTAGATTTAAAAATATTTTATTTCTTATTTATATTGTAGAAGGTTGAGTGAGGTAGGTTTTTCAATTGGTTCTTATGTAAATCAAAAGCTTTAACTTGTCAAACTATAAATTAGATAACATTTTCAATTTAACAAAATATAATAAAAAAAAATAGAATTTTAGAATGCTTTGGGTTAAAAAAAAAAACAAACTAATCTAACACTTGTACCAGTTTTTTGTATTTGGAGCAAAACTGACGGTATTATACCAGATAAATAAAGCAACACATAAAACAATGGAATATCATTGGCTTGTTTCATATAAATAATAAATCCTAAATGGGTATTTTTTTTAAAAGAATTTCAAGAATGTGATTAATAAAACAGAACTTTTAGCAATTAGAGTTCAGACAAGTATGAGATTTTAAACAAGAGCACATGTAGAAATCCTGATCATTACAGTGTAAGGACTCTAAATAGTTTTTATTTTTATTGATCTTAGAAGTCCTTATATGACCCATTTTCTGTCTCTAATCTTTGCTTCGTGTCCCAACGCTCTATGGACTTGTTTGTTTTTTGGTTTGTTTTTGCTGCTGTTGTTTGTCGCTCAATCATTAATTGTGTTTGATGCTTTCTCCCACCTGCATGTCATTCTTCTTTTGCTTGAAAAACATTGATCCACTTAAATATATATATAAAAAAAAAACAATCTTTAACAATTGTTTTTTTTTTTTTTTGGTGTAGACCGCCTCAATCTAAAATCCTTAGAGAGGATCAGAATCACAACATGTACGTAGCCGGTTGCATGGAGGTTGAAGTCAAATCTGCCGAAGAAGCGTTTCAAGTGTTCTGGAGAGGTGAGTGCTTTTGTGGAGATCCATAAACAAGGGAAGCGACTGTGCTTTGAAAAACAGACTCTGCAGTGATGATATGTAGATGTGACTGACCTGGAATTGCTGGTCTCTGGATCGGCTCTGTCTAGGAAATGACATTTGTTAATCTTCTCTCTGAGCAGGTTTAAGATAACTTTTGTGTATTAGGAAAAAAAATAGTTGGGATGAATTTAAGCTGGAAACAAAACTGGTTTTCAATTTTTTATTTTTTTAAATTATACATTTTGTTTTTTGCAGGTCAGAAGAAGAGAAAAGTTGCAAACACTCGGCTGAACAGAGAGTCAAGCCGTTCTCACAGTGTGTTTATTATCAAACTGGCTCAGGCTCCTCTGGATGCAGATGGTGACAACATTCTCCAGGTGAGCTGCAACCAAACATCTTTTCCCAGAGTTGAGTCCATATTTAAAAATTCACCGCTTGAAAACCACACAAAAAATTTAGACTTTTCGCTTTGAATTGTCAGGATAAAAACCAGGTGAGTGTCAGTCAGCTGTGTCTGGTGGACTTGGCAGGAAGTGAACGCACTGCTAGGACTGGAGCTGAGGGCACACGGATACGCGAAGCAGGTTTGTTAAATGCAAACATTAGATTTTATTACCCTGATATTTTTTGTGCCATCTAACATGATTACCCACACAGGAAATATAAATCAGTCTCTCCTGAATCTTCGAACGTGCATGGAAATACTCCGAGAGAACCAAATGTATGGCACTAACAAGGTAAGTCTTTCCAGAATAAACGTAAACATAATTTAAATTCTATCCAGGCAGCTAATATTGGATTTCTGTTATAGATGGTGCCTTACAGAGACTCCAAAGTCACCCACCTGTTTAAAAACTACTTTGATGGAGAAGGAAAAGTCAGGATGGTTGTATGTGTCAACCCCAAGGCGGACGATTATGAAGAAACTATGGCAAGCACA
This sequence comes from Cyprinodon tularosa, assembly GCF_016077235.1. Taxonomy (NCBI): domain Eukaryota; kingdom Metazoa; phylum Chordata; class Actinopteri; order Cyprinodontiformes; family Cyprinodontidae; genus Cyprinodon; species Cyprinodon tularosa. The sequence continues at coordinate 511,593 of NW_024038437.1, read as the reverse complement.
GATTCCCCACATCCTGAATAAGTTAATGGTTGCCTTTTCCAAGCTAACTTCCTGTCTCTGCAGCTGGTGATGCGGTTTGCAGAGATGACCCAGGAGGTGGAGGTGGCTCGTCCATTGGACCGGCCCATCTGTGGATTCACCCCTGGACGCCGCCATCGAAACCAGGCTTTTAAAGAGGAGCGTGGTGCTCTGATAGACAACGGTAAGAAAACATCAGCCTAATGGATCAAAAGCACGGCTGAGATACAGAAGTAGGGCTGGGTATTTTCGCCAAAGTCATGAATCGATTTGATTTGATTAATACAGTTCTAAATCGATTAATTTCGATCTGTTTTTACAATAATGGAAGTGGTTCAACTGTGTTTCAAAAGACTCATGTATTTTATTTGTTTCCTGTCACATTAAACACAAAGTGCAAACTTGCAAATCAGACAGTTTAAGCTTGAGATGTGAACAAAACTGTCTCATAAGTGCAAACTTGTTTGTGAAAAAGTGAAGCCTCACTCGAGCAAGCAGACGTGACACAGCAGACATGCATGAGCTGCATAATCTTTACTACACAAACCATATGTGCAGCGTTGTCTGTAACAACTACAGGGTCATTGCTGGTCAGCCCCCATTTCTTAATGTCTTCAGTCAACCTGTTGGCTATATTTGCAGCTGTCTGGCTTGAAATAATCTTGAGTGCATCTTTCCTGCTCATTTGAATGTGAACGTCACACGCGTTACTATAAAACTAATCGATCTCATTCCCTAGACATCGATTCTGCAAAAATGTAAAGGAATCGAATAAATCTAATTTTATTTTTTTTTTTAACCCAGCCCTATACAGAAGTATATTTAATTGTATGTGTTTTGCACTATTAATTTGTCCCTTGTCAAAACAAAGAGAAATGTTTAGATAAAACCAGTTAGATCATACATATCTTAAAGAGTTATTGATTTCTAATGGACCTTTAGTTTGGAACTAGCCTATTTTTCATGTATTCCGTTTTTCATGTTTATATTTTAACATTTTTTTTATTATTGATTGATCAACAAATTAAAAAAGAAAAAAGAAATGAAAGGAGCCTGACTAGTCATTTGAGGTTCATTAGGTGCCCAACATTAGGTGTTGGGCTCGCTTTTAGTGAAAAAAAAAAAAAAAAATCAAAAACAATTTTGGGGCAGTTTCATTCTCTCAGCTTGGACCTGACTTATTTCCTGTTCCAACATTTTTATGCACTTTCACTAGCCTGCACAGAGTTCAGACACAAACTTGATGGAACATCAGTAGAATGAATTAGAGCAGAACCTTCTAGTCCAACATCAGTGTTTGATCTCTTCTAGATGAATGATAGAAAATCCTATAAACCTCATTGAAAGTCTCCCCAGTAGTTCAAGCTGGTGTGTTTGCAAAGGGTGGGCTGAGAGGGCATTAAACGGGGGGTCAAGACAGTAGTTTACAAAATAACAGGAATGAAAACGTTAGAGCTTCCAGTTTAACATAAAGTTGATCTTTGATTTAAAAAAAAAAAAAAGAAAAGAGATAACTTCAGTTTAATAGAGTAAAAGACCGTTTTATGGTGTTTAATTTGTTTTGTCTCTTTAGATGGGACCTCTGTTGTAAATGGTATGCTGCTGAGCCTACCTCCACTGCCCTCCTGTGAACTGACTGACCCGAACGATGAGATCACCCTGCCTCGGCTGATTGAAGCCCTGCAGAACAGACAGAGGATCCGGCAGATGATAACTGATGAATACAACAGAGAAGGTGTCTGCTCTTAGCTTCTCTCTCACAGGTCCAACCGTTTCTCGTTTTGGCTCACCTTCCACCTCATTCTCTCTCATTATAGCCAACATGATGAAGTCTATGCTTCAACAGCTGGACTCCAGCCTTGCTTCTAAAGAGAATTTGATCCATGAGCAGAATTGCAGACTGGCAGAGAAAGAGAAAGTGATCCAGAGCAACAAGAATGAGATTGACCGTTTAGAGAAGAAGAACAAAACGCAAGAACACAAGGTTCTTCTCTAACTTATTTAACACTGCCAGGTTTCAGATGTTCTTTGGTTTTCTAAATGTCTCTCTCGACTCTGTTTCAGATCGATATCTTGCAGAAAACAACTAAAGTCTATGAAGATGACAAGCGTTCCCTGCAGCAGGAGCTGGAAACCAGGGGGCATAGGCTGCAGAGAGAGCTTTCTGAGAAGAGACGCATGGAGCAGCGCCTGCAGGGCATGGTCTCAGACACACAGCATAAGTGGGAGAAAGAATGTGTAAGTTGGAACAAACTATTGGACTTAAAGATGATGTCATCTGGGATAAATATGGCGCTTTAACATTATTGCATTGTGCAGGAAAGACGCGTGAACGCCATGCAGCTTGAGATGCAGAACAAGCTGTGGGTAAAAGATGAAAAACTGAAACAACTCAAGGCCATAGTAACAGAGAGCAAGACTCCTGGTCGCCCTGATCCGCCACCGCGTCAGACTCAGACCAAGCCTCAGCGGCCATCCAGGGAGGAGCGGCCCCCAGCAAAGAGATCAGCATCACCATCGCCTCTTCCTGTATGTTTTCTTCCTACCACTTGGCTTCCTGTCTGTGTTTAATGTAAATTTGTTTTCAGTCCTTTAGAGTATCCCTGACTTCTCTCCTCTTTGTGACTGGTTCTGGGTCTGAGAATGTGGAGGTGTCCATAACCAATGTTTTCCTTTGTTCTTCTGATTGTATGTCTAATTCTGCATTCCCACTTTGCTTCTCAGAGCCCTGTGGAGTCTCCACAGGTCAGTCCAGTGTCAGGGTCACCTCCAGCCGCTAGAGTTGAGGAAGTTGAGATGAGCCCCAGCCCTCCATCCTCCCCTCCTGACAGGAGTTGTTCCTTATCAGTTCCCAATTCTGTCTCCTCGTTGGAGCAGCAGGCAGCTCAGCCAAACAGACAGGTTTTACAGTCCCCTCTTACCCCCAAAAGAACCCAGGGACCTCCTGGCTCTTCAGCACAGCGACTTAAGAGGAGAGGAGAGTGCTTTAGTAGACAGCAGGGAGACTGTATCCCCTTCCCCGTTCTGCTAGAAGAGAGAAGCAACAGGGTCAGTGATTAAACTGCAGCAGCATCAGGTTGAAGAATGAAACATAACTCTTTATGCTTTTTTGTTATGAAACTTCCTGGTTTTCAGGCTTTAGAATGTCTGTCTATTTAGCAGGATTATTGTTTTGTTTGTTCTTCTTTGAATCGTTTTGCTTGCTGTCCGATCAGACGACAACACCGGTGCGGCCCCTCCACCGTCGTTCCCGCTCTGCTGGCGGAGAGAAATGGGTGGACCACAAGCCGTCATCTAGCCTAGACCTGGGGACAGTCCTGCAGCCCGTCATCCCCAACGCCATCCAGGTGTCCACGCCCAACGAGAAGGCGCTGTCTAAGTGTGACAGATACGTTTTAACACACCAGGAGGTGGCCTCTGATGGAGAGATACAGACCAAACTTATAAAGGTAAGATAAATATCAACTCTGTTTGAGAGATACCTTTGCTTTCAGCTTCATATTCAGAGAGGCTTGAGTTGAATTTTAGAGTGAAATAAAGGAATTCTGTAAAAGAATGAGGAAATGTAGAAATATGTAAGGAAAATAAATGTTGAAAATTAGTGTTAATCTAATCATTTCTGTTTATATTATGCTGACAAACGTTTCAGTCAGTATTCCTGTAGGACTGGTAGTGTTGTAATAAAAATATAAATAGATTTTGGAGATATAAGTATTAACAAATGTGAAGAAAAAAATTATGCCGCCTTCATTTTACTGCATTTTATTTTTCTTCTATTCTTTACTATGTCCTATATTCCCACATTTGGTTAATGGTTACATGCACTAACCTCGGCTGCAGATCCCCCGACAATTTTAATCTAAAAAAAATGTGGCCAGTTTCTGGAGTTCCATGAAAGAACTTGAAAATGGTTGTTTTCATGGAAAAAAATATTTGATCATAGGGATGTCATTTTTAAATGTCTGACAATATTGTCCCAAAAGTTCTGCTTTTTATTTCTTTATTTTTTTCCCTTCCGTTATCTTATGCAGGCCAGTTAGTTATGCATCAGCCTGAACACTAAATTCGGCCAATCATATATCAACGGCCATCTGTCAATCAAATTCTTTCGGCCATAGCCTCTTGATTCATGTCGTAGCTAATATACGCAACGGTTGAAATAAGAATCATGTACTTTACCATGGAGTTCCGTCCCAGTGTTCACAACCAAACTTGCTTGCGAACCTTTCGCGGCAAAAGCCCCGACCCCTTGATGAACTTTATTCACTTGTGTAAAGTTGGGCAAAAGCAACGGTTGGAACAGCCCCTTCCCAACGACTTTAATTGGAAGCAGAAAACTTATTTTGTAATCAACAAATCTTAAGAATTCATAATTGCTGGAGAATATTTAAGTTTTCCTTTATTATTTGGACCATTGCTGACAACAAATGACAATCACCTTCAATTGTTTTCAACTTTGGATGTCTTTTTTTTTCATGTGTAATAATCACCTTTAGATTTTATGTTGCTGCTAATGAAAGCTATTTATAACTTGATTTCTTCTGGTGTTTCAGGGGGAAGTGATTAAAACCAGAGGAGGAGGCCAAGCTGTTCAGTTCACAGACATTGAGACACTTAAACAGGAGCTTACCACCACTACAGTCCCGAGGTAATGAACACTTTAAAAATCCTACTTTAGCATCATTCAAAGTCCATGATGCATATATTTGAGATGCCGCTTGTCTTCAGTCTCGGGATTTCAAAGCGGTACTCGTTATTTTTCACAGACGGGTGTATTAGGAGTTACTGTGCAGTCTGGAAAAGTATGAATTTGCTCTTGATTATTTTTAAACATCCTTATTGGAAGGGAAAGGAAACTGCATGGGAAAAATGTTTGAGTTTGTGGATTTCAGCCTAAAAGATGCTATCTGACATGCATATTTTGATTGGAGAAGTAACTTGCATCGTTGTATCATATATTTATATCTGATTTTAAAATAATGAAAACTGAAATTTAATTTGAACAGTAAAACTTCTTTCTGAATAAAGAAATGTTTATTTTTAGAAGGAACAATTTTGCTCCTTTTTGACATGTTTTTTTTTTGTAAATTTAGTTATTTCTCCCAAACATCATAAAGTTATCGAGCATTTACAAACCAACCTTTTATTGAAGGCTTAGTGTCCTGATTTGACTAATCTAAGATTATAGATTTTGAAGTGAATCAGCTCACTTTATCACATACATCACCAAATTTTCATGATTCAACCTAAATTGGTTGATCTACATTTTCTGTGGAGAGACGAAATTTATTTATTTATTTTTAAATACCATTTGAATGTTTCTAAATGAAGCATGGTGTTTTTTTTTCTGTCACGATAAAAGCTGTTTTGGTGGAAATACTAACAGAGCAAATGTTTTTTTTTTGTTGTTTTTTTTCCCTCTGAAGTCGAAAAAGGAAATCTTCAGAAGGCGCCTCAGCAAGCGGAGATCAAACAGATGGTGCTTGGACTGATGTGGAAACACGGGTAAATAAAGACTCTTAAATATGTCTTAGTTAATGAATTTATGTCAACTACTCTCTTTAGTGAGAACTTCTTTAACAGTGTTCAGATGCAGCTTAGGGGAAAAGATGAAGCATAATTTGAGGCTGGACTTTATCCAGAGTGTTTTATCATTACGGAAAAAATTCTTCTCTGTAAGAAATTTAAATGAAAGAATTGTTAAATTCCTGTTTCTTTTCTTTCTTTTCCAGTGCTCTGTTGCTTTGGAGATGAAGGCAGGATCAAACATGGGCCCTGGATATGAGCATCATGGGATCACAAAGTAAGCTGCCAGCATCCAAGATAAGGAAACGGATGGTTTTTGTTCACAGTGCTGGACATTTTCTAATTCACTCTTTTCTGTTGCAGGCGGAGAAGACCCTAAAAGCTGCTGGTGGCTTCAACAGTTACAGTTACTCCCCTCTCCTGGCTGCTGTGCAATATTCTAAACTTGTGTTTTATTAATGGCTCTTGTCCTCATATTTATGCTTTTTTTCCATGCTTTTTATACATGAAAAGGATTAATAGACATAGGTCACCAAAGTGTTTGTAAAAGATGCTTTATTTTGGTCAGTTATGGTAAAGGTTGACTCTGTCCAAAGTGATATTCGTTTACTTCCCACTATTTGTATGAATATTTACTTGTATTAAGCTTCCAGTAGAGGTTTAATGACATTGAGTCACTGTTGATCTACTTGGGAATAAAAATTCCTTTTGAAGCATGTGTGATGTCTGACATTTATACAAAATGGTAAAATGTGGGTAATAAATTAGAATTGCAGTGGAAAGTTCATGTATGTAGTTTTTTAAAACTAGAATTTAACAGGAGATCCAAAAAAAAAGAAAGTGGACTGCAGTTTAAGCCATAACTTTAAGATCATCCTTGAAACAGGAGTCCCTGTGTCATTCACAATGCATCGGAAGAATCTCGTGGGCAAAAAAAACAAACCCTGGGTTTGCTCAATGGATACTTTACATCTGGACAACAGTGTCCAATATCAGGCCTAAAGGGCTGAATGTCTGATACATTTTAGATCTTTGCCCTTTTCTGCAAACAAATTATGGACCATTTTCAGGCTCCCCCATATCTTTAGATACTTTCCTGGTACACCACATCAACTGGTGTACCAGGAGAGTATCTAAAACTGAGATGGAGTGGGAAACACATTTTATTTGAACAAGGTCTCATAATCAACAGCTAAAAGAAGTTTTAAAGCAATCCTGCTGACAAGCTTTATTAAAATGCTTATTTTCCCCACTTCCAAATAAAGGGGCAAAGAGCTAGTTCAGTGAGCATGGTGTTCCTTTGCTTGACTGGCCACCAATCTATTGAGCAATTTGAAGAAGATGAGAGACACGACACAATGAACTGCATGCCGCTATTGAGGCATTCTGGGGTTTCTGTCCATGTAAACAGAATAGCAGGCTCATTGCCTCGATGCCATGCTGCAACCGTGAGTAATGCAACGGAAGCCCAAATAAAGTATTGATTAGATGTAGTATACAGTTTCTAGACATGTTTTTTACTTGACCAGCAATCTGTTGAGAATCCTGTTTAAATTTGAATAATTTAATCCTCAAAAGTAGCAGAAAAATGCTTGTAAGATACAACTCTATTAAAGTAATCTATATGATTGTTTTACTTCTGTTTAAATTTAATTACTGAATTTTTTATGTAGGTTTTCAAATTTACAGAGATACGCATGCAAAATTCAGGATATTAAACATTGAATATATCCGCTACCACTAGATAGCGCCACAGGACAGCATGGAGGCATTGTAATCCATCATATGTTCATATAATAAATCTGGGAAGAATACAAAATTCAACATGAGTGATATGTTCTTTTTAAATCTTTAAAAAAGTCATTTATCAGTTGGATTTTACTGACTATTTAAAATGCTGCTGACAGTGGAGCAGCATTTTCTTTTTTATTTGCACTATAATGAATAGTTGCTTAGTATCTCATTGACAAAATGTGAACAGCATACAGTAAGTTGTTAGCTTCTTGCATTAATCTGTAGAAAATAAAATAGTTATATGTTTGAGAATCTTTAATTCATTAGGTGATGCACTCATTCTTTTGATATTGGATATTTTCATTCTTATAAAATATCTCAAGAAATAAAGCAAGGAATTTCTGCAGTTTGCAGAGGAAAAATATTTTCTATAAAGAAAATGAGAGCATTACCTCTCCAGCATTCAGTTTAGCCATGCTTTATCAGCTGAGCCATCACAGGTGTTTTGCTCAGCTTGTGCCAATGGGTAGACTCACCCAGGCTTTGAGTAGATGGTTGAAAACTCATCAACTACCAGTCTGGCTGAGTTTCAATTGGAAAGCACTGGAGAGTGACTAACATGGAGGCTCTCGGAGAGGGTCAAGAGCCCAGAGCAACCAGTGGCCATTAAATTCACCTCTATGAGATATTGAGTGCTTTGCTCTTTGACCAGGCTCTGTTTGATGTGGTGCACCACGTTATACAAAGCTCCTCACCACAGGGCCCTCCACAGCAGAGTGGTGTGAGCTTTATAAAGATGCTGTTATGAAACTCCTGATGAGCCTCTGATCAGCGCTTACAAAAGAGACACTTGATGGGAACTGCATTAAAAGGCTTGAAACATAAAAAAAAAAACATCTTAAAGAACACTACTCATCCTCTCGTACGCTCAGAATACAGGTGCTGGTCATAAAATTAGAATATCATGAAAAAGTAGATTGATTTCAGTAATTCCATTTAAAAAGTGAAACTTGTATATTATATTCATACATTACATACAAACTCATATATTTCAGATGTTTATTTTGTTTAATTTTGATGATTACAAATGACAACAAATGAAAATCTCAAATTCATCATATCAGAAAATTAGAATATTGTGAAAAGGTTCAAAATTGATGGCCCCTGGTGCCACACTCTAATCAGCGAATTAACTCAAACCACCTGCAAAAGCCTTTAAATGGTCTTTCAGTCTAGTTCTATAGGCTACACAATCATGGGGAAGACTGCTGACTTGACAGTTGTCCAAAAGACGACCATCGACACCTTGCACAAGGAGGGCAAGACACAAAAGGTCATCGCTAAAGAGGCTGGCTGTTCACAGAGCTCAGTGTCCAAGCACATTAATAGAGAGGCGAAGGGAAGGAAAAGATGTGGTCGAAAAAAGTGTACAAGCAAGAGAGATAACCGCACCCTGGAGAGGATTGTGAAACAAAACCCATTCAAAAATGTGGGGGAGATTCACAAAGAGTGGACTGCAGCTGGAGTGAGTGCTTCAAGAACCACCACACACAGACGTATGAAAGACATGGGTTTCTGCTGTCGCATTCCTTGTGTCAAGCCACTCTTGAACCACAGACAGCGTCAGAAGCGTCTTGCCTGGGCTAAAGAGAAACAGGACTGGACTGCTGGTGAGTGGTCCAAAGTCATGTTCTCTGATGAAAGTAAATTTTGCATTTCCTTTGGAAATCAAGGTCCCAGAGTCTGGAGGAAAAGAAGAGAGGCACTTCATCCACGTTGCTTGAAGTCCAGTGTAAAGTTTCCACAGTCAGTGATGGTTTGGGGTGCCATGTCATCTGCTGGTGTTGGTCCATTGTGTTTTCTGAGGTCCAGGGTCAACGCAGCCACATACCAGGAAGTTTTAGAGCACTTCATGCTTCCTGCAGCTGACCAACTTTTTGGAGATGCAGATATCATTTTCCAACAGGACTTGGCACCTGCACACAGTGCCAAAGCTACCAGTACCTGGTTGAAGGACCATGGTATCCCTGTTCTTAATTGGCCAGCAAACTCTCCTGACCTTAACCCCATAGAAAATCTATGGGGTATTGTGAAGAAGAAGATGCAATACACCAGACCCAACAATTCAGAAGAGCTAAAAGCCACTATTAGAGCAACCTGGGCTATCATAACACCTGAGCAGTGCCACAGACTGATCGACTCCATGCCACGCCGCATTGCTGCAGTAATACAGGCCAAAGGAGGCCCAACTAAATACTGAGTGCTGTACATGCTCATACTTTTCATGTTCATACTTTTCAGTTGGCCAACATTTCTATAAATCCTTTGTTTTTATTGGTCTTCAGTAATATTCTAATTTTCTGATATGATGAATTTGAGATTTTCATTTGTTGTCATTTGTAATCATCAAAATTAAACAAAATAAACATCTGAAATATATGAGTTTGTATGTAATGTATGAATATAATATACAAGTTTCACTTTTTAAATGGAATTACTGAAATCAATCTACTTTTTCATGATATTCTAATTTTATGACCAGCACCTGTACATCATTCTGCGCTTTAGATCTTAGTATGTTTATGAAATATGCTTTTTGCGGTTGTTACTAAACTTGCTGGAGGGAAATTCAGCTCTTCCACTCGAGCACACAGTCAATTAGACAGCCTCAGATTTTTTAAAGAGCGGGCCTAATTGCACTATTTTATTGACTCTTTGCTTGAATGACTGATGAAGAGGTTTTAAGCAGTCTTTGGCACAGTTGGGAAAAAAATAATTTTTGCATCAATCTATAATGCAAATGAGGGCTCTTAATAATTCAGTGTTTCAAATTTGACTTGTCCAATCTTTGGCCTTTCATATTTAGATTTATCTCAATTGCAGGGGAAATCAAATCTACATGTATAATCCTGATATGCACACTTGCTTCGTCTTTTTAACAGCCTAAACAAACAAACAGTTTAAGGCTGATATATTGGTGCACAGTAAACAGTTGGGTCTTCTGCAGAGGTGTGAAGTAACGAAGTACAAATACTTTGTTACCGTACTTAAGTACACTTTTTAGGTATCTATTTACTCCATTACTTATTTTTCTTCCTACTTTTGACTTCCACTCATTGTATTTTCAAACAAGTATCAGCACTTTCTATTCATTACATTTTTAAAACAAACATTACTCATTACACTTGGCTTTGGTTTAATGTTTATAAATATTTATTTCACGTCATGTGCGCCATCCAGTGCAGATCATTGGCGCCATCCATATCTAGTGAAAACTACTGTCATTGGATGAGTCATATAACGCAAACACTCATTGGTTAGCTATTTGTCCAATTTTTGCTGACGCAAAAGGAAATCATCAGAAGCAAGCAGGTGTTCTTCAAACTGCAAACGTGAATTGTCTATGCCATGCTACAATGTTGGATTCAGAAAAAGATGTCAAAATGTCTGAAAGGTCGGACACAGGCCAGAGCGTATCGGGAGATGGAGACGGAGACCAACAAGACCTCCATCATCCTTGGCCGTCTCTCAAAGAATTTTTTAGAAATAGTCAGAAAATTGAGCTTTCAATCCAAATAGTAGCATCTGGCTGTTATTTCTTAAGGTTATTTTATACTAGTAGTTTTTGGAGCTCATACTGTTTCACTTTTACTTGAGCAAAGAGGTCAAGTTGATACTTCAACTTTTACCAGAGTGTTTTTAAACTGCAGTATCTATACTTATTCTTAAGTAACAAATGTGTGTACTTTTGACACCACTGGTCTTCTGAATCATGAAAGGCAGAGCAAAGAACAAGTGTGTGTAACTTTGACATGAACCATACATCTGTTATTCAGATTATAAATAATGCATGGTGTGTTTTACATGCAATTTAAATATAGAAATTCTGCATGTTTTTCTCCAGCTTTTCGAGCACACAAAAAATATATTAGAGCTTATAAAGCTTAAAAGCTTATACATTTGAATTGTCTAACTATTGACGATTCAGTTCAAATGTTTTACACCAACCACCATCAGCAACAGCTATTCTTTTATGTATTTAGGTTGTCCGCAATCTTTAGAGTGAATTTATTTAAAGCTCTACAGGTCTTTTTTTTCGGGTCATTCAACTTTTTCTAGAAATGTGGTATCTTTTTTACTCTCAACATTTGGTTCTTATACCTTACCATAATAACACACTGTTGTTGCTGTTGCTGTTGTGCACTAATGTAGTTATGGGTTAATAAGAAATATGGAAGAACAGAAGTTATATCATGTATATCTGAAAGTCTGTCTTTAAAAACATACAAAGTCTCCTCTGTGTTTCCACTTCCCAGATAAAACCTCTGTGTGATTCAGCTTACAATTCATTAAATGCTATTTTGCTTTCCATCTATCTTTGTTTGTTTTTATCAAAGATTTGACCAAAGGGATGCTAACATATTAAGAAATACCCAAAGATACATTTATTTAGCAACATTTTTGTGACTGAATGATTGATCCATTGATCAAAGTTAGGAGGGATGGAAATAAAAGTAGGAAAAAGAAAATGAGAGTGAAGTACCAGACAAAAAAAAAAAAATTATAGTAAACATCCTGGAGAAAAGATTTCAGAAATCCTTTAATATTTATCCAGCTCCTTTTAAAATATGTAGAGATACTCTTTTAGTTTGACATCAAATGAAAAGGTAATAGATTATTTTGTATTCATCTACATCTAAAAGGTCCTGTCTTCGCTCATCAATGGAGAAGAGGAAAACTTACATAAGTGTGGCACACAGTATTTAGCCATTCTAAGGCTGATGCATTTAAATGTAAACTACTGCAACCAATTACCATCACTTTCCAGTAAATAGATGCCACCTGTGTCTATTTTCTTCTCAGGATAAATCAAGCCATTCTCTGATGTTATGTTAAAGAACATTAAAAAACAAATTGCATGGGAACAAAGCAAGCAAGTCAAAGAAAAAGTTTAGAAATAAATGAAAGTAGGGATTTAGCATTTTCCAAGCATCTCACAGAGCACTGTTTAAATCATCATTTGACAACTGAAAGTGTGTGGAGCTTCTCCAAACCTACCAGATATGGGTGTCCACCTAAGCTGACAGATTTGACAGGAAGTGAATTAATCAGTGAAGTAGCCAATTAATGGTTACCTCTGGAGAATCTGCTGAGATCCAAAGCTCAGGTGGGAGTCTCTGTTCGAAGGACTTTTACTGTTTTATTGTGCTCATCACAAACCTGGCCTTTATGGGAGAGAGGCATTAAAAAAGGAAAACCACAATTGTAAAAAAGCAATAAACAGTGCCACTTTCTGTTTGCCACATGCAATGCATCAGACACAGTAAACATTTAGAATCCGACCACCTGAGACTGAAATTGAACTTTGATGCTTGAATGCAAAATACTGTGTCTGGCGGAAAATTAGGCCTGACTGAAAACACTGTTCTCACGATGAAACACAGTGGCTATATCAAGCTATGGTTATTCTCTCTACTAGCAGCTACGCTAGTAAGAGTAGTTAGAGAAGATGAATTGTGCTTAAAAGAGGACAAACCTTAAAGAAAATATATAGGAGGCTAAAAAAAGCTTAAGAATAGAGCAGATGCCCACTTTACACCAGGACAACAGACCTAAAGATTCAGACAGGGCAATAATGCAATGGTTACTGTCAAAGCATATTTGTATGCGGTGACTCAAGGTCAAAACCCATAATGTTAGTGAGAATTTGTCTCAGGAATTAGATAACTTATTTTTTTATATAATCTAAAGAAGTTTTATCTATTCCATTAGGGAATAAAAAGTAAACACTTCAGTCTCTAGATGTGCAACGCTGATGGAGAGCAGCCTCAAAAGGTTTTTGGCTGAAATTAAATATGGTGTGTATTTTTCCACCACCTTCAGTATAATGCATCACTTTGTGTAAATAAATCCCAGCATATCAAAACACGAGAAAGATTAATGGTAATAATACTTTGGCAAGGCACATTCACCCTTTGATCTATAGCTAATTTAAAAGGTTTTGATCAAAGCTGTTTTACAGCAAATGTTTACTGATTTGTGTTGTTAAATTTAGACTAATCAGCAGGTATGTGGCCTTTTTTTTCAGCTTACATGATTAGAGCACTGTTCAGCCAGGCAGTTAATGTGGGCTTAGGTTTAAAAAGCTGTGACAGAGCGTAGCCCTATCCAGCTGTGCACCATACTTGGGCTTTAACAGGCATCTGAGGTACGGTGGTTTCCATCCGCCTCCAAATCTGCGTCGCATCAGCTGAGTAATTGCAGATTTGAAGGGCAAGTTGAAAGGAGTGACTCAATCACAGACGCAGCTGTCCTTTAAACCGCAACGTATTACACGGCTTTCTGCACTCTTTCAGTGGCAAAGCATAACAGTCCCTGACAATTAAAGTCAGTTAGTGGGAAGTGTCCGTAAATACTGCATGAGAGCATAGCTTTTGGAAAACCAGAGCTCTGATCAGTGTCTACACTACATCTTCATGTCACGGCTGTGGCTGGCAGCCAGCTGAATGTTTTTGGCCAGAAAACTACATGTACAAAGATCTTTGCTGACAGCCAGTGAGATGTCATCTGGCCCATTGCTCAGCCATTCAAGGCTCACAAGGCTTAACTGCTTTTTCATCTTACATTCCTTTTCCTTAAGGAGAAAGTTTTGGCCAAAATGAGATGGGATTATGTGGAGCTGCTGCCAGCCATTAGTATCCAACTTGATGTAGATAGTGCTGAAGGGGATCTCACTTTAAACATTACACAGCCTTTGATCATAGAATTCAACAATCAGCAAATCAGACAGGACTCTGTTCTAAGGTGGATTTCTACTACCTAACATGGATAATGGACACTTGGAAGTTTGGAGTGGCTTCTCAAAACTTGCTGCACGTTTCCAGGAAAAAAAAGTCACGTAATCTATTGGCTCCATGGGAATTGTTGCAGTTTCATTTTTTCCATCTGCTTTTGACAAAACCTTTAGTAATACTCAAATGCAATAAAATATTTTTTTGCTTGGAGGTCAACATTCTTTGTCAAATGTTAAATAGGCACAGAAGAGTTTCCTCTAAGCCTGATTCTGGGTAGAAGGATAGAAGAAGTTTCTTCTAAGCAAAACTTCAGGCAAATTGCATAAAATAACCACATTGCCACCTTTTCCTTCAAAAATGTGTCCTTTAAATAAAGTAAAGTACAAATGTATTTGGAATCATCGTATACCCATCTAGCCACAGGACTTAGAACATGGCTACTTCATTGAGTCCTAATGCTACTCAGGCATCAAGAAATGGAATGGGCACTGTTCCAGATACATCAGTGAAGACAGACCAGATTTTAATGAGGCCCTAGCTAATAAAGCGACGCACACGTTTAACTAAATTTATGGTTCTACATAATATATTTTTCAAATGTCTTGTTGAGCATATGTCAGTAAACAGGAGGGAGCTGAGCACACAGCCCTGGCATGAGCCAGTGCTGAGGGTGATGGAGGAGGAGACAGTGTTGTGGATCCACACAACACTGTCAATCAATTCATTCCTTGATTCCTTCCTCAATTCCTTGATTCCTTGATTCCTTCCTTCCTCAATTCCTTGATTCCTTCCTTCCTCAATTCCTTGATTCCGTCCTTCCTTCCTTCCTTCCTTCCTTCCTTCCTTCCTTCCTTCCTTCCGCATCAACCGACATTTGCACTCGCTAAAACCATAAGCGCAAGTCTGCGGTTTTGTAAAAATAGTCTGAAAGAGGCCAAAATATTTTCATTATGAGTTGTTTAAAAACGGTTAAAATAATTGTCAAGCTGGTCCCAGCTGGTTTTTCTAAGCTGAGGTCATTTAGAGGCATATTTACTGCAGGTACAACAGACTGCTGATAGAAAGTTTACAGAACCCAATAAAAGACTGCAAAATAAACAGATATATAAGGCCCAGTTGAAAGGTATAAAAGTTCCCACGCTCATTTATTTACTGTGGCAAATATATGGGTCAAAGTTCTTAGAGAGTTTGTGGTTAGGTTTGGTTTTTCAGCTGTTTGAAACCATTTTGTAGTACAATTGCTCTCACCCCCTCAGTGCATGTGTTAGCGGGTACAGAACCCATCTGCTGCCTCCACCTCCAGAACTGATTTCTTCAGCCTTTCAAGTCACTGAGCTGCTCCTTTCATAGTCTACATCGCTAGTAGTTTTTTTTTGTTAATGCACTTGACTGCTGTTCCAAAGTTAAGCACAACACACATTACATTTGACACTGTCCATTTCATACCCTTGAGCTATCATCAGTCGTTGGATGAATCTATTTGTCCTCTGGCATGTCGTGGTTTATGCTTCACTGCCGAAAAAAACTGACCACTGACAGTCGCATTTGAAGACATGACCTATTTCTTATTGAAACTACTGGGAGCCACTGTTGTGTAGCCTCACATTGCTAAATTGGGCTGAAAGAGTTTTCCCTCCCCCTCTTTGTTCTTGGCGGCTGACTAAGTGCTTGCAGCTGTCACTTGAGTGTATTCTCCTTGCCCAGTATATGTGGCTTGGCTGCACTTTTAGCTGGCTGTGTCTTCACTGTGGTGACAGTGTGCCATGGCTGATTTCCGTCGACTTACTTTCATTGTAACCACAATGTGTCCTTCACACACACACAAAAAAAATGTCTGAGTGCTTTTTTACGAGTACTTGATCTCATCTAGTTAACACTGCAACGTAACCCGGGCTTTGCGTGCAGTTGGCTGATTATTTAAGGAGTGCTGCTAGCAATTTGCTGATGAAATGGAAGGAGAAGAGATGCCAGAAATTGTTATGCTGACAATACTGCAATGCAAGATGATGCATGAGGGTTAAATTGTGTTTGGATGTGGTACTGATTGATTTACCTTCGTCTCAATGAAGAGGAAAAAAGTAAGCCTGTAAAAAATTAGCTTTCAACCAATTCCTTAAGCTAATTTCTGAATGTGCACTTGCTGCAGGAAGAATGGTATTCTAAGCCTTTGTCTTAGCCATCGCTATCATGCAAATTCCTGACAGTAAAGCCAGCTTATCGGTGGACAATCATGGCATTTAGAGGGCAAAATTGCACCACATGATTTTCATATCTGCATAAAGCTCAGTCAGTCAGGTTCCTCCACACAAACTCCTACGCAGACACAAGCACAAAAGCCTCTTTGAAAACACACACACATCAGCAGTTTATCTTAGAATAGCCTGGCTTTTTCCTGTAGAAGCTTGCCCTTTTGAAATGGTGGGTAATTACAGGTGCATGTCAAGCAATTGTTTATTTAATCATTTGAATGTTTAATAGAGGAGAAACATATATCAGACAATGCAAGGAACATGTATAAAGAAAGCAGAAGTTTCATAAAATGATTTTTATTCATTAGTCGTTACAGTACCTTGCAAAAGTAGAAATATGCTTCGACCTTTTTCACATTTCTTCATGTCAGAACTATTAAAAAAATACCGTAGTTTGTTTGTGCTTTTACAAAATCTGAAAATATTCAATGGGTTTGAAATCCCTTTGCAGAAACTTTTTATACCAAAAAGCAGCAAAGTAGAATGACCTTTGCTTCATATTGTTGTTAAAACATGCTGTTTATTCAGAGATTTAAATATCTCAGAGCTTCTGCATTTGAACGTTACCTGAGGAGCACATCTGCAATAGCCTTAACGGAGTCTAATGATTCAGTGCATGCCTGATATACTAAGGTGAGGGTTCAAATGAGGCCCAAACTGCCTGCAAGGCTCGCTAAAGCAAACACCAGGACAGCTGGCAGAGAAATCATTGTGACTAATGGTCTCAGTGTGAGACAGGAGCATGGCTGTGGGTGGTTGTTTCACCATGCTAAGAGGAACAGACTTTGTTTGCTTTCCTATAGCATAAAGCGTGACTGTGTGATTGTGGAAGTGTTAGCTTTGTTTGCTTTGCTTTCACTGCCAACCCAGCGTAACACTAGACCCATCTCAGAAATATTTGCTGTATTCTTCTTTTCTTTACCTCGTGACGAAGAACTGTTTTAAAGTTTAAACACTTTGGGTCACATTGCTCTCAACTATTTTGTTGTGGTTCCTTGACGTAATGAGCGGTGACCCATCGTCAGGGTGAATGACCTGATTTGCTCTTCCCTTGTCTATCATTTCTAATCGCATCTGTCTCAGACCTGGAAAACGGCTG
The DNA here is from genome assembly GCF_016077235.1 of Cyprinodon tularosa. Lineage (NCBI taxonomy): Eukaryota > Metazoa > Chordata > Actinopteri > Cyprinodontiformes > Cyprinodontidae > Cyprinodon > Cyprinodon tularosa. Next base: position 494,173 of record NW_024038437.1, on the reverse strand, counting down.
TGCAGCTGTCATAACTGAAGCAAGGCTCAATGTGATTTGGGGTTGCATGTTTTTGCTATTATCTCTTCATTTGATCCTGGACAGAATACTGAACATCTACGGTATTCCTTTTTCTCACAGGTCACTGTGTGATCAACAACCACATCAAAGGCTCTTCGGAGATAGCAGGATTCTTTGAAGAATGTTTGTGGATTTGCTGAGCTAACACGATCCACCCAGAACCCCCTTTGAATAAGCTTGTTTGGCTAGAATTCTCTCTGTTTGCTGAAGAACTGAGTGGATTCTAATGGACAACACACAAGGCCCTTCTCCTCTGTCTTTTTCTTCCCTTTAAGCAGCTAAACACATCCGTTGTGCCAGTCCTTTTTTTTTTAATTCTCATCTGACATACGCTTCAGTCTGAGCCAGCTCAAATATTTATCTAATATCAAACTGGCTGTAGTATTTTGGAAGCGTTGAAATGCCAAGAAGCATTTCTCATGAAGGAGACAAAATAACTTGCATCATGTTCCTCAGTGCCAAGTGCAAGAATGCCTGTTAATAACTAACCGAAAAGATTTGGCTTGCGGACAGAAGAAGTCGTGTTTTGTATTAGTGAATTCCTTGTCAAGGTATTCATACTCTTTCCATTTCACATCAACGAGCTTCAATAGAAGTCACTGGGATTTTACGTGTTCACAAATTTGGAGCAAAATGGTCGTCTGGAAGGAAAATAAGACATGTGGATGCTATTTATGTTAAAGTTGAAATCCTAGATGCAGTTTTTATGAACTGTAGAGGTCAAAGCATACATACAGAGTTGTTCCGGTCAAAGACCAGATAATATCTCCGGCCTCCGTGCATAACGTAACTTAACTACCGGTAATCACGCCTCACTTTGAATTCGAAGAACCTACAGTAGGTTGAAAGAAGGTGTGTCAAGACAGGCATTCAATAGGGATAATTTTCTTTATAAGGGACAATGTAGTTGATCAAACTAGTTCAAGAGATGGATGGAACTGAGTACTGGTCAGTCCAGGAGGAAAACCTTTTAGTCTGGACTGGAGCTTCATTGAAAGTTCAGACCTAAACGCCAGTTATTCTACCTTAACTTAAAGGGATTACAAATGCCTCTTTAAGACGCTGTACCATGTGTTTTGAAAAGATAAATGATTTTAAAAACAATTTTTTTTACATTAGGTACACAACACACTCAACTAAAGTAAACACATATTGAGCAAAGTGACCCCTCCAATCACTGAGGGGAAATCTCAGCAAGTGAGAGGGGATAAGAACAAGAACTCAAGTCTCACCATGATTTACTTTTCAATTCACAAGTTGTTGCATCTTTTTTATGCACTTCAACTATCTGGTATGTATGCAGATGGAAAGGTTTGACTCTCCAATCAGCTTTGGCTCATTTGAAAGTGAAATGTGTGGAAATGCTGACATCTCTTTCTCTTCCTCCCCTAACACCGGGGGCACTGCTAGATTTACATCCCCATCTCTCTCTCAATCTCTTTTTCTTTTCTCATTTACATTATGGATGGTTCATTTAGCTTACATGACTGAGTGAATACATAACCCAGGGCAATTCAAAATATCGCGGGGGCCTGTAGGAATAAAATGAAACCACATAAGCAGAAAAGATTGCTGCGATGCCTGCTGTTGGAGCTTGCAGCGCTTCTCCCTGCTCACATGGCTGAAAAACATTCACAGCTGACCCAGATGACCGGGCTAAACTGCACATATTGGTAGTATACAGAAAGACCTGTAGGGACATGATTTACTGTTAAACCTTCCCTAAAGAGTGATTGTGTAACCATGAGTTCATTTTCTTTGTGCCTGGCAGTTTACCTTTCACAAAGCATCAAGTTATTTTACTAAAAGAAGGGTTTCTAATGCCCTTTCTATACTAACATGAACATTTTTGGAAACAGATTGTGTTCACTTATAAATGTAAGGGAAAACTGAGAGTTTTAAGACATTTATGGAGAGTGGTGTTTATTTTTCTTTCCAACATTTTCCATGTTTCCACTGAATTTCAGGGTTGAGATTTTAAGGTTAAACATTTAAAGAAAAGGGGAGCAATGATCTAATAATATTCATTGTGGAGTCTTTTTTATCAGAATTTGGATTTTAATTAGTTGGAGTTCCCAGACAGAAAAAGAACAGGAAGTCAGAGGACGCAAAGCAGCCACTCAAATAAAAATATTATTTATAGAAATATATTTGTTGTGGTTCCAGGGCCACAAGAATGGTTCTGTATCCTCTGGCAGTCTGTTAAATTTGAAAGTGATTTTCTTTACTCTGCTTATGGCCTTCATTCACTTCCTGTACTTTGTCTGAGTTTAGTGGTCTTTACCCAATAGGAATACTTCCCTGGACATTTCAGGTCCTCAGAAGGTCTCCAGTCCTTCTGCAAAGCTCCTATGATGATCATCGGATCAACTTTTCAGCCTTGGTATTGCATCCAAGGAATTACAATACTAGTAAGTTTGTTAATAAATATATGGAATTCTACGGCAACACAATTTGTTACTTTATCTTTGAGGAAGACTATCTATCTATCTATCTATCTATCTATCTATCTATCTATCTATCTATCTATCTATCTATCTATCTATCTATCTATCTATCTATCTATCTATCTATCTATCTATCTATCTATCTATCTATCTATCTATCTATCTATCTATCTATCTATCTATCTATCTATCTATCTATCTATCTATCTGTCTGTCTGTCTGTCTGTCTGTCTGTCTGTCTGTCTGTCTGTCTGTCTGTCTGTCTGTCTGTCTGTCTGTCTGTCTGACTGACTGACTGACTAAACTTCTGGAAAAAGCGAGTAAACCTCATGTTACCTCAAGTCCATTTTCCAAAATAGTTGTCAGATGAATTATTAAATAATTATATATTAAGTTTATTTAAGCATTGTAGAGATAATTGGAGTTAAAATGAACAGTTTTAAAGAAAAGCAACATATTTGAAAACTGACATCTAGTGGTCAAACTGGGGAGAGCAGCATGTTCATCAAAAACCTAGACTACAGTTTACTTGGGTTGAATTGTTGTTTATTATTTTTTTATTAAACAGAAAATAACTTCAGTATGAATGTTTGGAGGAACAAAATATACTCAAAAAAGGTTTGGACCTCATTATGACAAATTATTAGTTAATCAAGATCTAATCCACCATGTCACCTTGTTGGTGAGACTCCAGTGCTTTTTAAGCTTTTGTTTTTCACTCCAGCACCTTTATTACGTGAGACTGATACCAAAAAGGTCTCGGTTTCAGAAGAACGTCGGGGCATAAAATGGAAGGAATTTGTTGACTTAATGTGAATGATAAAGAATAGATATGAAGGACTGTTTAGTAAGAGATCTCAGACAGTCTGTGAAATGCCTACGTGAGAGATGGAGATTAAAAGCCACCAAGCAGGCGAGTAAGCCTGCATGTGAGGAATAATCAAGTAGGCTTTTCTTATCTGTGTGTTTTTGTCTGCCTGTGTGTGTGTTTTACGGTTGGGCAGAGCTGTTAACATTATAGCTGCAATCTGTAACCAATGATAAGATTTTTTTTTTTTACCTGCATTCAGATGAAAAGCATGCTTTGGCACACAACACAAGCTTTTATTCCGTCTGCCAAGAAGTTTGACAGCACCGTTTTCATCACTGAGACGCATACTACATAATAATCTGGGTGACAAGCCAATCTTACAACCAGAAGGCCTCAATGAGCTTAATGACAGGAAAGGCACAGAACTAAACACAGCTCTGCCCACAAAGAAAAAACAAAGCTGTGGGATTTCACAGAGAGAGACGCTTCACAGGTGATTGTTATTGTGCTGTGGTGATTTTAAAAAAAAAGAAAAAAAGTAGGGAAACATGTTCTGGTTGTGAAGTTCACCTCTACACCCTCAGTTGCGGTTCTCCTGCTCTGACTCACATTAGAGCTGCCGCTCCAGCCTGGACAGGTCCGTAGCTGTTATCTCAATGATGTTCTAATTCTAGTCAAACAGTTCTGTGTTTGACTCAATACAGGCAGTGTTAGTCAGGAGAGTCAATATTAGCAGAGCACACAGAGCAGGGCTGGTGTAAGGAGAGACAGGAGTTACGTGTGTGTGTGGGGAGGGTGTGTGACAGCATACACAGTTAAGTGTGCTCTGTTAGTGAACCTTGACTGCCCACTGCAGTTATAATAATAAAGATAATAAGAAAACGGAAGAAAGCAAACGTCTGCTTACCTTTTTTTTTGTCCTCTGTGGTTTCCGTGTTTGACAAGAATGACATGTCTTTTATCACCTGCCTCTCACATGAATGTTATTGTTAGATTTCAGAGTCTCAGCCTCTTTCATTTCACACTGTGCAGGCTGAGGGCGCTCTGCCGTCAAGCCTGAACCTGCTGACCAGCCTGTGATCACCGTCCTAGCCTTTTAGAAGGACAGAAGCTTTTTTTTTTTTTTTTAAGTGACAATAGAATAGCAGCATCCTTTGTCAGTAGGCTGTTGAGAAGTGTGCAAACTCAAAGTAAATTTATTCCTTAAAGGAATAGTACACCCAAAACATGATTAGCCTTCATTTTCTACTCACCTCCATGCTGAACAACACTCTGGAGTACTTTTTTGATATCTCAAATGCATCTGGAGATCTGGGAGGCTTCTTGCTGTCTGCTGACATTCAAATAATGGAGGTCCATGGCGCCCGAGACAGAAAGGTCCATAAAAGTCCACAAAAACGTGTCAATATTCCTCCATACTGCTCGTCCAATGTAATCCAAGTGTCCTGAGTGGGTAGCATCCAGAATTTACTCGAAACGAAGTCATTTAGAATGTTTTTAGAGCATAAACAGTAGTGTATAGGATTACCTAATAGCGCCCCCATGCGCGCTCGCGATTCTACGGAAGCCGGCAGACCAAACCAGCGCATTCAGCTCGGCAAAGAACTCATGCTCTTCCTCAACACTGAAGTCCTCAGACATTTTTCTTTCGTTGTTTCTTTCTTTGCACAGGTAAACTGGCACATTTCTTCTTCTACGCTTGCATTATCGGCAGACCAGACGCTGAATGCGCACTTTCTTCCGGTTTGGTCTGCCGGCTTCCGTAGAATCGTGAGCGCGCATGGGGGCGCTATTAGGAAATCCTATACACTACTGTTTATGCTCTAAAAACATTCTAAATGACTTCGTTTCGAGTAAATTCTGGATGCTACCCACTCAGGACACTTGGATTACATTGGACGAGCAGTATGGAGGAATATTGACACGTTTTTGTGGACTTTTATGGACCTTTCTGTCTCGGGCGCCATGGACCTCCATTATTTGAATGTCAGCAGACAGCAAGAAGCCTCCCAGATCTCCAGATGCATTTGAGATATCAAAAAAGTACTCCAGAGTGTTGTTCAGCATGGAGGTGAGTAGAAAATGAAGGCTAATCATGTTTTGGGTGTACTATTCCTTTAAGGCAATCGTCTTACCACATAAAACATGTGGTGACATGGACGATATTTATGCCTGAATTAAGTTGTAATTACACATAGCAGCTAAAAAATGTCTTTGTTCTGCCTCATTTGTAATCATGAAGTCCTTGGAAATTATATATCAGTCAGCCTACAGCAACTTCTGTTTGTTTAGGGTTTAACCAGCCATTTTATTTCCACAACAGAGTGACACTGGGTGAAAACAATGAGCCTCTAAGACTGTTTCATATTCTTCTATTTATTTTTGAAAGAAAAACATGAGATTATTTGGGTTTATCATTTTTCTTTCTGTTGTGTTTTCAACCATGAGACCTCTACAGTACAATATAAAATAGGACTCACAATGTTATTTCTACATGTGATTTTCATTTGTAGATTTTGAAATGCTACAAGACATCTGGTAAGCAAATCTGAATAATTTACAGCTTAAAAAGTAAATATTTATTATTGTTAAACACAACATATCAAATATTTACCAGGTCACATTGACAACATTCTTCTGTGTGGATGGATGCTGTTCCTGAAAGAATAGTTAGGAGTCTGTAATAAACTCAGAGGGAAAAACAAAGATGAAAAAATTTATTTTAGAGTAAAGTTGAGGCAGATTTTCAATTCAGGCAATTTTCAAAGGAGAGCAAGACTCGGGAGATAGCAGGAAGGTTGAAAGGCATATAGAAAACCACTTTATTTCATCCTTTTCAGCTTTTAAAAAAAAATACATGCTGCATTTGGGAATGTTGACAGTCAGATATGTGAATCATGGTAAGGGTCTATGTATTACGCTATGATAGCTCAGATAATAGCAAATTGCTAATAAACTAAGATACTAAAGTTAAATTCAAAGGCCATGTCTGCATTCGCCATGTTTCTGGAGGATAAAGAGCTGTAGCTGGCAACAATATTTGAAAATGGGTGGTTTTTCAGTCATGAAAGAATTTAAAAACTATTGAAGTTGTTTTCTTAGCAGATCACATGCATATTATCTTTACAGATGAGAGTTTGCAGCAGCTCTTGGATGGCATCACACCTGATATGAATATTCTAAAAACTGATTTGAAGAAAAACAAATTTTGCTAGAATTTGTCGAAGAATTTGTAGAAGAAAGTTAAATTCTAGGGTAACAGCTGTAGGAAAACACCGCTATAGAAAATAGCCATCATTATTATTTATGAGAGTGGCTGTCATAAGCACTCTAATCCATTTTTCATTCATTCCTGCTTGCTTAAATTATCTGATCTGGTAGAATTTCAAACCTTACAGCTAATAATTACCGGGATAATCTAAATTTGAAAATCTTAAGTGTTAAAACAAATATTAAAACATATGCACATTATTATAAAGTATGGATCAAACTAAGTGTTGAATTAAATTAATGTTCAAGGATGAGATTGTTTAGGATAAGGCTCAAACTGGTTTCCCTAAGAATACCTTATATGAGATGAAAGAAGGCAGTGAATATCAGTGGGTAATCCTAGTCACTGTACATGGGAGTAAATCAGTGGCAGCTGTTGTTCACTAAAACGGGAGGCTAAATTCTGATAATTAAGTCCAAACGTAACGTATTGCATTAACACATCTTAAAACACATCTGTACAATTAGTGACGATAGCTGTTTTGAAGCACTCTGAAATAATAAACTCCAGAAACCATGGCAAGAGTTCAGCGCAAGATCACTGTTCTGACTAAATGATCCCTTTTCCCTTTTGACTCATGGGGAGGGGCCTTTCCCAATTGTTGGCTCCTGCCTTCCCCTCCTCACCTCACACTCCACTCACTATGAAGCACCCTCTCTGCTGAACTGAGTCCTCTTGATGGTGCTGTAGGGTATAACCTTCCCTTGCACTACCAGAACAGGAAACTGTCTTCACCATGGTAACAGTCCAAGCTCTGGCAGTGACTGCAAAGAAAGCAAAAGATAGTCTAGAAGATGGAAATGTTTAACACATCCATGTCCATAGTTATCATTGCAGACACCAAGGTCTGGGCATTGGTATTTTTTCTGCTGTGAGAATCGGTGTACCGCCCACACACATCACTCACTCCCCCAAAAAAATCAGGCTCATGGAGTAAATGTTAATAGTAGGCTGAAAACAAATTACTTATGCCATAGACCTATTTGCAAAAGGCATGAATAGATGGCTATAGGAAAGAGTAGAATGAAGAGATAGGGATGAGTTGATGAGAGGAAAACTAATTTATAACGTAAATGTTATAAAAAACGCTTGCGATATGGGCTGTTAGAGTTACAACATCAATCCAAAAAAACAAGATGTCCTTTTAATGCCAGTAATTTATTTTTATGTAGGATTTAATACCATGGTTTGGTATTTTCTGGAACCTCTCTGCTTTCCATAAAAGCTCCGTAGACAGGTTCACTCCGTCCTCCTCCTGTCCTACTGATCGACTCTCCCCAACAGACTGATAGACAATCTGTTGCATCCAGTTAAAATGCCAATAGTCTTAATCTACCTCCAGAAGTCCAGTCTGCTCTGTCCCTTCTTGTAGACAGCTTCACAGTTGCGTCTCTACTCCATTTTGTTGTCCAGGTGAGCACCAAGGTATTTATACTTCTTCAACACCTCCACTTCTTCTCCCTTGGTGTTAACATGATTCATCTAGTTCCTATTTCTTCTGAAATCTACAGTCTGTACCCTTGTTTTGTTTACATTCAGGATCAGATGACTGATTCCACACCATGCCACAAAGTGGTTCACCAGTTCCCTGTGTTCAGCTTTTGTCCAATGTTGATGCACCCAATGCAGGGTAATCCGAGTATTTCAGGAGATGACAGAACTCTTTCTGGCACAGGAGGTCAGTGTACAGTTTAAAAAGGAATGGAGAGAGTACAGTCCCCTGTTATGCTCCTGTGCTGCTGACTACTTGATTAGATAGTTGACCCTTCAGTCTAACAAACAATGTTCTGTTTGACAGGTAGTCTTTGATCTAGATGATCGTGAGAAACTCCAGAAGACTCAGGTGAAGGCATTAACAAAGTAGGTAAGGTTGAATCTAGATAAATGTTCTGGAGAAATCAAAGAACACGATCCTCACAGTGCTGTCTGTATTGTCTAAATGACAGTGCATGGGTTTGTTGAACCAGGTATATTAAGGCCTTTTTTAACTACAACTTCATGGTGATAAAGAAACTGCAGGGGGTCTTGATAGCAGCTTGTTTACGGAGGGAACTAACAGAACTCTCTCTAGGACCTTTATGATGTGGGATGTCAGGGCAACGGATCTATAGTCACTGAGAACTGTTGGCTTCTTTGGCACTGGAACAAGGCAGGAGGTCTTCCACATCACTGAAACTGTCACCTAGTTTAGACTAAGGGTGAAGAGGTGCTGTAGAATCCCCCACAGGGCTGCTCTGCACAGGCCTTCAGGACTCTGGGGCTGACACCATCAGGGCCTGGTGATGTATTACGATTCAGTCTCCCCAGTTGCCTCTTCACTTGACTTTTAGAGAGAGACTGGTGAAAGGAGCAGCACCATCTTCTGATTTGGCGGACAAAAAGGAGATCAGGATTTCCATGTGACTGTGGGCAAGAGAGAAAGATGCTGAACCTGTTCATGAATGCAACCTGTTGAAGAATATATTCACTTCATTGGCTCTATCCAGACTTCCAACTCTCTGATCATCATTCTGCTTGAAGCTTGTGATCTTCTTCATCCCTGACCATGCATCTCTGATATTGTTCTGCTGGAGCTTACTTTACCTTGCTTTATCTTATCTTGACCTTAATTACCTTCTCTATACTCCTTATTAATTCCGTGTCTCTCTTTTTATTGTTGAGCAATTGCTTCAGATATCTGGTAATCCGTGGTTTATTATTTGGGAAGAATTTCATTGTTCTGGTAGGGATGGTGTTTTCTACACATAAGTTTATGTAGTCAGACCCACACCCAGTCATTGCATCGATATCCTCTCCATGTGGCTGACACGGTGCATCCCAGTCTGTAGTCTGAAAATCAACTTTGCAGGTCTTTATGTACCCTTCTGTGACCCTCTTCTTACAGTACTTTTTAGTGCCGGTTTTCTCTTAAAGTGGCATATACCCTGAGCAGAGAAAAACAAGATTGTGAATCGATTTCCCAGGAGGAGGTCTTACTTTTGAGATGTTGGAGTCCTTGATATTTGCATCTCATGCAGTGTGATGAGTGGAATGTAATAGTTACCAAGAGGACACTGGACAGATAATATGACCAAAAACTAACTGCAAATAGTTGAATATCTTGGCTGCAATGATGAATCTTCACAATAACATGGTATATTCCAAATATAATAAAAAAAATCCAGCAGAAAAATAAATTATCTTTGTGTTCTCACAGATTTCTCAACAGTAAAGAACAAAACTACCCTTTACTGCAGACTGCTCCTTTAATGCCAGTAGATAGAGCAGGTGCATTAAATAAAGTGTATAGAATAATAAAGGAGAAACACCAAATCCAAACTATTGACTTTCATTCACCATTTGATTGTTAAAACTTCGATATAGTTGGGAATTCCATTAAAAACACACCCAAACAGTCTTTGGGTGTGTTTTTAATGGCAACAAAGCATGCTACATTTGGAGTGGAGTAACGCACAGCATTACAAATGATGAGTTGTTCCATCATATGCTACTTAAAAACTGGATGATTCAGAGTCCATTAGTTCAATTAAAATTTAATTCACTCAGCGCATCCTGAATAAGCGCACATCCACGTAAGTTTTACTTTACGGTGCTTATACTTTTCCTTTTGAAATGTCTCTAAGTCTAAGCTGCATTATTTCACCATAGACAAAGGAATGGTTTCATTCAAAACTCTGAGGGACTGAATATCATGGATCCTTACACCTATTCTATTGAATTGTTTTATATATATTCAAATGAACCTTTAACAGACTGAAGCACTGGTTTAGAAATGTTAAACTAAGAATGGTTATTCTGAAATGGATTAAATTGTTTGGCCTTGCAGTCTAATTGCATTTGCAAAAAAAAATTAACCCTGCTAAAATATTCTTTTTAATACCCAGTCTGTTACCAGCTACTAAAGATTGTTATAGTGCATTTTCTTTTACAAAACCTTCAGATATGTTGTGTTTAAAATTCTGAAATCTCTAAACAGCTTGTAAGTAAAGTCGAAGGCATTTGTTTCTATCAAAGCAGCAGCAGGAACACACGATAATGATGTAGTTGCCACCACACATATGAAATACCTCTGTAGCTAAGCTCCTGCAGCAGCTGTGATAGTTGCAAACAGTCAGTCATGTCTGACTGAGCTTGTGGCCTTGTTACCAGTAATAACTAGGGTAAACAAACAGCAGTGGTGTATTTTAGGGTCATCACAGGCATCAACCAAAAACCTCCCAGTCAGCACGAAGCAGCGACTGCGATGTGGCAGCGCACTTCTCCTTTATAAATCTGCTGACATGTGAAAAAAAAGCAACATTAGCTAATGTACTACTCAAAGACCATAATTGCTCTTTCCTCTACTGTTAATGAATGCTAATTAGAAGTCTGGAGCAGTTTTGTGGCGTGTGCTGGCTGCTCCTCTAATGTGCCGTATTGTTCCTCTCCTCGCTCCAGCTCAGCACTAATGCTGCTGTGCCAGCTATTAAAGTCAGATAAGCTATCCATCTTTAGCACTGCCAGCCAAAAAGCCACTAATAGCTTAGCCACAAAATTGTTAATTTTCACGGTTTTCTCTCTCCCTGTTTCAGAATTGGCTCTGGATGTATGTACAAATACACTAAGGCAGATATTTTACTTTGGGGCTATTGTGTTACTGCCCTTCTTATCCCACATTTAGCAGCCTCTTCATCACCAAATACTCTTTTAGTGGAAGTAGGCTGCTGTATTTGTGGATATCTCCTCCTTATAACCTTCCTCATTCAACATGACACTCCATCTTGGATGCTGTTGTAAAAGTCTATAGACGGTATAAAGTCCTTTTTGTTAAATGCATGACTGTTACAAGACTCCACCTTGTGGGCTGCAATAACACGGTTTAATCTATAAAACACCACTGTAATAAGGGAAAACACAACCAAGCTTTTAACTGGGATTAGGAGACATATTAGCAGGCCATATTTCCCTCTTTCTGGATTGCTGATAATTTTACAGCTGGTTCAAGGGTCTGGCAGACATCCATTCACCAGTTTTTGGCAACATGATCCTCTGAAGGTTTGTAGAAAAAAAATGAAATGCACGCCTACGCTGGTATAGAGTCTGAAGGATTGGGCACACCACCAAGATAGAGGTTGTTTGTCTGGCAAACCTAATGTTTGCTGTCAACAAAATGATTAAAAATTATTCATATATTTGGGTTCCAGAAAACTTAGATGAGTGTGTGCATTTATACCGCCTCTAACTGCTATCAGCGGTGAAAAAATGCTGTGTTTCTTTTTTTCTGTTCATTTCCCACCTCATTTAGACAAATCATGTACATTCGAGCATCCACATTTATTTCCTAACTCCTCTCAAGGTTTCCATTATCTCAGAATAGTCAGCAGTCAGTTTGCCACCGTTAAAACAGATTTCCATGTTTCCAACCTTCATTACTCCCACAGTAAGTTTAGATTTTTTGGGAGAGGTTTCGTAGCATCTGTCAAACTCTGAAACAATAATTATCTAAAGAAAACTCCAAGAAAACTGATGTGTTCAATTTGACATCCAACACATTACATCATGTGAAAAGTGGTAATGGTTAAGAGAGACACTGAATAGTCAGTGACTAACATTTCGGTCTGCTTGAATGACGACATTGATATGAAATAGTCATCAAGTCAGACAATAATAAAGCCAGGAAGTGACTGGTTTCTAGTGGGTAGGAGAGTTACAATAGTCTTGTGGTTTTGCAGCCAGGCCTGTGGTTGACAAGGCTGCATGAGTCAACTTTTCAGTTTTTAAGATATTGTTACACAATCTGACATGGGAAATAGTGAGCGTTAACCATTTTTCTCTGACAGGTGGGCCTCACACTTACAAAGTTCGAGAGCTTCAGTCTATAAGAGGTTAGACACGAGTGTGATCAGTTTAACACTCACAAGAGCAAATAAACAGATCATTACAGTAACAGTCACTATATTGATGTAAGCTGCAGTCAGTTGAAATTAAATAAGGCAAATTTGTAGTTCTAACTTGAAACAATAAATTAAGGAGGCTTCCAGTTCATCTCTCAAATATGTCTTTTAAAGGAAAAAACGCTGTTTTTTTTTACATTGGGCCCTTATTACGTCTTCCCATGGACAACGACTTGAAAGCACAAACTAAACTGTACATAATTTATTCTTTATGGTACGTCAGCATTCATAACATGTAGACGAATCACTGTCCCCCAGAAATCCGTGATTATAATATTTATATTTATATCTTTTAAAAACAAAGTTGAGTGCGTATGATGTCATCCGCGCTCCGGACTGCAGTTGTGACAGGCAGACGGGCCACAGGCACGCTCTACCCCTTCTATTCATTCGGCTAGCTAATCTGAATCGTTCAATTTCATTTGGAGAGCGAGATCATCTGTGGTAGTAGCACTAGACATCTTCCAGGCATGTGAGTAAAACTAGCTGCTGTTCAGCGGACAGGATGAATGAACGGTAGCCGGCGCGCGTGGATGATGTCATACACGTGCCTCTTAATTTTTAAAAGATATAAGTATAAAAAATATAACCACGGATGTCTGGGTGACAGTGATTTGCCTACATGTTATGAATGCTGGCGTACCATAAAGAATAAATTATGAACAGTTTAGTTTGTGCCTTCAAGTCGTTGCCCATAGGAAGACATTACTTGGATATAACAAAACCGAATATCTTCAGAACAGCTCCAAATTACACAAAACTTATATGGGTGAGTAGAACATAATGTAATAACGTAAAATCAAGTAGCCAATGTAAAAAAAAAACCCAGTGTTTCCCTATAAGAACAGTTTTAGAAAACAGTCCCATACAGTACATTAAATACTGTACACATTACGTCAACAAGGAAGTAATATTTAAAAAACAAAAAGAAAGGGACAGATGTCATGACAAAGGAAGAGTCATTACAATAAAATCACCTGAGTAATATAATATATGGCCCTGTCTACTAGCTCTACTTTAGCATGAATCTGATTGCTTTTAAGGCTTTTTTATTATAAATATAGAGAGTTGTTACTGTATGAGTACCTGGTGGATGCTGTTTCATCTGTGCTAGTAAGTCACTACAAACATTATCATAACTAATATCTTTAACCATAAAATTGCTGTAGGCTGGGCTAATTGTAAATATTGGTGTATTTAATTGACTCAGGGAAAATGAAGTGATGTCATTTTGGAGGTGATAGCAATTATGACAACAACCACTTACAACCATAACAAAGACAGAAAACCTTGCTATATATGGTATGTTGCCCATCCAAATAGCTTTGGAAGCTATCATATTAAAACTTAAAATAAGTATCTAAGACTGACTAAACATTAAAAAACAACTGCTAAAGACTTGCATCATATGTGGAAAACCACCCCATACCTACCATTACATGTGGTGGAAGATCAGTGATGCTGTGGGCCTGTTCCAAGAGTTGTTGCATACTTATTAGAATGTACTTCATTATAAAAGCCACTTTAAGAGATATCTGGTGTTTTTTGCCAGAAGACATGAAATGGATTGTTAGAGACAGAGCTCTCCAAAGCTGTTGGTTAAGTTTAGAACACAGGATATAAAATGAGCTAAAACTTCTGATGATACAGCGAGATTGTAAAAGAGGAAAGGCTAAAGATATCTCCCTCTCTATGCTTTAAGTTTGTGAATATTAGTGTATTACCAACAGGGCTGCCAATAAATGCATCATTACCAACTTAGTTAAAAAAAATAATATTTTAAAATACGGAACTTGCAAACCTTCTGTGTGGTAAAGATGCTCAAAATATAATCACGTTTTTTTCATTCTTTAAAAGTTTGCAATTAAAAAATGTGAGCTATCCTGAACAAGGAAAACTAAAAACCGCAAAGCCGACAAATGAAAGGAATGCCTTGCTGTTTCCTGTATTACTGAGTGAATCTTAAAGTGATTCATCTGATCCTGACAGCAATGCTTCAGAGTCCGTGACCTTCTCTCATGCAACTCTCACCTGCACATATTTTTAGCCCTGAGCTCATTTTAATGGTATTTAAAGAAGGAAGAAGCAACCGTTAAACTCCGCAGGCACTTCTCATGAAACTGTTTAAAATAATTGGGAGGGAAAACCTACCAGGAAATACTTAGTCTAATGGAGGAATCTAGAAGTTATGCCTTTTTTGTTAAAGGAAAAGTTCTGTCACATTCAGAATACAAACTTCTAAAAGTACTTTAAGAATGAAATTTTTAAATATTTTTCAATAAATGATAAGTGTTTAAAATTAAGATTAATACCATTTGAATGTGCTTTGACGCTGAGATCCATTTTTGTCAAAGAGCACTACTGCCATCTACTGGTTTGTGAAGTCAGGGTGCGTTATCGGCTGTTGATCAAGTCCCAATGCTGTATCTGGTGTGACAACGTGCTTTTATCCATAATGGCAATGACCAGTGAGCTATGCGAAGCAGAGAGTAACAGATTAATGATGTGTTTTTTCTCTGGCCAGAAGTTCGATGGCAAATCCTCCCTCTTTAAGCTGGCAATCCACCAACAAACCCGTGGTGGATCATGAATCGGAAAGGTGAAATAAATCTTTTTTTTTCACTTGTACCAGATTTATTACAACATCCAACTGCCATAACGTCACTGTCGGAAGATGTCAGGAGGGAGGTGTTACTATATTTGGGCAGGAATGGCCGGTCCTTGACTCAGTGATCGCAACAAAAAATATTGTTTTTATTTTTTACTAATTAACGCTAAATTCATTAAATCACTGCAAACATATTAGTTTTAGGTATAAATAATGACCCATTGGTTATTCCTTGCTGACCGGACTTTTCCTTTAAGAGGCACATTCAGGCTGGAAGAATTGTTTCACTTTTTTCAAATATTAATGCCTAAAACCCACATGAGCACATATTATTTTCTAGATCTTGTTGAAAGTATTTTTACTTCTTGTACTTTGGAGGAGTTTGTTCGACCTGAAATTCCAACCAGATACAACATGCCTTTAAATATAAACCTGATATTGTTGGCCATAAATCACATAAGACTTAAAGACAGATTTGCTCCTCCGCTCAGGGAAATCATATCCACCACATCCTGTAATTGTCAGCAGTTTTTCAGTGATATGCCTGCAGGGTAGGGTGGTAATAGTGAGTGAATTGACAGGTGGTTGAGTGGTTTGTGATACATCAACTCTTCTCTCAGTTCCAGATCAGTTGAGCTGTTGACTCACACACGTATCCTTTTCTCCACCCTCCACTGCACAAAACAGCAGCTAACAAAAAACCTGACGCGCCATGGAATGTTGTTCCCCATCGAAACTGAGGTAGAACAGGTCTAGATGAGCCACACACAGCTGCAGGACTCTATGGCGCCACACAATAGTCACTATTATTATTGTTTTTATTTTTCTCTCCAAGTCATTATCTTAGCAGTAATCAACGTTTACAAGAAAAGGGTTTGTTGGGTAGGATTGCTGCACCTGATTTCCCATTGGCATGAAGGGCTAAGGTGCAGAGGGTGTGAGCATTCTTTTGCAGACCAAGGAGGGATAAAAAGATTGTTGTGTGAATGAGGGTAGAAAACCAGCTCAAGATTGTTGAGATAAGGATTACTGGAGAAGCAAAGGTCATGCAAACAATGAAACAAACAACAATCCCCTATATCTCTATCTGGTTTATCCTGCTGTAACAACTCACCACAGCACATTCTCTTCTTTGATAGAACCACCGACACCTATAATCCAGGACCTTGTAAAAACCACTTTAAGACATAATTGCTACCTGTCACAAGTCTAGAATCTTCTCCTTTTTTTCTTTTTTACAAGGCCCATGATAGCTGAGAAAATAAATCCTCTTTGCAATGTAGCTCATCAATGTTATAGTGTGAACAAGTAATCCAACAGATCAAAAGATAAGAAAAAAGTTCATTCAACTACTTTTCTTTGCTTTGTCAAGGTTGTACATTTTTCTAGCCTTTATTCTACTAAACTGTTTTGCCAAAAACAAAAAAAAACCCGACGTGCAGCCAACAATGAATTCAAATGAGAGTTGTCAACACCATTTCCTTTGTCTACCTGCTAGAGGCCAAAAACTCTGATTACTTTCTTTGTTTTTCTAGAATAGAATAGAAAATCCCTTTATTGTCCCACAATGGAGAAATTGTGGTGATACAGCAGTAAAAGGTTATAGTTTTCATTTTGTATTGTAAAAACACTGTACTGTGTACTGTACAGTCTACACTTCACAAGTTTTTTTCCACAATGGCGGTCATAAAAAGAAATATTATAATACGGATAGTGTAGAGCGGATGTAGATTTGACCAATCAGAGGCCTCTTGTCTGTGGCACTGTATGTGGTCACCTACAATTTTGGAGAGGTGCACCAGAGTGTCTGCGGAAAGGCCGGGGGCAAATTTGCATTCACTGCGACACACACGCATATGAACTGGTTTCTAAGTATAAATCAGCCTTGAGACTGAAGCTGTGCGAAAAAATCAGCATGACTGTAATAACTTAGTATCAAGGTTCTTGGAAACAGTAATGGTTATAAAGTCTTCCAGTTGCTAGGAGGAAGGATCTGTGATAATGCTCCCTGGTGTATTTAGGGTGCAGCAGTCACTGAAGGAGCTTTCCAGTTCAGCAAGGGTTTCATACATTTTCCAACAGAGATGTTATTTTAGTTTGGGTCCTTTTGTTTCCCACCTCCTGCACTGAGTCCAGAAGGCATCCAATCACAGAGCTGTCCTTCACAGCTGTATTGCTCCGAGAAAGACAAACAAGCTGCTTCTTTATACGAAGTGTGTATGGTAAGAGTGTATTAGAAAGATCATCATTGCTTACTCTTTAATAAAGTAGTTTTATATTATTTCCTGAGGAGCAAATAAATATGTTCAAATGTTTATTTGTGGATACGTTGATGGTTTAGATACAGTATCATTCAGAATTCTTTGATGCTTCAGTTTGAATGCACAAAATAAACGTAAAAATGAACTGTATATAAACTTATTGATATCAAGGTCTCTTCATTTGCAGTTTATTAGCAAGAAATGCTGGAGATCTATTTGTTTATCCTTTTTCCCACCCTCCTCCATCTGAATGATGATAAGTTAAACATAAGTCAGTTGGTTTTTATTAATTCAATTTAATAATCGCTCTTAATGTACAACTATGCAAGTTTCTGTTACCATTTCCTGACTGATTATTGTAAATCTTATATGAGTGCTATGTTATCTTATCTTTTCCATTTTAAACAATGAGAAATTAGCCTCTGTGTTGCATCATCTTCACAAAAAAACAGGAAATCATAGAGAACTTAATTAGATATCGCTAGAAACCTTAAAGAAATATAGGCTACATAAATCCTTTGACTACAGTTACTTCATAACATTTTTTTTTAGATGTTTTATTAATTACACTAGGGATTTGGTTAATACATAAATAATTTGACTCCTGTCATAATTCAAAAGTCTCAGTGTTGTACACAAGCAAAATATGAACTTCTTTCAAAATGTTTCTATGCATCTTTAAAATGGTTGCTACAGAACCAGCATCACATGTCACATGAAAAGGAACATAAATAATAAGAAAACCAGGAAGTAACAAGGTCTAAAAAAAGAAAACATACGCAAAATAATTTTTTAAGCTTCAAGCATGAGCTTTTCCCCAGTATCAAGCTATATTAAGCATTTAAACGGTTATGGATATGTAGCACAGAATGGTTCATAGATAAGGATGCTTCTATAAGATGGGAGAGAAAGTGCCCGAGTCAAGATGCACAAAATTGCTGTGTTTTTCCTTTCTCTCAGCTATTGCTGCACACTGCTTGCCAGCTGCAAAAGAGAGCAAACAAGCAGCAGCTGGTTTTAACATGCAAAGATATATTGATAATTGCATTGGTGCATTAGTCACACAGAATAATATATAGTTACAAACTGCTAACTGGCTCAGTATGATTAGTTTTTTTTTTTTTAGAAAATTCTTAGGGAACCTTGAAATTGGATACTTAGGTTAATCAATATCTAGAAACTGTAATAACAGGTACATTAAACCTTCATTATTAGAATGTTACAAGTCTCCAAACAGAAATGATATATTTTTTTATAGTATGAAAGTGATGTCAAATCACAAGTGTCGGTTTGTCCACATTAAATGGCTTATGTGGCAAAAGGAGGTGGGGTGGTGGTTGAGGTTCATTGCAACATTTCAAAGGTGAGTGATTTATATGGCAGCTGTTCCCTAGTGTGCCGTTCTGAATGCCGGAGCCCCATGTTTAACAGCTGACAAACACAAGCTTTTTCTGTCACGTCACATTTATTGCCTCACACACAATTCTATTAGTGCAACCGCAGCCATACAAGGGTATAAAAAAGTTTTTATAGTGTAGTTATCTCAGTCAATCATACAGAGTTAGTACTACAGCAACACACACATTATTACAATGACCCAGGTGTGAGTGAGATAACAATGATTTCAGGAGCAAGCCGCCGGCAGCTGTGTGGCTTTCAAGGACAAAACCCTAAAACGGATGCTTTGAAACTTCCTTTCATATGAGACATGTGCTCTTAAATAAGAGAAGGCAGAGAAGTACTTTCCAAAGCTGTTTGATATTTGAGATCTCTCCATTACAACCACAGCAGCCCACTGGGAAGAGTGTAACCCTATTTCACGCTGGATCTCAAATAGTGCTGAGAATTTGTGAGGCAGTTAGTGGTCGTCATTAATAACGGCCTCGGCTGCTCTGACAGCTGCTGATTGGAATGAAGAGCTGCACAACGGCAGACAGCTACAAATTTCACTGACAGCCAGGTCTCCATTACTGAGCGTCAGCTGCCAAAACAGCAGTAATCAGAGAAGGAGAACAGAAAGAAAAAAACTGTTCTCCTGCCACACTATGATATTCATCTAGTGTTATGTAAAAATCAAACTTCTACATATACATGCAGACTATTCTCTACTACTAACCAACTCCTACATCTCTAATAGATTACCCACTTTTTGGAGTGACCAATGCAACAGAGAGCAGACTAAACACACCGCCTTTAAATTCGTCAGCAACTAGATCTCCAAAGGGTTTAGCATTCAGCGCCACTTTTTCAGTTCCCACTTGTAAAAACTATTTTAAAAATATTTCCTAAGGCCAGCTACACCATTAAGAAATAACCTAGATAGAGTCTGTACTTGCTAATGATGACCCTGGTCATGCCTATTATAGTAAATTGATTTGATTTCAAATTACCTTCATATTGCTTTAGTTGAGCTGGGAAGGAAGGAAGGAAGGAAGGAAGGAAGGAAGGAAGGAAGGAAGGAAGGAAGGAAGGAAGGAAGGAAGGAAGGAAGGAAGGAAGGAAGGAAGGAAGGAAGGAAGGAAGGAAGGAAGGAAGAGACATTTTCATTTACCCCAAATAATGAATATCCCTACCCCATTTAAATGCAATGCAGAGACGCAATACAGAATCACAAAAAAAAAGAATCACAAACAGAATCACAAAAAAAAGTAAAAGCCAGTTTATTTGTATTTTAGCCATATATAGATATAAAGCATTCCTGAAAGTTTCCCCCTCTTTCTCTGTTGGTATAAAGGACCTTTATTTTCTCTCTGTTGCTTTATATTGACAAATTGGCTGGTTTGTTTCTTCTTAATTACTTATATGTCATGTATTGCATTGTTATAGAAGGATTACATGTTAAAACATGTTGGGAATAATATCATAGCAGAAGGATATAATGATAACTGTATAAATAATATATATATAAGTCACCTTAACCTTTGCTTCTTTATTTTATACCATCCGCTGTATATATCTGGAAGCACTGGATATACCTCATGCAACTTTCCCTCATTTGTCCAACTTCTGTTCGTTTATAAGAGTTCATAAGTAAAATTCTATTCTATTCTATTCTATTCTATTCTATTCTATTCTATTCTATTCTATTCTATTCTATTCTATTCTATTCTATTCTATTCTATAAAGATCTTGAAAAACTTACAGGTGATCAGGAGATGGAGCCCAGCCAGAGGGATATAAGGATAAAATCATTAAAAATGAAAAGCAAGAAGCTTACATACAGATGAGAATTAAGAAATGACATGGGAAGCAGGTGAGTTAACCTATGGATGGTGAGCAGCTGTGAGAGAGGGCTTAGCAAGACAATGGAGGGAAGGAGACTGATAAACTCAGAAAACACAGAAAGTTACTAGACACAAAAGTGAACAAATTAAAAAATAGAAAATAAATACCCCCCAAATGATAAATTTTTCAAAACCAATGAATCATGACATCATACGCACCTGTTGAAAATCCAGACATATCAAATAGGAAGCATCAGCCTTTAATAGCATCATGTTTCTGGATTACATGATAACTATGTCCTTTGTTAAAAAAGCAAAAAAGCAAAGGATCAAGGCATTTTAACCCTGGAAATGTTATATCTTGTATGAAAATAAAATTTTTCCTTGAAACTGTGTTTTGGTTTCAAGTGATGTAAACTGAAGCTGTACTTGTATGACAGCTAAACTATCTCTCTTTTATAGACTTCATTTTTACTCATCTCTCTCGTATCTAATGAAATATAAATATACTACTCAAATCTCTAATTTGTACCTTATATATCTCCAGGGCTCATTTAAACTTATTATGTTTGATATGCTAAGAAAAAAATGTGGCCTCAGGAAAATCTATATAAGCCTCACGAGCGAGGCATAAAGTTTTACGGCGTTCAGTAAAACTCCATAATTTGAATGCTTAATGCATCATTTGAATTGCTCTGTTGTTCCTTTTCAGCAGAAATATTCATCTCATAGCAGCATATTGTTTTTGCCAAAAAATTGCTATGTTTTTTATTCAGAAAACACTGAATTGAAATAAGTATACACAAACTATTTTGTAAAGATGAATCAATCAGAAGTCTAATACTGGAAAGAGGCCCTTATTGCATAAGCATAGACTTCAAATTCTTTTAACGGGTGACTGAGCGGATGTAATCGAAGAGGGAGGGTGTAGCATTTTTCCAGAGGGAGGAGTAAAAGCAAAAGTCTGTGGCCTTGAACAGTTTGATCCTTGTAATGACAGAGGGCTTTGGTATGGGTCAACTTGTCATCGCTCCTTCTCCACTGATCCCTGCTACTCCCTGCTGCAAAGCATGTGAACACAGTAAGTGATCCAAACTGTCACAAATACACAGACACACAGGTTGGAAAATACCTCCGTGTGTGTCTCACGATGAATCTGCACTCTCTGATCCTCATGTTTTGAATTAATTGACAGCTTTATGGAGCAAAACAGTTCAGTGATGAACAGCAATGCTGCCATTTTGTTTTATAGAGGGCCCCATTAGCTCATTGTGGGTTGTCAGAAAAAAAAAAGGATGCTGAAATGTATCCAAAGACAGATGTGGCGACGCTTAAAATGAATCATAGATCAGACCTCCCGCTAATGTTGTTCTACAAACAAAGTCATGTATTGGCATGGTTTATAGCAATGCTCGAAAAGTAATTCCTAAAAGTTGACTTCCTAAGCCAACTGGAGAGAGTAGCCAATGTATACTTCACATCAATCCTAAGTGAGCACCAAAAAACAGTGCTAATGCAACATGCATGAATAAATGGAGACCGCAAAGCTTCAGGAGGTGGTGAGAAAACCAAGAGAGGGATGCTTCATTTTATAGCTGCCTCTTGCATGTCAGCTTATTCCAGCAGCAATAAAACACTCCATAATAAAAGGCACTACCCCAGAGAGGCAGCAGTACTGCAGCTATAGATAATCCCCTCAGCTCAGAGTGTTTGCATTTGTATCCTCTGGAAGCTTTCGCTCTGATTGTAAGCATAATAGAGAGGAGGAAGGTTTATCTTCACCGCTCCATCAGTGTGAACAAAGCAATATTGTGGCCTTAGCTAAGAAGTGTGGGAGCAAGCTGCTTAATTATCACCTGCTTCATTATCCAAACATGACCTTTAGAGAGGACGTAATTAGACCCCCTGATGAAACTAATGAGAGTAAAAGAAGCTGTCAGCTTGTGAAAATTAATATATGCATTTTGTTTAAAGAAATACGGTAAACTTCACATTTTAATGCGTAAAGATACACATAAAAAGTACCAAGACCTTAGGTTAAATAACAATAGCATGTTATTCTTTAACAATAACTTACTTTTAATTAAGTAAAATATTTCATCTTCGCTTGGCATTGCAGAAATAGGTAGTAGTCATAAGTAATAAAAAGTAATAATGCATAAATGCAATTTAAATTGCAATTTAAACACCATAACTTTGCTTTTTGTTACCTCCACCACTTGATCTTGTTGCTTCACACCAGTAAACATAAGAAAGATCCGGTCATCCCAAGCCAACCTATGGTTATCTCCCGCCTCGACTATTGTAATGCACTTCTGACTGGTCTATGAGCCTGTAAGGTAAAGCCATTCCATCAGCCCAAAAAGTCTCACGTCATGCCTCTGTTCATTGAGCTTCCGTGGCTACCCCTGCCTACCCACATCAAATTTAACTCCCTTATGCTAGCCAACAAAGTGCTTAAGGGTACGGCTCCCATCTACTTGCGCCCTCCTGCAAAGGCTTATGTCACAACTCGGTCACTCCAGTCACCAATGGATTGACGTCTAGCAGAGCCTAACACGCTTTAGACAATCCAGACTGTTTTCATGGGTTGTTTCAAGATAGTGGAATGACCTACCAAGAGCTACAATAACACCAGCATCCCTGTCTATCTTCAGGTAACTTCTAAAGACCCACCTCTTCAAAGAGCACTCTCAATCATAGCTCTGTAGCCCTCTACTACTCTTTCTGTACTTCCCTCTATCTCTCTTTGCTTTCACCACTGATTATGACTAAGGATTTTTCCTCTAGAGAAGCTATTGTCATATTGATGACAACTGTGAAGTTGCGTTTACTTTGTGAGTTGCTTTAGATAAAGGTGTCTACTAAATGCATCAACATAAACTTAAGAGATGAGGATTCTGGAGATGTTTCGAAATCTCCGAACCGCAACTAACAGGGTGTTTGAGGCTTGTAGGACTTCCCTGGATCATCTGGTCCTCTCCGTTAGGAATCATGCAATAGATATATACATATGGCCTAGTGGTTAGGGCATAGGGCTTTGAATCCTGAGATTGGGAGTTCAATCCCAGACTGCTACTCTGGGTCCCTGGGCAAGACCCTTAATCCCACATTGCTCCCCGGGCGCCGCACAATGGCAGCCCACTGCTCCCCAAAGGAATGGGTTAAATGCAGAGATAAATTTCTCCTATGTGAGATCAATAATGTTCAATCTATATGACTGTATTCGCCTCCTAAAGTGCAGATAAAGTTCAAATTTCACCAGCAGCCCATTCGAGGCATAGCCGTGTGGAAGTAAGGAGACGTTTTAATTAAAAGTTTCTGGTCTTTAAATCAGTCTGTTTTTTTCTAGGTCTTTACCCTTGCCCATTTTTTTTTTTTTTTTTTTTTAGGTTTGATGATTTTTGATTTGTGATTTAAAATGGTTATTCAGTTTATGTAAACTAATCTGGCATTATCATAAAAGCCATTTTGACCTTTGTTGTTCCGTGTTGTTTTTGAGCATTATCTAGTTTGGGTCAGAGAGAAACCTAGTAGAGTGTTACCACAGTTCAATGGTTACAAGCACCTCCCACCAAAAAAGTAACTACAATGTGTGTTTCTTGATTTTTTTTAATGAGTTTGTTTTTATTTTCTTCATGTCACAGCAACAGAATCCAAACATGTAATCTTGGATTGCTACAACTAGACATCAGTGGGCGGTGGACTCTTTGTAGCTTTACGTCAATAGCATAGGTGGGAAAAACATCCTAGGAGTTGTCACCTTCAGATAACCA
The DNA here is from genome assembly GCF_016077235.1 of Cyprinodon tularosa. Lineage (NCBI taxonomy): Eukaryota > Metazoa > Chordata > Actinopteri > Cyprinodontiformes > Cyprinodontidae > Cyprinodon > Cyprinodon tularosa. The sequence goes on along the minus strand of NW_024038437.1, from coordinate 469,782 downwards.
CGTCTTAGTTGGCTTGATTTAGAGGTCTCCTAACTACAAGATAAAGATAGGAGTGGCCTCAGGGATAGGACTCTAATAGGGCAGCAGTCCTTATTTAACATAGCATGGAAATGCTGTTAGTCATAGCTCGCCATGACAGCGACTCTCATTATCACTACCTGGATATGCATGGCATGGTTGTCAGAGCGAAAGCAGGCACTGGGGACAGTCACACATGATTGCCTCAAATCAGCCGAGAAATGGGATGTCTGATCACTCCAAGGAAATCTGATAGAAGGACACAAATTCACCTCTGGCAGTTCGACTTCATGGGTGTTACGAATGCAAATCTAAGTGTCTTGTCAAGGTATGAATTGAGATACAGAAATAATGAGTTAATTTAGCTGTTTTTGTGAATAAATATGTCGTAACACATATCATATTGATGGAGAATGAGATAGTTTTGGCACCTTTCAGCCACTCAGATCAATCCAAGCTTTCATCCCTGACCCTTTATGTCAAGTGTTGTCAGGCTGCCAGTTGCTCTCCCCCTCTCACTGCTCTGATGATTCCAGGACTGTAGGTGCAAAGCCAGTCTGCCCACTAGAGGTGGGTCCAAGAACCGCATCTCACACCTCATCCTCCTCTTGACTCATTAAAGTCGTCAGCTGTTCCTCCCACTCTCTTCAGAATTATACAAATGCATCACACCCATCAGACATTGATTTACACTATTTGCACCATACTGGTCTACTCGTTGTGACTGTGGGGAATCTGCTGAATGGTCCCCTCCCTTCCCTGGGCCTCAGAACAGCCAGCATCCTGCTAAATGTGAGCCAATCGTTTGGTGGTGGGTGGAGCGCCAAGCCACAGAGCACTTCTTCCCGTTGGCAGCTTTCCCTGTGGTGGCTCTGATCACAACACAGTGTTAACAACACGTGACCTGGCCCTGCAGCCCACAGTAATTGAGGTTACATCCCAGGCAATACCTTGATGAATAATTAAAAGGCCAGAAACAGAACTCTGAGTGACTTAGCCAGCGCCCCAGGGTCTAATAACGTGCTTGGACTGTATTAGGTAATCTATCCACTGGTGCCAGTTAGTGTCGCACACTCACGAATAAGCACACAATTGGGCCTAGATATAGGCAGCACAACAGCATCAGTCATAGTGAGGGAAGAGAGCTGGCTGAGGCTCTGCAGGAACATGAGAAATTATTTCAGGGTGACTAGCGGATACTTATCTTGCCAGCAGTGAGAGGCAGATTTGGATATGCAGAAAGGATGCCATCTGGTATTAAACTGTGCAATAATGAGATTCTTTAGGACAAAGAATGAAATCCTGACGTCCAAGATCTATGAAAGCAACACGTTTTTGACCTTGGCTGCTTGGAAACCTGATCATGGAAACAGTGAACCCATTTATAACTTGGCGTTAAGCCTACAAAATGATAAAGATGTACCACCATGCGAGGACAGTCCGTTAAAGCTAGCAACGTCATTCAGAGGCTAACAGAGGTCATTCACACTATGTCAAAAGATTGCTTGTTTTACTGGCTGCAACTCTTTGCTAAATATTAGAAACAGTTCATCTGACTGAATCCTTTATTGCTTTAAAGTTATTGAGGCCAAACAGAGTAACAGAGTAAGACTGAGTTGGTATTAAATACTTATGGTGGAATAAAAGTCCAATAAAAATGCTTTGGGGAAAGTTTGAAATGAATAGAATAATGAAAAAGAAAAAAAAAAAATAAACCCCCCCCCCTGCAAAGTGAGTGAATTGATAATGTTTACTATTGGCTTTAAATAACTAAGCACAAAACTGAAGACATGTGTATGCCCTGCAAAAATAAGGGCATGTTTCCTTTTACAGAAGGTGAAGAGAATGAAGGAAAAATTCTCTATGACAAATACATTTTATACTTTACAATAGCTTAGCTACAGCTGGGGAACCCTCATAGCACACTCCTACAGCAGAACTTGCCAGTTTGGTATACTTATTTCAAATATTTGACCAATAGCACCATAGTTCTGAAAAGATGTATCTCAAAAAGCTGTGAGGACTTTCGAACCATAGCTTCAAGAACAGGTTGATGTCAATTAGTCTACGCAGCGCTTAGAGACAGAACAAATTTTGTGTTCTTGCAGAACATGTTTACACAAAACACAAGTATCATCTGGTATCGTCCCAGCACATAGCTTGCATCTTATCAACTGTAGTTTTAACGGAGTGATACCTTTGGTTATGCTACACATGAATAAGCATTTTTTACTTTTACATTTTTCTTTTCTAATTGCTTTCTTTTACTTCAATATGCTGTTATACCAGTGCTGCACCAACAGGTGGATACAATCTTGACATAAACTACATAAAAATTAAAGCATTAGCTAGATGAGCACTAGACCCTATTTTTTTTGGCCTACTCTGCCCTGCGATAGACAGGCGACATGTTCAGGGTGTACCCTGCCTCTCACCCGTAGACAGCTGGAGATAGGCACCAGTATCCCTCGCGACCCCATCAGGGATAAAGCGTGATGGTAAATAGAGGATGGATGGCCTACCCTTTCCAATATCTGTAATAGCTATGTTAGATCATATATAAAATATAATCAATTACAATATAGTCAATCAAAACAGATAAGAGGTTTTAGAAATTGATTTTGTGCTTATGCGTGGTAAACACAACTTAAAAATCTGAACTTTGAAAAATTACTGTTGCAAGGACATGTCTTTTTATGTATTTGCAGATATCTGTAAACGAATAATCTGTATTGTAATCAAATGTATGATAGCCTTCTTTTAGCCATCTAAGCAATTAGAAATAAGCTCAGGAGGGGGAGCGCTGCATTATTTATCAATAGTTAGTTTAGCGATTTTTGTTTAAAAAGATATGTGAAAACAGGTTTTGTATGTTGAATTTCCAGGGATTTTTTTGTGCTCAAATATACAGGTCACATATGCATATTTTTGCATATATTTAAAATCATGCTGCAAAATATGTGGCAAAACCGAGGAGGAGAATGTTATAAAGCATTATGTGAAGAAAAGGGAAAACAAACCACAGCTTCCATGTTCGTCTGAGTTTTACAGATACTGTAGAACAGTGTGGCACTTTCCTCTGACAGGGCTTTGTGTCTCAGGCTTTAGCAGTGAGTTGAGGTGAGCTGCTGGTGAAGAATAATTAAGACCTCTGTGGAAGTGACAGGGTCACCAGGAGGTATGCAGCATAGCAAAGCTTCCCTCCTCAGCTGTTTCCTCTGTGAGCTGTCACAGCTGCTGCGTATTTATAGCAACATAGTGCGGCACACACGTCCAACCCTCCCACCTTTTCCACCTCCGAGACAGATGTCACCTTCAAGCTTTTATATCTGGGGCTAAACACAAAGCTTTCAGCAGTCTAACAAGCCGCATACACAGGCAATCAACAGAACAACAGGAGTCTGAGACAAACATTGGTGTTCCCTCATTCAGGCTGAAATCATCTAGGTGGCAGTTCACCTCTCCCACCTGACCCGGCTTCTTTACATAACAGCTTGGCTGCTAATGCTAATGCTATTGTGCAAAGTGAGGATTGTGTAGACATGATTAAACATAAGCTCACTACAAGAAGATATTTGTATTTAAAGCAAAGCCAATAATCTGTTTTTAAAGATGTAAACAATCTGTTATCAGTGCACAATAATCCACTCCTGGTTTTTCTAGTTGGTATACTATATTTTTCTCGTTGTGTAAATGCCAAAAGAAAACACTCAAAATCTTATTAAATCAAAAAGTGTTTAACAAGAACCTATGTTAATTAAAAACTTCCCATCTCAGGTCAGATTGGTCAAATTTTTTTGAGATTTTGAACTAGAGATGATGAAAAAAATAAACTAATTAAAAAAAGTATTATATCCCTTTAATGTATAGCAGAAGCTCTAAGCAGTTGCTCTCTTCATCATCATTATTGTCTAGAATTGTTTCTTCTTTTTGGTATTTTTTTTGTCTAAAAAAAGTGATTACCTTAAGAATAAAAAAGAAATGACTTCCTTTCTTACTGCAAAATAAAAGCCTAAATGTAGCTAGACCTGCGGTTTAAATGCTCTCGTCATAATCATTATTGTCTAGAATTAATTCTTCTTTTTGGTAATTTTTTGTCTAAAAAAAGTGACTACCTTAAGAATGAAAAAAAAATGACTTCCTTTCTTACTTCAAAATAAAAGCCTAAATGTAGCTAGACCTGCGGTTTAAATTTAAAGCTTTAACATTCATATCTATATTCATCCTATAATGTCTCAGGTTATTGTTGTCAAATAACATTTGGCTGATAATATGAAATATATAACTGTGATAAAAAAAACAACTTTAAAGGGACAAATAGTTACACATTGTACCATTTTCTTCAAATTTTAGTGCATCATTTTTTTTTGTATGGTGATGAACCTTAAAAAAAATTCACAAAAAACTATCATTGTACAGTAGAGACCTTCGTAGAATATATGGTGTTACAGAGTATGAGTAAGGCAGCGGACTATATAGCTGTGCTCTCAGATAAGAGCCTGAAATATAAGCCTGGATGACTGAATGTGTTGACATAGCTTTAATTCAGTTTGATACCAGACACCAGTAGTCTGCCTGAACCTCGGTGCACAGGCAGTGTTAACCCCACAGGGATTCTCAAAATATACAAACACCAAGCACGACTGGCCACCAAGGATTAAAATAACTTTTATGACTACCATGTTCATATTCTGCCATTTACACACTTCCCTTTGGTCAGCAATAAAATCTGTTCAAACATCAGAAATGGCCTTGGTCTAATGATGAGTAAACCTCCGGTTTAATTAACTATTAGACTTATTTTTGTAGATATGTGCAGAATGCCATCAAGCATGTAATAATCACACTGCGCCATATAAAAAAAAGCTATTAAGTTCAATTACAGTGTACAAACGCATAAACATCTTGAATGGGTAACAGATGCAATTTATAAGTGCAGCTACAATTTGATCCTTTAACCTTAAACAGATTGCTAATGTGTCAGACTATCTGCCCAGTAGTGTGTTCTCAAGGCTAGGGTAACACGTTTTGAGCCCCTGGATGAAGTGTTGGTTACTCTATATGAGCATGTCTTGCAGGTCATAAGCCTGTCACTGCCAAATTGGGTTTCTTTTACTGCCACTCTGGCGATAATCAGCTGATGCTGGCTGTCAGTCGACATGGCAATGGGACAGACAGGGGACAGGCTCAGAGGACACATGATCGCCCTGCTGACAAGCATCCCTAACCCCAGCTGCTCCGACGGCTCCTCTGTCATCTGGGAGGACCAGGGGAGGGGGCCCGCATGCTGAGAAGAAGGTGGCAACAGGGCCCTGCTGAGAAAGGAACAAGGAAAGAGACTTAGGAGAGCACAAATTTCAGCACCCCCAACATAGATGTGCACCAGACCCCTCTCAGCACGTCCCTCCATTCCCCAGCATTAGTGGTTCAAAAAGAGCAGAGCACTCGCCATGTGACTACGGGTCCCTCACTAAGCCAACAATCAGGTGCTACATTGTTTCACAGTATTATCTAAGATTAAACTGCTAGGATGAAATGGCCAAGTATTCTTGACCCAGTATATATATATATATATGGATTCATCTGTTGATCTGCTTCTGGCCTTTGTTTTTTTTGCGGTATAGTTGAGTCCCAAGGGTCAGCGAGTCACTATGAGTTCCTCGATGTTAAAGGATGCGGGACCTTTGTTGATGTTGGAGTTGTCATACTACTTTCCTTAATGCCATATAGTCAGTGTTGTCTCCAATAGGCTCAGCAATGAGCATTTATCCAGCTTGTGCCATAAGATAGAAAAAATACAGTCATTTCTTTAGAGCCCAAAGTCCGGACTACTCCCCTGAAGTGCTCTTGTTATTTCTTTGATCGTCTGTTGTAAAATTCCCCACTCATGTAAAGATCTCTCACCATTCTGATGGTAGATGTCGCATCAAAGCACCAACTTCCACTTAGGAGATCTTTGCTTCCATCCTGTGAGCATAGTTTTCATACAGCCTTTCCAAACAGCATAATTTCAAGAACTATAGACTCAGCAAAATTAGCCCTTTGCTGTGTTTAATACTTTGTTTTATTTTTTTCATCTTGTAGGAAAACATTGATATTTTATATTTTCCCCATTAGGTCTGTGTTTACTGTTGTTGTTGTTCAGGTTTTACAAACAAAACAGATTTTCATATTTATCTTTTAGCAATGTAACAAACATAATGTAAAGCTAAGAGAAATTGATATTACTATGGATATTTTGTGTCTATCACAGCCTTGAAATTACGATGTCATAAATTATTTAAGAAAATAATGTAAAGGTATTAGCACTAAGCAAAAAAGCATCAGGTCTGACTGTCTTTGAACTATTGGCAGTTTTCATCTTCATTCGGCAAAATGAGGTGTTGGATTGTGTTCCCAGCTGTAAATAACCCTGCTGCATCGAAGATATAAATATAGAATTGAGTCCTGGTGCTCTGAAAGCTATGCATTGCCTTGAAAAGTTCAGCCCCGGTAATTAGTTTAAACTTAACCGTGGCCACTTATAGACACAGCGTTTTGCACTTGCCTACATGCTGACATGCTCAAATGATCTTACGTCGACACACATGTGGCAAAGTTCAGCCATGGATCCACAGTACATGATGAGCTGTGGCTGGAGAACAGCTATCCCCTTGGGGAGGACTAGTGGTGTTGGTTTGAACGAGGGGGGGGGGGTTGACCTCTCTGGCTTGATTGGCAGATAAACGGCTCAACCTGAGTCTTCTTTCCAAGGAATGTGCTTGTGTCTGTCAGAGTGAGGAGCAGCTGGCAGGAGTAAAGACAGAAGATCAAGTCAGCTTTAAGTGATAGGATAAGAACCTCACAGCTCTCGGTGCCATTTAACAGCACACCAGACTCTCTCATTTTAGACACTCATTAGCAAACCAAGGACTGGTTATTGCAATGCAGAAAGAGCGCCTGCTCACAGACAAGACTGTGATTACACTGACAATCATATTTATTAGATTCAGTGTAACAATGTTCTGATATAATTAGGTATATAACTCTGTCTCCTAATCAATCCTAAATGTAGAGTACTTGGGTTTTTGCTTTTAGCCATCAAATGAGGGCTGAATTATTCTTATAGCTGCTTATTCAGATTACATTTTGTGGCTTTGCTGAGCTGTTAAAAAACACATGCACTCACACATTCCCCCAGCCCCCACAGACTGTTAGTGTTGACGTGTTGAGTGTTGATGTATGCATATCCCCTCTCACATACAGTCCTTTAATACCCAGGAAAGGGGCCTGACAAGCTCAGCTCTCTAGCGCCCATCGCCTTAATTCTCTATATAAAAAGAATTAATGTCTATATTACATATGATTAAAAACATTTAAAGGAAGGTTTAGTGTCATTTCTTCACATTAACACCCCTTACATCATTCTAAAACCGAGTGCATGTGTGTTATGTGACCTTATGTCTGTTTATGAACGCTTGAGGCCAGCATAGCTCAGGAATAACTCAAACTATTACGCTATGAATGTCGACTGAGGGGAATTTATTTAACTAAAAAATGAAAATCCAATAAAAAGGTCTTGGGATATCATTGCAGCCGTTTGCTATGGTGATCATTGGCAGCCGAGCCTCGCTAAATTTGAAAAAAAAAATGTTTTATCTTTAAATCCAACAACTCTCCTTTAACCCTAATCTATCATCTCTGTTATCCTGCATGAATAATTGGTGGCCTTAAATAACCGCAGCAGGCGTGATTAATCGAAAGGGCTGAGGTGTTGAGATCTGGTCCTACAGTGAATGTGCAGAGCCAGCAAACGCCTTGCACTTCTGCAGCCACTGCCATCTGTCTCCCAGTGGAACTCATTCCTCCACAGCAACCACTGCAACTATAACTACATTACCAACAAATTTCTGACTCATACAACACAAATGTCTTCCAGCTACTGCAACTCTGCTACCCAAATGTAAAAAAAAATTTGTGGTGCATTGCTTTTATTATGATAAAGGTTTTTGAGCAGGGACACTTCTCACATTTTAGCCTCTTAATAGGCACTAATGGAAGAGGAAAATCCCAATAACTTAATTCTCACCCCTGCCAATTGCTTTTAAGGTTAGAATTTAGGTCAAATCAATATGTTCAATCATGGATTTCTTACGATTTTGCAGTTTCTTCACTCTTAAAGATAAGGTGTTGTGAATTGGTGCTGTAAAAACAAGCTTAAAAATCTTTCAAACTGAATGGTAACTGTTACATGTTTAAGGTGATTTAATTCATTAAAGGGGATGAAGTTATGACTGGTCCAAATTTGAAAGAAAAAAAAAATGGTAGAATAGTAAACTGGAATTACTCCAGACATACAATGACTCATCCAAGAGGCCACAGCGTAGCCATTAACAATATCTACAATGCTGTCAACCTCATTTGCCTCAGGCAACAGGATCCATGCAAAACATACAAAGGAAAAGCAGATGACACCCTTGTTTCTTTTTGGAGTGATATTGGTTGCTTTTACCAACTCTATCAACCATCTACATCTGCAGGTCTGTCCCTTTTAGCTCCACCAAGGCTGGGCCAAACCACTGGAGTTCACATCAGGCTTTTAGCAATACAACATTAATTAAGATAGAATCTTCCTGTGCTTTCCAGGTCACATGATTATACCAAATAATTTATAATAATCTGAGGAGGCAGACGATACAAATTGCAGGTTCAGCTGAGGCTGCTCCACATTAAAGTTCTCTGGCTAGAGCAAATATAAAGTTATAAACTGGTAGTATTTGTTAACATGATTATAACCAGGCAACCTCTCGGCTGGATTTTCAGTGATAAAATGAACTTGTCAGGCAAAGAGAAATTAAAGTATCAGCAGGTTTATTCAGCTTCACAGCATTCAGCTTCCATCAAACACACTCGTTGGCTTAAAGAGACACAACTGATGGACTAAACCATTTACATGAATTTTAACTGCTCACTTCCATTCAAAAACACACATTCAAATCAAACATCACACATATTTAAGATTATTTTTTTAATGAACATTTGCTGATTTAAACTTACACCCAAACACCATAGAAATCCCACAAACTATGAGCACAACTCCTATACTTTCCTAACCTGACTCCGCCAGATGGATTTGCTCCGCATATCCAGATGGAAACCTTACGTTGAAGTAGTTGTGGGAAGGGGTGAAACTACTGGTTAGCTGACTGGCCTATGTTGGTGATAGACGGTCCAAATAAACCATATGACGTACTAACAGAGCGATGACGAAAACACAACCACAAGCCAGGCTACTCTTGCCATAGCCAGTCGGGAGAAGAGCAAAAACATCTTTTCCTCTGAGAAAAGCCTCCAGAGCAGTGTTTTGCTCTTTTTTCAGTGAAGAAATACTCTGTAATTCCGATAAAACTTGCTCGATAGCCACGCTAATGCTAGTTTCATAGGCTGAAGCCGCCATGTTCTTAAGACTGAACTGTCACGTTTCTCGTTGCGTCACACCTCAACCCGCCTCAAAGCCAACGCTGATTGGAAGTTCGTTTGGTGAACGGCTCCAAATTTTCTTTAACGGAGAGTCTCCAGACTGTTCTGCGAGTGAAACCTTGAAAGCTCGCAAGATCAGGATGGTCTCATGAGGCTAACACTTTCCATGGTCTCTCCCAGAACCTATAAATGGTGTCTGGACCCCCAGGGAAGGATTTGTCCAAACAACCTGTAGAGAACACAGAAAAGACAGGTAAGTCACTTTCCTAGTGCCACAACACTTCTTTTGCACTCACTTCTAACAGACTTTACACTAACATTTGCTGAGGTTTCTAAATAGTAACCCTTGCCTGCTCTAAACAACAACTCTCTTTTTCACAGACAACCACCCCAATCGTTAATGGAGATCAGCTGTGGAGAGCCCGGAACTAAAGGCTACATGCTAACTATTAAAATACCCAGTAAATATACAATAAATATTTTAAAACTCTTGTGTGCAAACTGTTCTTTATGTTCAAATCTATGCTTAAAGTGCAGTGCTAAATAAATTGTCCTAGTGCTAAGCAAGCTGGTTTTTAATAAAGTGCAAAGGCCCCTTTAAAGTGCTACAATCTATTTACATAAAAAACTATTTTCATAAAAATAGTCCCAGTAATGAAGAACTCTTCATTACAATGATGTACAACTGAGTAGTTTTAAGCTCTCTGCCTTTCAAAAATCCACTTTGGTGTTGGAAAAACCTCATATTGACATCTTTCTACTACAGTTAAGGTATTTTTTATGAATCTCAAATGTGATAATTTAAAAGAAGCAGCTTTCCTGCTGAAGGTTTCAATGTTGAATTCCTATACTTACAAGAAATAAAAAAAAGCTGTGGAGAGGAGGCATAGGTTTCGAAGTCAACCTTCTGTCTGCTGTGATGAGTTCAGGGGCTTCAGCCGATTCTGGCACAAGTTCTCTACAGGCCCGAGAAGCCTTTACTAATTACTAAAAGTTCCAACAATTACTAGAGGGATCATCCATGATGATGGTATTACTTGTGCCCTAACAGGGTATCAATATGAGTAAAAATTATCAGCATTTTTAACTAAATACTTTTAAGAGGGTAAAGGTTCTGTTCACAAACGTGTTCTCAACCAGACAAGGTTTAAATCTATGCAAAAATTCAGATTATTTAACACTATACTCGGTCTCTGTCTATATTTCTTCACCTGTATCTATGTATATTTGTTGGGATTTACTTATTTATGCTACTTATTCAGGTCAGTTTTTCATATGTTTGCTAATCTTCTGAGGACCAGCAGGCCCAGTATGGAGCAAAGAAGGTCCTAATGTGGTGGACACCAATTTTTAATGTCAAGGAGTCAGTTTATTAACCCTTTAAAGCCCGATCCAAGAATAAAACAGAAAATTACTTTTTTTTGGTATGAAGTCCTTATTTGGCCTTTTAACAAAATATGTAAAAAGAAAAAACAGAAATACATTTTTGATATTAATAATTTATTACTATGCGATAAGTCAGGATTATTTTTTGTGTAGTCTTCTGCCCTCTGTTATCAGGTATATCTGATTGTGTACAATAGGATTTTGAGCAAAGTTTTTACCATTAAATTATGCAAAAGGTGTCAGACGCAAAACATTTCAGAAACCGTATGTATCAAATATGATACATTTGGCATTACAGGGTTAAAGGTCTGGTGGGGATTCACTCTAGATTAAGGTTAGGCTTATAAACATGCTGGTGATGGTTAGAATTAGGGCATATTTCAGGGTTCAGCATAAATGCAGTAACTAAAATAAAGGTAAGTTAATGTTAATAGATATCAATCGTACAACATCTTTCTAAACATGAAAAAGATCATTTTCTATTTAAACATAAAAAGGATTCTTAGTTACATGGGGAAAATAAGGCAATGAATTGTAATAATACTCAGTGACTTTAAGGACAATGTTTCCTTTAGAGTCATACAGGGTGCCCAGGCTTTTTTTTAAACACTTTTTCAACGATCAAACTTAACATGAAATAAATTAATAATTTTTCAGAAATGTTCAATGGTTTGTTTATCTAATACTTTTAAGAAATCAGGTCATCCTTTAATCGTTTTGCTATTCACAGTAACAGATATCTTGAGAGGGCTTCACAAAACTTCACACGCCAGCACACATGATATGATACATTACTTGTTTTGGCACGTTGGCACTGCTGCCCACCCGAAAACTGAGACAGAGACAGCCATGGCTATGAGCCCTGATCGCAGACAGATAGGTCAGGCAGGGGATGCACATTAGTTTGTAGTAAAAGTATGCTCCGCTGCCAAAAAAACATGGTTAAAGCGTCAGAGAACATGAACTTGTACTGCGTGTCAATATGTCTGAGGATGAGGTAAAAAAAATGTATCCTAGATGCATCTGAGGATAATTTAAAAAAATCATGACTCATGTCTGGAAAGATTCATGTCTGGAAATGTCACAGCCAGAGAGGAACAGACCAGATGAAGCCACTATAATAAGAAAAAACAGAGAGAGCATAAAGTTAGAGGCTAAACTAACAAACACTGTAGAATGGGAGAATTGAGATGGAATGAAGCAGAATAATTAAACGGGGTCCCTATGTCCTCCAGCAGTCTAAACCTATACTGTAGCAACATAATTGTAGAGATAGCTCAGGATAACCTGAGCCAGTATATATAAGCTTTATCAAAAAGGAAAGTTTAAGCATACCCTTGAAAGTAGACAGAAGCCCCATTTACACCTTTTTGAAACAGTGCCGAGATCGGTCCGAGCACAGTAATCGAGATAACTGTTGAGTGCAAATGGCAAACAAAACTGAACCAGAGGGTGCCAGACACAACCAAACCTGGCTCGGTTCTCAGATAACGAAGAGCGCATGAGCCAGAACTGAACCACGCTGAGCCCTACTGATGAACTATTACCATGTTAGTGCGATTCGGTTGTGTCTGGTGCGGTCCGGTTCAGTTGTGTGTGCCATTTACACTCAACAGTTATCTCGGTTTACGTGCTCGGACCGATCTTGGCACGGTTTCAAAAGGGTAGTGTAAATGGGACTTTAGGAATTCTTGGAACCAGTAGTAAACCTGAAGATTGAGAGCGAAGTGCTATGTTAGGTACATAAAAGAACAACCATATCTCTGATATAAGATTAGGATTGGCCATTTAAGTCTTTATATGTGAGAAGGAGGATTTTAAATTCTATTCTGGATTTAACAAGAAGCCATTAAAGAGAAGCTAGGATAAGATAAATGTGATCTCTCTTTTTGAATTTTGGATCAGCTAAAGGCTTTTAACTACAGTTTGTGGAATTTCTGATTCCAGCCTAGAAGTAACAAATATATGGACCAGTTTCTCAGCATCACCCCTGGACAGGATATTTCTATTTTTTTGCAATAACCTCTTTGAAATGGGATTCAAATGAAAGGTCCTGATCGTTTTACTTTATTATTTGAGATCAATTTAGTCCCATGCAAATAAAGTGACTGACTTATCAGTTCGTTTTTCAAAGAACATACGTGGGTGACTCCATCTATTGTCTTAATGTTTACATTCATTTAGCATAGCAGAGAGGTGAGGAACAAGATAATTTAAATAAATTTGAAAATAACTTTTAGAGTGTAAACAGGTTAAGATAAAACTAATTTTGGCAGATCAAATCCTTACAACTGCAGGAAACTGACAACAAAATATTAATCTTTGATGAAGCTCACTGTTTATATCCTAAGTTGTAAAGTTAGATTAGACTCACTGGAGACGTGAGTCCTGTTGCCTTTATTCCCTTTTTCAAATCAAAGACACAGATTTCCCTCTGAGCCTGAACTAACCGCAGAATCTTCTCCTTCACTTTTCAGTCCCAGTTCGCCAGTGTTCAGAGCAGCCCTGGACTCTTCTCTACCAACTCACAATAAACCTGTTAAACCTTTCCCTTGTCTCTCTGTTTGGTTTTTCTGCATGTGGGTCAGATCTTTGGATAAAATCATGACAAGCTAATACTATCAAAACTACTTAAAATCTACGTTATCAGGTTAGATTTATGCTAATTTATAAACACAAACTATAAAAATCTTAATTTCGGAGCTATTGTATTTGATTAAGTCATAAGAAAACAAATATTTAATTACCAACACATAAAAAAAACGTAAACAAGAATAGAGCAGCTTACTAGACCCTTAGTGTAATTGATGTGACATGTTTAGCTTGTTTCATGGAAGACTTGAACCTCTCGATATTATTTTAGTGCTACATTTTCCACCCATCTCAGACTGACACCAAATACTGACCTAATGATATCATAAACACTTCAGTTTAATGTGGCTATTAATACGCAAAGAGCTCCTCCAGCCTGCCTTATTAATTACACACCAATGAAATTTGACAGCATTGCTCCTGGGCTGGCCGGCAGCAGTAGCAGCACGTTATTACCGCTGCCTTTCATATTTCAAGACAGTAAACATGAGGTAATTTAACTCAGAAGGACCTTACTCTCTCTCATTGAAGTTGCCATTTTATCTTCTTAATATAACAAGCCAATGCCAATTAAGAAATGAGGTTGACAAGTAGAAACACTTAATGCATACTTAACTGATGATAAATGAGGAAATCCCACAAGTGATGGTGTTCTATTTACTTTTTGTACTTTAAGCCCTGGTTATATGTGGCTTTATCTTTTTTTAACAGGCCAGAAACAATACAATAGAGATGGAGACAATATTCTGCCAATAAGAATTAGGTAACGCTAAAGATTTAACTGGACTCTGAGATAAAGAATAAGATTTGAGTTGTAAGTATGCCTCAGTTACTTGAGAGATGAATTGGGTTTGACCCTGAAGGACATTTGACTAACATTTGACTAAAATGTTAAACAACAAACTCAATACTTGACAGGGACTTTTAGCCGAAGAAAAGGGTTTAAGGCTGAAGTTGGTTGTGTCTCTTGAAAACTTGTTTCAAAACTAAAATTAAACACTTGATATAGTCTTAAGGCATGGATATGGAGCAAAAGACTTCAGGCCTGACATGGACTCAGGCCTTACTTCACGTTGGCTAGCATATCTAAAATATGAGACAATGACTCAGATATAAAGAAGTTAGATTTGAATTAAACTTTCCCCACAAGGCTTTGAGAATTAACTTGTAATTGGTATGAAAGTTCCCAGATATGACTTGGACTTTCCTCAAAAGACTTGACTCTTTTTATCGCTGAGAGAAAGAAAGAGCTGCTTAGTAGGAAAGTCTTGCCAGCAGAAGACAGAGAAAGTTAGGTTGCTAGGGCGTCCATTAGTTTGGCACAAGTGCTTGGCGGCTCATTCAAAGGGAGATCTGTTACAGACCTGATACTTTTGGTAATTACTTTACAAATTCCACAACAATTACGAAAAAGCATCATGATTAAAACGTTATCTATATCAATATAGATCTTGTACCAAAGATGATCAGTAAATCAGTTTAAGGCAAAGGCAAGTTTATTTGTATAACGCAATTTAGCACATGGATAGCTCAAAGTGCTTTACATGAATTAGATAATAAAATAGAATAACAATAAAAGCAGAAAAAAAGAAAATAAAGCTTAAAAACACGTGTAAAACAAATAAAATTTTGGAGCACAGCTTTAAGCTAATAATACCTCGGTTAGAAGGCAACAAAGGCAGCTCTTTTAACTTTGACTTAAAAGAGCTCAGGCTTCCAGTACTTTTCCAGTCTTCTGGGAGTTTGTTCCAGATAAGTGGAGCATAGGAACGAAATGCTGTTTCTCCATGTTTGGTTCTAGTTCTGGGTGGATAGAGTAGGCTGGAACTAGAAGACTTGAGAGGTCTGGGAGGTTGATACACTGACAATAAATCTGTCATATATTGAGGCGCTGATCCATTTAGTGATTTATAAACTAACAGAAGGGGTTAAAGTCTATTCTTTGAGCTACAGGAAACCAGTGTAAGGACTTCAGAACCAGGCTGCTGTGCTCTATTTTCTTAGTTCTGGTGAGAACATGGGCAGCAGAGTTTTGCATCAGCTGCAGATGTCTGATAATGTTTATACATTATTATTTGGGTACTTGATCAAAGACGAGTAGAATAACCTAAATATAATTTTCTACTCCCATGCTTTACTAACTTCTATGTCAATGCTAGCATGAGCAGCCATCTTTGCTCACACTATTGAAGTTTTTTTGAGTCTGTTACTCTTTGAAATGTTGCCCATTGTAGCCAGTTGAATTATCAGAACCCTCTTACTAGATTCTTCTTTTGAGAACTAATTTGTACTTGGAAAAAAATGACTTTTAAATGTCAACAAATGAATAGCTTTCCACCTGTAATCAAATACTGTATATGGAAGTTATTAAAGTTTAGTGGCAGCACACTCTTCTGTCCTTATGTATAATTATAACTCAACACTCTGAGTGCTACAAACCTATCATTACAGACTGTTACTGGTCATTGCATTAATTTCGACTGTAAGGCAAGAAACTGAAAGGAACATTCTGTTAATTGGACATCGAGTGAGCCCAACAATGAGCTATGAGTGGTGAGATTTGCTTCACAGAGCTGGGGCTAAGTATTCTGAGGAAGAGGAGTTTTAATTGGCCGTAGGATGAGAAGCTCAAGCCAGCTGTACACGTTCCAGCTGTGACAGCCGACTACTCCCCTCATCTCTGTGAAAATGAGCTCAAGATTCACAGCCTCGGGAGACATAATACATGTCAAAGCCAACAATAATGGTTAATTTGAAATCATGTAGCACTCCTCTCTCTTGCCGTCTCCCTCGTCTCCCCTTTTCTATTTCGCTTCCTCTCTCCCTCTTTTTCCTGCTCGTTCCCTGAAATAACCCATTCATCCTAAAAATGGTTTTCATCTTTTTTTTTTTCTTGCCTCCACCCAAGCCCACCCCCATATACCATTAGTCCCATCCCTCCATGCTCTAATGACCAAATGCATTTCCTAGATTTTCTCTGTACCAGCCCTTATTATCCTGAAGCTAATGTTTTAAATTCAATTGCAACAATCCATATCCAGGCCAATTTACTGTCTCCTTTTTTAAAGGCGGCCCTCATAACACAAGCTTTAGAGAGCACCGTCTGTGGAGTGGAGATAAAAGTGGTAGGCTCGCCATATATACAAGCCTTCAATCCCCAAACAACAGCACATTTGTTGCAAGTGTATTCACGCAGCGTCTTGACAATATTCCACCACCTCCTCTTGCACATTTATAAAACACTAAAGCAAATGTGTTAAAAAACATGCAAAGCACGTCCTGATAAATTCATAAATATGTCCACAACGCCCACTTCCTGCACACATGCACGTTCACATGACCTGCACTGCTCTAGCTGCAGGCAAACTGCCTATTAATGTTTTACAGTGTGGTGTATCTGTGTCTCTATCTGTTTTTTTTTGTATTTTCAAGGGCACACTGCCAGGGGGGGAAAGTCCAGGGTTTGGTGGAGGGTTGGGTGTTCAGACACAGACAATATTTCCCCCATCTCTTGTGCTTCAATGCTTCATTGCTTGCCAGACTCAATCACATGTGCAGTGTGCTTTCATGAATTAATAACGGGCACTTTGGAGGCCTGGCAGGAACATGGTGACCACACGCTGATGGAAGTTTAATGAGCAGCACGGGGACCACGCTGCCATGGCACCGTCGGGTCTCTCAGCGCACTAGGCCATGTCCCCGGCCTTCTCTACAGAGGCACAGTGTTTGGCCTCTCATTACCTAGATAAATATATCTGCCCTCTGGATCAGCCCACAGGCTCCTGCTTCCTCCTCCTCCCCTAGAGATGCTATCACAGCCCTGATTACACTGCCCTGCCCCTGGGACAACAGCTGGGCTGGAATCACAAGAACACAAACATCAGTCTCAATTCACTCCCCTGCTAAACATCCCGGCCTTGCATGGCTGTTGATCTGCCACTAGTCTGCTGGGGTTCAGATCAGTTCAGGCAGAGATCACTAAGAGCACAGGCTGGAGTAAGGCTCAATGGTTTTTCCAATAGGCAATTATCTAAATCGGGTCACATTTGGATTTAAGCAGAAGCATGGAGTATTTACGGAGGTCAGCTGCTAATAGTATACCTCTCCTCCCCTCCCTCCTCTTCATTTCCAATATCTTTCTCCTTTTTACTTGCCGTCCAGTCTCTCGGGGACATCCCACTGATGAATGTCTGAGATTCAACACGCACATTGATTTAAGGCCAGCCACAACCATTGATTTGAAATGGCCGATATAGCAGAGCGCCGAGCATCCTGCCTGTCCTAATGACCAGATCAAATGCATCAAACCTCCTCAACTGGTTTATCCAATACCTGCTAGATTTCAGATGCAGTCACGCATGTAATTCCTTTTAGACACAGGTTTGGATTTAATGCTTATTCTTTACCCTAATCCAAAGGTTGAATTGTTTTTGTTTATTTACCATAGAGTTTCAGATTTTTACTTGTTTTTAACATTACACTTTTTTCCATTGGGATGGATGTGATAAATCAACACAAAGCAGTGTAAAAATAAAGAGTTTATCATATTTATCATAATATATGATAGGGTGACCATATATTCATTTGGGAAAACCAGGACACCTTGGAGCGGGGGGGGGGGGCGGCGGCGGGGGGGATCTCTGTTCCCATGCATAGAGATGTATGTGGCATGCACTCACATAACATAGGCCTACGTAATCCTACAATAACATATTTACAGTTGGTTTATTAAAAATGCTTTTCAGTAAAAGTCAACAGCAATAACTCCAATAACAAATGATAATTTCATTCAAAATGTATTTATTAAAAATGCTTAACAATTCCTCTAATGAATGAATAGCACAATGAAACAAACTTAACTAAACAAACTTAACAATAACTCTCAACTCCCAATAGGAGATGATACTCAGCCCCAGTAATGAACAAAATAATGTCTGTTCTGTAGGCTATTGGAAAAAATAAATTAACAAATGAGCTAATTAACAAAAAATACCTATTGTGTAGCAAAAATAACTCAAAATTTACCAAAAACGAACAAACATATCAATAGACTATCTTTACTTTCGGTGTCCAGGTGGCTTTTCAGATCCCTTGCACCTCCATTGGACACCGGGACATATGTGCCTGCTTTGCACACTGTGCACAAGGCCTCCTATTTGTCTCGACCCGGTCTGAAAGTGGGGAAACTCTTTTGTAAATCGTCGGTAAACATACATTTGCGCTTTTAAATGTTGTTGGCATACTGACAGCCACACTATCTATATTCTGATTAAGAACAGGGCTGCCCACACTGACGCAGCTCAGGGATTACATCACACGCAGCGCCGTGCCCAGTGCCCTAGTGCCTGTAAATGTAATGGTCCAATGAAGGTAATTTAAAAATCAGGACATTTCCTCACTTTCTAAAAAAAACCCGGGACGCCCAGGACAGGACGTGAAATACGGACATGTCCTGGGAAATACGGACGTTTGGTCACCCTAATATATGAGGAAAAACAGCTAAAATGCAGCAGGTACTTTTCAAAGTAAAGTATGTCCACAGTAAGAATCAATTTAAAACTTAGCAGATAAAAGACATTTTGTTCTTGGGATAAAATGCTTTGGATTCTGTTTACCGCTGCATGCAGAAGCAATTTTTAATTCAATGATGACTATAACCTAACCCTATCAGAAGCTTTAAATGTGACTGGGAGCAGAAAGGATCCAACAAAAGACTTTATTTTGTATTGAAAGCCTGTCTTTAAAAACATTTGGGAAGAAGTGATTGAACTAATGCATTATAATGCTTGATGTAAAATCCAATTTCATTAAAAAAATAGAGCAAATTTCATGCACATCCATGTCTTTCTTTATAGCGATGAGTCACAAGTCTGTCAGAAAAGAGCTGTGAAGAACATTAATGTGAAAGTGAGCTAATTATGGATAACAGAACATTTTAATGCTTTAACACATTAGAATGCAATGAGATCTTTAATATATGATATGTGCTCAAGTATCCAACAATTCTCCCAATCTGTTGGTTCTGTTAGGTGCTATACTTCGTTTAGGGTTTTTAAGTTCAACCCAGAAAAACAAATCTCACATTCATTAGCTGCATAATGCCTCATTGAGAATAAGATAAACTGTTATAACTTTATAAGGTATATATAAATAATTAGGTTTGTTGTTTAGTATTGGTTTTGATTGCTTTTATTGCTGTACTCAGTTAATCAATTGACCTGCTTAAAAAGATAGTTCAGTATTTTTTCTTAGTATTATTCTGGGAAGCAGTACCTGCAGAAATGTGTCATATCTTAATAAGCCTAAAATAAATAGAAGAAATCCTCAGACCAAGGTAGGCTAACACCAAGTAACAAGGATCTTCCATTAAGCTTATTTTGGCTTTTTTTTAAACCACTCAAACTTAAATATGATCCTACCTGGAATTAACACAATACATGGCTATAATAACCTCTTATGTTTCAACAATACCACGGATTGTACTGTAGGTGTGTTTTAGTTATTCTAGTATGAGAGTAGACTGTTGCTACCAGCTGTATCAGTCTGTATTTCCAAAGGTTTACTCCACCTGTGGTGGATTTGGAAATATTAATCTAGTAAGGGAAGAGCTGATGCATTGTTTTCCTTTTTAAAGCATCCTTTTTATTTTTACCTGCCACTTGACCATCGACTTTTTGGGGTTTGATGATTTTCTTGTGTTTTGGTACAGAAACTGTTGAAAAACATTTATATTCACTGATGGGGGCTCAAAGAATTGTAAATCTGTCTGCAGACTTCAGCCCTGCTGGCAGTCACCCAGATAATGTAGACCTTTACCACTCTTTGTGAGAGATAGTTAAGTACTTTTCAGACATTTAAAAAAGAATTTTTGGCATGAGATATTTTAGATCTCCTTAATTCGTCCTCTATAACCACGGGAAACAGGACACGGACCTTGTTACATGTCAGTGGTCTGTTGGTTCCATTTGTATTCAATGAGTAACTGATGGCTTTGGAGGGAAATGTAATATGCACTTGTAATGAAATGGAAGGTCCTCCTTGAATTCCCCTGTGTGCAGAGGTCTCTTCGTTTTCTTGCCTCTTGCACCTCTTGCTCTCATGTTTATATAACAGTACGATCTCAATCATTTTCTCCAGCTGGTTGAAGGTTACCAGGGGCAAGAGGGTAACAAATGGGCTCAGTGCACCATCTGAGAGCTAGCAAGCTGAAGGCTGGATAATGGTCTGTCATAATGGACAATATAGGCAGAGCCCTCCTGAGACCGGGATACCAAAGAACAAGTAGGCTGAATTATTCATGGTTACCATGGCGGCCCGCACAGCTGCATTACATTAGGCTCTTCATTAGCTGAGGCGTATTCTACAAAAAGCTTGAAAGTAAAATATGACCAATATCTCCCATTGAGGAAAGACATTATCATAAACTCTCGAGGGGGTTTATTCCTGCCTAAATGTGCCTGAGTGCTGACCTTCCGTGCCGCAGTAATAATGTGGTGGGGATTAAAATGTGATTCCATCCACGACAAGAGCTCCTCATGCTTATTCTAATGATGGCTGCACTGTGACAGCCCGGCTACGTCTGACTCTGCAGTCATTTCCCACTAATAAGACACTTAACACAAGGCCTCTTGCTCCTCTCAGCTCTTGAATTCGACAATGAGGTAGACACAAGTAGCTGAGGGAAAATTGCACTCCCGGTTATATTTGGTTTGCACGTAAATGTACAAAGCTGTCATCAAATGTATAAGACTATATATCAGGTAGTATAGCATTAAAATGTTTAAAGCGGCATGAGTTTTTCTTTGTACACAGAGAAAAAAACAGGTGAAGTAATAATTGTCTGATTTAAATAGCTTTTCAAAATATGTCGTTCTGTTCTGTTCTGTTTCCAAGCAAGATAAAAAATCTCTTTAGATTTCTGAAAATGTTAAAATGTCTAAAACTATTGGAATGCTTTTATGAAACAGGACCAATCTATATAAATGTTATTTAGTCTATCAAAGAAGTAATTAATTAGGCAAAGCAAAAGAAAAGTATGCATTAAAAACTAATTTATAACTTTTTTCAAACTACAATTTAATAATTTTTTTTCTAAGGGCTACATGCTCGATCAGGTTCTTGTAGAAAAGTAACTCTGAGTAGAGATAAAGGTCTCAGTAATACTAGAGGAAAAATTATACTTTTTTGCTTAAATATCCAGAAACTCTTGTAAACTTTTGATGTAAAACCAAGCAACCAAGCTGTTACCAAGTGAGTTAATTAAGTTCACCCAATAAATTAATTTACAACAGTTTGACTTGATGAATCATAAAATTAATAATTTAAGTTGGGAAACTGTAATTCAGTCACTTTTGATCAATCAAAGCAATTCATTAAAGTTGGGTCTTTAATGTTCTCTTTTTAGAGTACAATAATACATGAGAAATTAAATGTTCTTGCAATTCTTTCCGCTTAATGGTTTATTATAAAATGTGTTATTCGATTGGAGCTTTGCTTGTTATGGTCCTCAATGCTCATCCTTGAATTACCCTGGAGCAACATTTTTAGGTTGTTGGAGGTCAAGCTAACAGAAAAAACTTTCATTGTACTGCCTTCTCTCAAATGATTTATGCTTAGAGTGGGTCATTAACTTCACCAGCTGTTTAGATTTTTGATGCTATTATGCATATCAAAGAAGTTTTGGATTTGATTATTACTTTTTGTATTAAGTATTTATTTTTCAGAAAATATTTGAAATTGAAATATGGTGGATGCAATGTTTTTTGTGCTTGCCACTGAAGGCTCTCTATATTAGGCAGTTTCTTCTAAAGGAAAACATGGGTGATTGAATGTTTTTTTTTTTTTTTTTTTTTATAAATTCAGTGCATCTTAAGACTTTTAACTTCCAACTAACTTTTATGTGGTAAAGCAAACTCTCAGCTTGGCTCTTACTGACCTAAAAAAACAAGAGGAATGTTTTAGCTTTTGTGTAACACTGATTGAGATCTTTACTTATCTAATTTTCAGATTTGTAAAGAAGGTAATGAATGTTCAGTCAACATAGGTTTCTTGCATTTTAAGAAGGCTTGCAATCATGTCAACTTTTAAGCCCCTCTTCAGCATGAACTCAAACATTTCACAGCTGAAATCAGTGGGTTTTCCTTCTAATCAAAGAATATGATTCTCAACTAAAAAGAAGTTGAACTGTTTTTACTGGATTTAATCGCACTATCTGTCTCTTATGACTAGAATCATTCAAGTATTTTTAGTGTATAGTTATGAAGGTATGGATTGTGAGACAGCAAGAGATGTTTGGGACTTTTCTAAAATGAAAGTACAAAAAAAAAAAAAAAAATTTCATTTACTTGACTGATATTTTTACTTTCCCCATTGACTTCTCAAGATCCTTCATACAAGCAGCTGAATAACATTTTTAAAAACTGAGAGAAAAGGAGTTTAAAGACGCCATCATACACCTGCTTCAACAAACCTGCTGTAATTTAGACAAAGTAGCATCAGAGCAATTGTCTTAGAGATGACTTTTAGAGATGACTCACAGCGAACTTTTAGCAATGCTTTGTATACTGTATTTTTGTTTGCTTGATTTTCTATATTTCAGCCAAAAAAGTTATAAAAGACTAGATTTTGAGACAAAGGTAATGGAAACTAGACTTTAGGTCAGTGGAATATCATCTAAACCTTACATACTTTTGGTTTATATCCTCCTCTGAGGACTAATATTAATCCTAACCCAATGGATGACAAACCTAAATTTAAGATAAGTGAATTTGATGCAACTTCATTAAATTCCTGTTGGAACTGAGTTCTTGGAGTGGGTGGAAGATTGGCTTTCAGTGATTTTGGGACTGAATTTTTTGTTAGATTTCTAGTTCCAGCGTTAACTGTAAAAATAGCGGTATTCTTGTCATCATCAGACTGTTCATGCAGCAGCATCTACAGAACAGTATGAGGCAGACTGCCACACTTTCTGCCTACAGCTATTAACACACTATTAACATATCCAACTCATTGAATAAACCCTTAAAATATGATATACTACTACATTTAATTTCCCTTTCAGATTAAAAAAGGTATTTCAGAATAAAAGGTTCTATATCATTATTTTTTTTAAACAAATCAGAGGTCAATTACTGTATTTGCACTCAGAGAGTATTTATTTTCATAAAACATTAGTTATTTCTGGTGCTATTTTTCCAACCTAAAAGAGATAAACTTGCCTTCACTGGAACTCAGTGACTCAGTGATGCAGTATGGTAGTATGTACCTTGAATGGGCCTCATACAGAATGCATGTATTTATATCTGTAAATATGCTACATTACAATGCGAGCAGTGGTAATGCACAATATAGAGAAGAAACCACAAAAAGCAGCAATGAATGAAGCAATGGAGGCAGCAGCAAGAGGAGTCCTAGGGTGCTGGAGTGGCAGGAAGAGGAGTAGCAGTAACTGCCATGGGAGGATGCTGGAGCTGCAACAGGAGTAACAGCAGTAGGAGCAGCCGTAGCCGGACAAACTGCTCAATGACATAATAACTTAAAGAGGCCAGACTCTTAAGGAAGAGCTATTTAAGCAGTGTGGGGTATTTCTAAATGGACAAAGCTGACAGAAAAACCTGCCTTGTATTGTTAAAAAAATTATCTACAACTTAGATTCGCATCCAGACTGGTCTCTAAGCAGAGCTCTGCTGGTTCAAAAAATATGCATGCACAACTTAAAGCAGGAGATCACAAGCTATGTTCAGCAAAGCTGTCAAGAGGAGTAAAATATGTGCTTCAGCTGTTCTGGACTCAAGATAAAGTTCACCTTAGTCTGCTCAGCATGTCATATAATAGTTTTCAAAACTCTTTATTATGACTAAGCTTATATTTAGTATTGGTATTAGTGCTCTGTAGCTGTCAAATTTCCTGTTTTGACCCGGAAACTACCATATTTTACCTCTCTTACCCTCCTGTATTAGGAGTCTCCTGTAAATTTTCTGTATTATTATATTATAAAATACTGTAGCACAAAAAGGGGGTGTGGAGTTTATGTGGTGCATGGGGCCGCTGCTATATCAGGGGGGTGCCAAAGCGATGAGTTAACAAAAATGCATTTTTTTCTGTATATAACAGCTTTTGTGAATGTGTAAATTACAGACATTAAAGATAAGTGCCCCCACCCCTCCTTCCTGTCTCCCACCAGGTGCTTCAGCATGCACTCCCTTGAGTGTGCGACTGTTTGAGCAGGAGCGAGTGTTTACATGGGGGAGCAGTTGTGCTAAAGGTGGAGTCAAATAAAAGTGAGCTCTAAGGAGCTGAAAACAGGAAACAAAACAGGGAGAAGGAAAAAGATGATGCCACGATGAAAGCCAAATTTTCCAAGTGGCTAAAAGATGGAAGGTAAATGAAGTACATCAGCTTGAGCTTCTGCGTTGAGGCTGGTACACAATAAAGTTGGCCGAAACTACTTTAAGTAAAATAGCAGGTTATTGTAGCCTTCCAACTCATTACCGCTCAGTTTTTAGAATATAACAGATCATGTCAACATTTTTATTTATGGGTGTTTTATTGTACTGGCAATTATCAAATTAGAATGGCGAATCATTACATAGGTCAAATTTAGAACTTGGGAGCGATAGATGAATTACAGGGGAAAAAATCCTGTCCTTTAACCTGTATATTGATTTTCTGATACAGAAATATCATTTTTTATATCATTACTATTTCATTCCAGTTTCTTCTTGAACCCCAGTCGGCCTAAGCAGATGGCCGCTCACACTGAGCCTGGTTCTGCTGGAGGCCTCTTCCTGTTAAAAGGGAGTTTTCCTCTCCACTGTCGCTACAAGCATGTTTAGTGTGAGGGATTGCATTAGAGTCAATGAGCCGATGCAATCAATTGGTTTTCCTTAGATAGAAAACTTTCATCAATTTGACTGTATGATCTGGTGAACTGTAAAGTGCCTTGAGATGACATGTGTTGTAAATTGGAGCTACATAAATAAACTAAATCGAATTGAATTATTTTATTTCTTATTTCTGTTTTTGAACCAATGACAGTTGTTAAATATATTATTTCAGGTCCAATAAACTTGATAACTTTTGAGATGTTTAAAGAGAGATAATTTAATTTTGCAATTATATTAAGGAGGCTTTCATTTTCTTTTGAAAATTAGATGGTATCTTTTAGTAATTTTTGGTACAGGTATAAATTGAATTAAACTTTTACATTTGTATAGCTATGCTCCTTTAGCTTTAAAAACCATACAAGTTTCAGCTTTCATTTGATGGTGTGGTTCGGCTGTGATATATATATAACTTAAAACAAGTAAGCCTAGAAATGTGTCTCAAATGTTTTAATAATTTCAACATGGGACTAGACTGCATTTTATAATGTATGTGGAAACCTTCATAGGTTGCTTGATCGCATCATTCTGATACTGACCAGAGTGTATTAAGACTATGATATGTGTAAAAAAGTTAATGTCGTTCAGCTGTGAGGATGGAGAGAAAGAAGGGAAGAAGAGTGATAAACAAGGAGAGGCAACAGGTTGGTCTGATAGGTGGAAGTGTAGAAACAGCCTCTTGATACCAAGTGGTTCCTCAATATTTGTTATGTTGAAAACATAAACCTTTTAAATAGTGCCTGTTTGACAATATTACTAAGTAGCAAAGAAATATTATCTAAAATAAATTGATCTGCCGCTCCAAACAGAACTGTTGCTAGGAGTAGAAGTCAAAATCTGATCACCTTATTTTTCTTATTGGTTGAAAGTGTTTATTATAGATTAATGTGCACCTATCTTAATCTATAGTGGATAGTGGAGCCTGACTGGGATAGTCAGCTGGCTCGCAGCGGATGTCCTAAAATTGACCTTATTTACCCTTATTTACTGGTCCATCCCTGCTGCAGTTCTTTAGGAAGACTGAATAAAGTTCATGTTTTTTTTTGTAACCAAAGAATTATATTTACATCTCTGATATTATCTATAGCTAAGAAAATATTTGACATTGTCAGCGTGCACATTATCTGCCAAAAGATCTACTCCATCTAAAAGTTGAGCAGAGGTGCTCACACTCTGGAGGAGAAATCTTAAAACTGTCCTATGTTGGACAGGATGGCCTCTTTTATATGATGCATAATTGATGTTATATATCTATCTGTACTAAAATAATAGAATTAACAGGAACTTTTGCCATTAACAGAAATAGTATTTTCTCTGCTTTTTAAAATGTTTAATTATGACAAAATGAAAAACTAATTTTTTAAGGTTTTTCCTTTCACAGTTTTGGCAAATGAATTAATAGTAATGTTTTAAGAACCATCGTTGACACCCTGATGCATTAATGTAAACATGATTAGTTGTGGGTCTGCTCACACAAAATGGATGGTCTGTCAGAGGAGGAGAGCTAATGCATCGAGTTATTTTAATGGCCAAATAACTGGTAATATGCAAGTAGTAATGCATCCATGATCCATTAATGAAGATATGCAAACAGGAGGAGGGCAAAGGAATAGCACAGCTGAAACATGAGCAGTTATTAAATAGTCAATACATTGTCATTAAAATGTGAAAATTGTTCCCTCAACGTCAAGATATTGATCCATTCATGTGCTCACTGTCTCTGACTTAACCAGGGGTCCACTGTCACTGGTTCTATTTCAGGGTGCTACCCTTTCTGGAATACTGAAATAGTCTCAGTGAGACATTTTGGTTTAAACAGGTTAGAGGTCATAACACTTAGATAACTGTAATCATGCAGCAGTTGAAACATAAATAGATGATGCCTAGAAGAAGTATTCATTTCCCTTTAACGTGTTGCACATTTTGTCACATTACAGCTATAAAGTTCAACATGCTCTGCATACGTGGAAAAGTGGCAGAGGAAAGCCATTGTTAAAAATCAAACCATTCGAATTCTTGAGTGCAGTTTGCATTAAGAGCCATATGAAATATTAAGAAGGAGGTGGTCTTGCTGTAAAGAGTGTTAAAAAGAATACTAACAGTGCACAACACTCATAACACAACATACTCATATTGACACACGGTGGTGGCAGCAGAATGCTCTGTGAATGTGGAAATGGAAAAATATGTCAATTTCCAAATTTGCAAAGCTGGTTGTGGCATGCCCCACAAGGCTTGTAGCTTAGTCATAATTAAGAGTGGTTGCCACAGAATTTTATTTAAAAAGATACATCCATTCTTTCTCAAAGGCATTTAAATATGTTACAAGTCGATTTCTTTTTAGAAAACAGGCACCACAGAATTAAAATGTGTTCCTTTGCAATACAGGTCAATAATGCATGAGGGAGGATCTAAAGAGCAGATCTTTGCAAGTTATCCCTGTCCATAAAAAGCAATGACAACAAAGCCCTTAAGCTGTTTAATCACATGATGCCTTCTTCAGACTGATTGTGGACTTCATCCTCCTGTACATTCTTTAACCTCAATGACACACCCTCCTTTCTCAGAAACAATGCCTTATTTAATTGGATGTTATTCTGAGGTAATCCACATACAGAGAGAATCATAAGAGAGAACTTGAAGATTTATATTTTCCTTAATCCGTTGCATTTGTGTGATTTAGCATTGCAATGGAGCAAAACTCAATCATCTGAACAGAAAGAAAATACCTTCTTTAATATTTATAATCCCCTTTGAACTGTAAACTCCATCTGTAGTTTAAAGTGATGACTCATTCAAAGCATGATCTTAATCCGTTTTCACGCAGCTTAGTTCTCAAACCAAAGGGAATCAGAGGGGGGGATTGAAAACAGTCATCAATGCAACAATTTAGAAACAAAGACAAAAATTTGCTTTTCAAATCCCCTCCCTCTGTGTATCGCCATAATACAGTGAGAAAATCAAAGCGATATGACCTTTTTAGTAAGAAATGTGTAACTCTGAATAATATGAATATTTAAAAGGTGCAATCATTACTTTAAACTATGAGCTAGGACTGTAATATAATGTCATTATTTTTAGCAAAATGTAATCATTAGTGCCCTTTAATTGTAGTTATTCTAAGCTATTCATTATCCTATCAAACTTATAACTGTCTCATGTTTTTGACAAAGTTAAAGCTAAGCTAGAAATACTGAAGAAAATAGATTTTTCATGTGCATAAAACTTGTATATTTGGTGCATTCTGTTTGTACTCAGAAGTTTGTGTTAAATTCTTGCCTACATGCATCAATAATGTAGCACAAGAAGAAATGTGTTTTTATTTCATTTGTTTCAAAATTCATAAACTGTATGTTAAAATATTCTTCTGTGTTTATGGACTATTTCATTAAATGACTGTCTAAGGTCTATTTAACCACCATTTGCCTTGATATTTTTTTATATCCATAGGTTTCTCAACTTGAAACTGTTTCATGTAACTGTGTATGTCCAATTTATGGGCCCCATAAAAAAATAATAAAAAAAGGTAAAGGCTTACTTTTTTTTTTTTTTACATTGCTCATAAATGCAGTTAGCCAGATTAGACCACACACGTCTACTCTCAGCAGATTGCAGTTTATCACTTGCAAGTCTTCAATGTGCAACTAAATGACTTTATGAATGGCAACTTTCCTGCTGTGCTTGCAGTTAAAGTTTCACTGTCTGGTTTCTGTTACATAAAGAATGAATCCTCAGATAACTAAACAGAGCGAGTATAAAGATTAGACTGGCATCATTTTAAAACCCTTTTCATTTCCAAACAGCTACTGACAGGCAGGTGATTCTTATTTGGTCTCAAACGAAATGACTCGTCCGAGACAGAAGATCAACAAAGTTCTGTACACAGTTTGATAAGTTTCCATGGATTTAAGCCAAAGTTGACCACAATTTAATTTCATTCCCATAAAAATTAAACAAATACAAAACCCTGCATTCATACAAACAGTGTTCCCCTAAGCAGCATTCACACCACATCTGTCAATGTGACACCTTACTACATCGCTGCACTGAAAAGTTTTCCAGTTTAATTTGTAACCAGGAGAAAGATCGGTTTTACAAAATTCTAAATTCTGCTTTATATCTTCCTATTTTCCTTCTATCAATCAAACTAATTTGAAAAAAAAAAGAAGAAGCTACAAACCTGGTTTGTAAAGGTGGTTTGGTTCTATTTTTGCTCAGCAGTGATGAATGTAGCTCTGGGAGTTATGGATGGGTTAATTAGCAGTGAGAGCTCATCTCATTAGACAGTGAATGGCATTGGTGCTGAGTCTACAGCCTGCTGTCAGAGCTCTAATAACACATTCTTCCACAGAGCTGCTTCAGCATCTCTCCGTGTTTATTTTTCTCTTTATAGACGCTGACACACATCATTAAACCCCATCATTCTTTCACACAACAATGATCCAAACTCACACTTACAAAACGACTCAGCCTGCCAGCTGGCCACATCATATAAACAAGTTGTCCATTTTTGATAGCAAGTCTTATTATAGCCATTTATTGTTCTTCTATATACAGATTTTTTTCTATAAAAGTTTAAACGGTAGTTATAGAGCAGAAGGTATTTAAGCAGTGCTGTTTAAAGTTTTAAACACCTAGCCCTCATTGTATTCATACAATGATTTTTTATTTTTTGAAATACATATTCTGACATATGAGATGTGGATTTGTGGTCAGGCTAATTATTGGGATACCCTTGGACATATCTGGAGAAATGTAAAGGAAAAACATATTTGTAAAGAGGGTGTGTAATTAAATCTGAACATAAATTTTCTGCTAAAATTAGTAAGGAAACACAATCATAAAGACCAAGGGTAAAAGCTCAATTGAACTGAGTTTTGAAGAGGGTAGATTAGATAATAATAATAGTAATCTAAGGTTTAAAAAAAAAACACCTACATATGACTTTTCATTATGACATGATAGAATAGAACATATATGGTGCAACTCCCTCACTACCTACTGATAGGCAGGGCATAGAGAGTAGGCTGCCAGGGGAGGCCTGTGGTGACTCTGGGGGAGCTGGTTCACAGCTCAGGTAGGAAACTCTGCTTACAGAATAAATAATCATGGGTTTTACTCATCTGACCTTTTTTTGAAGAGAGAAAATAGGAAAAGTATAGTTAAACAACATCCAATAGATGTTTGCCACACTGTGGGACGAAGACAAAGCAAATGTTTGAAAGAATGTGTTCTGATCAAATGAGACCAAAACTAAACTTTTGTTCTTAATGCTAAATACATATGGTGTTAAAGCTAACAAACATAACAACCCAAAGATAAAACTTAGTGGTATTCTCATATTTTTTGTATGCATATCATGTTAGAAATGGCACAATTAAAATCCAGAATTAAATTCATTTGAACATTTTTGGAAAGACTCTGTAATCACTGTTCACTTTTGTAATTTTGAATAAGCTTTAATGTTACCTATGCAGGATGAGAACAAATATTAGCTTTTAGATATGTAGGAACTCTTAGAATATGGGAGATAATTACTTATGTAGATCAATCTGTTCAAATTTAACAAAAAATATTCTGAGTATTTCTGCTTTGGGTCATAATTAATCCATTAAATACTGTACTGTATATTGTAGTTTATGTCGGCAACAAGAAAAATATAGAAAGGCCACTGCAAGCCAGAACCACCTCATCATGTTGTTATTGATTCAAGTTTATTGCTAATCTGTCATAAATACCGCTACATATGGATAACTATGGTGATCAATTTTCTTTAAAAAAAAACAGAACTTGAGCTGTTCTTTATTGCAGAAATGTTGTAAATGTAAATGTAGAAGGCACTGCTTTAAACATACTACAAATAAGAAAACAACACAGAAAATTAGGTTTTATTAAAGTACAAATAAGTGGAAGAATTTAACTTTCTCTTTCTGAAATGTCAGAGTTTTTATTAACATAGATTACAAGAGGAGGGATTGCTTTAAGCTAAGGTTAGGTGAGTTCAACGTGTTCACTGTTTATGGGTCCTGACTCAGCAGGAGGACGTAAAAAAAACCCTCCACAACAACACTGTGTGTATAAATGGACAAAAGTCCGAGTAAGGCATCTTTAAATTTTCAGTAAAGTAAAATCTAGTCTCTCCACTAACTGCTGCTTCTTTCATTAAACAAAATAACAAATCTGTGTCTTAACCCTGTTTTTGAAAAAAAAAAAAAAAAATCAATGTTTCAGTGAAACCGTTTTACTGGCATCAGTTTTGGCAGTGAATTGTACGTATTTCAGTATAGAAATTAGACAGTCTTTATGAATTATATTAATATTTTAAATAATCTAAGTTTGAATTATTATATATATATATATATATATATATATATATATATATATATATATATATATATATATATATATATATATATATATATATATATATATATATTTTTTTTTTTTTTTTTTTTTACCAGTAATTGAGCTTTGTCTTACAGTAACATGAGTTAAAGGCGATAAAGAAACCACTGTTGAACCTTTCTGCTTGCGCGATCTTGAGGATTTTTGTCTGATTGTGTTGTCAGCACATTCAATTTTGTGCAGAAGAAAGTATTTAATGAGAATGTTTTCATTCATTCATTCAGGTCTAGGATGTGTTATTTGAGTATACCTGTAAATTTTTTTGGGACATGTTTATCGATTGAGAAATGCCTCTGAAAGATTTTCCTAAGTATTTATATATATCCATTTTGTTTAATGCTAGTTTTAATAAGCCTCTAGGAATTCTGTTCAGTTAAGTCTTCTGTTGTTTTATCCTATCACGTTCCCCCTACTTTGGTTATTTCAGTTGCTGTTGACCCAGCATTTTTGAATCATGGATAACTGGATATTTTCCATCTCATAAGCCCTGCAGCACGGCAGTCTGGGGTTTGAATTTAGGCATATGATCTTTCAGAAAGAAGTTTACATATTCTCCAGATGTATTCACTATTAGAACTCCAGCTTAATTTCCTCTCCCAAAGCATCCTTATCAGGACACTTTTTATACTTCAGGATAAAATTGTCATGTGTGTCTCTGTATTGGCCAGCAACTCTATATTAGACAGCAAATAGGTGGATGGAATATTGTCAATAGGAAAGGATACTGGATATTATTTCAGCATCAGGTAGTTATGGAGCTAAATCAATCAGTTCACAATCATTGACATCGTATGTGAGATTTGGCAATGAAAATTAAAACATTGAAAATTTAAATCCTGGAAATAAGGCTCGGGCACATGACGTCACACGTTGCGCGGCAGCCATATTGAAAGCTGGTCAGCCCATTGTTTACACTTTGACTTCGCGCCTGTAAGGACTAGCTTTCTTCTGCTAGTAGTTTGCTTAGTTTTTTGCCGTTTCATTTTACCTCTGCTGTCGTTATGGTCACCCGTTGCTGTGTCGTAGGGTGTAGTAGCGCAAGCTGTGACTGGACGGGGAAAAAAATCCCAAATGGATTGTCTTTTTACCGTTTTCCAACCTGGAGGTGTCTCAATGGAAAACAAATGTCCTCCATAACAAAGAGTCGCCGGCTAGCATGGGTCGCTGCTGTAAGACGGCCAAATATAACTTTCAACTCAATCCCAGTGTCCATGAGAGTGTGTTCCCGGCATTTTCATTCTGGTAAGTTACAGAACATACTTACCTTGGCTCTGATGACTGTGTTCTCATTCGGTTTGATTACTTCCATGTCATGAACTTTTCCATCTGTCAGCTGTTTGTAAGCCTCTAGCGACTTGTAGCAGCGAAACTCTTCATGTGTGTAGGCACTGACGCCACACACTAGATACGAAAATATGTCCTCCCTCGCAAACGGCGGTAGAAATTCTTCCCCAACGCACCACTCCTTGCTTTCTACTTCGTAGGGATCAAGTCCGTTTATGAAGCCCATCTTTTGCAGATAACGGTCCCTGGCTTCCCTCTGCAGTGTGTCTCGGTATATTCCGCATCCTTTCTTCGCTTTTAACATCGCTGTTTACTCGTCTTTGTGCTCTTTCTCGGTGCTGTTTTAGGTCTTTGTTTACCGTAGCAACTAGCTGCCAATATGGCGGCGTACCCAGAATGCAACGCGCTGTGCCCGAGCCTTATTAAAACATAAAAAAGACAAACATTAAAAATACTAAGTTTATTGAAAAAAAGGAATACTAGTGAAAGTACTGCCATCTCAGCTGCATCATCTTTTCCATTGAGAGATGATTTTAGTGTCACTGCAGAGTTCCTGCAGCTACGACGTCACTACAAGTTGGTGTTTTTTTTGTGTGGGGGTGGGGCTAAACTGAAGGCTCCTTCCGTGTTTGACTTTTCGATTTTAGAAATTTCTGTGTTTGACTTCTTAATGTTTGACTTTACGATGTTAGAATTTTCAGGGTTTAGTATTTCCATTTTTTTTTTTTTTTCAATAAGAAAACTCACATTTAATGTCAATGAAAGCTGGCACTGATTTATCTTCATAAGAAGTAAATTTATGATCAAAATACTGAATCTATTAAGTGACTTGTTTTTTTGTATTTCTGATAAACTATTATATAATTCCGAAAACTGCATTAAGGTTTTAGGGGAAAAAAAGACATTTCCAGTTTACTTTTTTTTGTAAGATAAGATTAATTCAGGAACAAGCAAAAAAAAAAAAAAAAAACTGTTAATACTTGAACTGCCTGAAAACCTTAACAATGAAAATATTACATACATATTTTATTTTCTCATCTAAATTTGCTCAGCAGCCTCCATGTTGGTCAAACACAGATCATTTGACGAATGATTCTCCACCCAGCCGGCTTAATGTCTCCTGCATATTTAAAGCCTTTCCTTTTTTTTTAGATTCCCAATCAAAGTAGCTGGCAGGTCTCTGGTGTGAGCCGCGCCTCTCAGTGCTCCATGAATCATTCATGCTGTTTAGCTCACAGTTGTTTGGGTGCATCTGGCTTGGGGAGAAGTTGGCCAAATGGAGAGGCCACATGGCAGCTCCAGATGTTTTGCTTTTGTATATGCATAGCTCATCAAAAACAACAGGCGATGCCACCCAAGAGTCTGTGCCATCTGTGGGAGAGCAGACAACGGCTTCTGAAATTCCCTAGTGTATAATTGGAGGACTCTTATAGAAAGTTTTGAGTTATTTTAAGAAACTGCAATGCCAGATTCAGCAGCTCTTAGGACAGGAAACGGGACTCGACGGATGTGAAAACTTTGGGCAGCAGGCTGCTAATTTGAAGTCAGCTCTTCACCAGGAGTGTTTGGATCTTGGAGAAAATAAGCATCTGCACAGTAGAAGTGTCCTAGAGCAAGACAGAAAATTCTCGACAGCTGTTAGGGAAGTCTTACAATTGTATGACCTACCTATGAGAAGAGGAGGAAGCACTTCCCCTTCATGGATCAGTTAAACAAAGAATTAGAATACCATTGCAGGAATAATTCAATTGGTGAGACAGCATCAGTCTCTCTAATTCCTTTATAATACATTTTTTTTAAAGTGATTTTCTGCAAGAGCTGCAGTAATGTAAGAATGTTTTTGCTCATTTCCATCTTCAATATTTTAAAAACTGTATAGTGGAGGATTTTTGTCAATTTTTGAAAAGAACCATTCTCTTTACTTAAAAAAAAAAAAAAATGCACATGTACAACCCTGTATCCACTCCCGTGATGGAACGCCAGTTAAACGCGTGTGAGAGCGTGCACAAGCCCATTTCTCCTCGTGCACGTGCTGTTTAGAAGTTGCTGTTTGCATCGCTAATACAAGTTTGCTTTCCAAAAGAAGATTTGCAGTTTTTTCACTATGTTGGACTCACCACCGGTAAGTGTAAATGGGGACGAGCACGTAGGACGGCCTTACGTAAACATATCACCAGAATGATTGACAATTAGGAGGACCACTTATTTTCAGGATCCACCGGGAAAAAGAACATCGTCCACTAAACCTTTAAGAATTAAAATCTTAATATTAACAACAAGATTTTTTTAAAAGTGCCAACCTTCCCAAATTCAACATAATACATTATTAAAGGTAAAAAATCTAAAAAGTGGGGCATCTCTGTTCAGTCTTCCTTTTGTTTTCTTCTAACTTCTAATACTCTATGGCTTAAATGAACTGCAAAAATGTCCCACTATGTATTAAGTAGGTAAACAGGTTGTAAATGGCATATCTTTTCTTCACTAAAACTAAATCGACTATTAGCCTACTGATGTAAGTTAATAGACAGGTATTTTAACAGCATCCAACATGAAGAGCATTGTGAATGCTACTCGGTAGAGCTACAGCAGCTGTTCCAAGACAGAATTGCACCCTAAGCAGAATTTGTTTCTTATTATACACCTTTTTAAATTTTATTAAAGTCTAAAGGTTTGTCTTTCCGTAGTTTGAATGAGTGTATTTGTCAGTTATATAATTTGTTAATAAAAAGTTGAGAATAATTTTGGATGGCGCTATCCAAAATTCAGAAACTTTTCTTAATCTCTTTTTAAAATAAGCTTATTGGTATTAGATTTAATTACAGCTTAGAAGTAATGTGCTCTTGGAGGCCCCCTGTTGGCCTGGGGGCCTGGACAATGGAGCATGCGTTGTTGTAATAAAAACCTAAAACTTGACTTTCCAGCTATCCAGTCACTAATCTGGGTTGATCCAAGTGAAAATAATCTGATTCTATTAAAAAGCTGATTTTCTCGTACAGCTCAATTTTTTACACAAAGTTTTAAATATCTGTCAACTCGTGTTATTCTGAATCCTGTCCTCTCTTTAGGCTTTTTGTGTCCGTCCCCCCTTTTGCGAATCAGAGTCATCCTTAGATTCCTGCCATTCTCGGTAAAATCATTATTTAGTCCTTTTGTAAGCAAGCAGTGTCCCAGATCACAAATTAATCTTTCATATGTTTCCAAGATCTAGCCTGCTGTAATCCCATCTGTATGAGACACAACAAAGCACAGCCAGAGAGCGCCCATGAATTATTCATTCATTTCTCATGAAAGGCTTTCGTTATGTCTGTCATGTTTCACTCTTGCAGGGAAAATCCATTGATCCTTGCCTTTTCTCCGACAACAAGAACAAACAACCGACATCACATGGGCTGTGCATTTTGCAACGCTCCAGCAAATAGATCTGAGAGAAAATGCATCTGTAATAAGGGTCTGAGTTATCTATTCTACATATGTGCATAATGCACACACACAAACAGCTCACACATAGTCGTCTTTAAATCATATTAAACATACCTCTTAGCTAATAGCTGCAAGAGTGGCCTCGGGTGAGACGCAATGGATAAAGTCACATGTCCCCTGCCAGTAATCATTTATCTCCTGTATTATTATTATGTAACAAGCATGTCTTCTTTTTGACAAGTTGCCTCCATAATTCAGTGCAACAGAATAGAGAAAACAGCATTGTTAACAAGAAAAGGCTTTATATCACAAGCACAGAGTACATTTCCTGTGAAATATTAATGTGGAAAGTGTGTTTATGTACAAGGAACAAAGTGTTTTACATCAATGGGCTGACGCTGCTGCGGGCTCTGCTTACTCCAGCTATGGCACATTGTGTATGTATAGGGGATTGGTGCATTGGGGAAAGAGAGGGAGAGAGAGGGAGAGAGTCATTTATAATGTATAGGCCTGCTGGAGCATGAAGTGTTGAGTCTGCCTGGGTTAGTGTGCATAGCACAGTGTGGCTGCATGGTCTTCACCTCACACCAAGCATTTGCCTTATTTAATTTAAAAGCTTTCCTCTGGAGACATGTTTGGGATCTCAGAATGTTTGATGAATAAGACAGATCCAATTCATTTTTACGTAGATGACCTGAGAAGACACAACTCTTCCTTTGAAGTCACACAGTCCACATTAGGGTCTTGTTACTTACGGTGTAATGAGGTTAGTCGAGGAATAGTCTGCAGGATGCTTCAGTAGTCCTCATCTCAAAGCAGCAGAGTTTGATTGAATCCCCTTCAAAGTCAGCCCAGTTCTACTGAGGAACAGCTATAAACAATGCAGAGACACACTAATACAGTCTATGAGACAAATTGGTGATTTAGGTTCTATTAAGTTAAAATAAACCATTGCCAATTAAAGGAATTAGTTTGTTGTTTTGTTTTTTAACTAAGGTTCTTCATCAGCTCTAGTTGCCTTATTGGTTGTCATAGTTGTGTATTACAAAATCAAGTTGTCTGTTTTGTCTGTTTTAGAATTTCAAATCAATTTAAAGTGAAAAATACTTTTTTCCCTGTATCTATTAAGAAGCTATTTAAAATTAAAACCGGGATTTTCTAAGGAAGGTAAATGCATGTATGTTACTCACTTCGCCTGCAGGAGAATCTGAGAGTAATATTTAAAACTGATAACAGGAAGACAGCTTGAAGAACAGCAACTTTTCAGTGTTTCATCCTTTAATTTTCAATCATATATGGTGATATGTTTACATAAGGCTGTTCTATGTCCTCGTCCCAATTTTCGCTTACCAGTGGTGAGTCTGAGATATGAAAAATTGCAAATCTTCTTTTGGAAAGTAAGCTTGTATGAGCGATGCAAATAGCAACTTATAAACTCGCATGCATTTAATAGGCATCTGGAGCGGGTACAGGGTTGTGCATGTGCATTTTTTAAAAAGTGGAAAGGGTGGTTTTATAAAAAAATTACAAAAATCCTCCACTATACCTTTAAACAGGCAGAATATGGAATTTAGGGTCTGAAATCTGAAATCACAGTGTTTAAATAGTGGTCTCCAAAACATATGGATACTACATTTGATTAGTAATGCTAGTAGCAGTTTGCACTGTATAAAAGGCCAAGGACAACTTCTCTAAAATAAGTTTTGTTTTGTTA
The DNA here is from genome assembly GCF_016077235.1 of Cyprinodon tularosa. Classification (NCBI taxonomy): domain Eukaryota; kingdom Metazoa; phylum Chordata; class Actinopteri; order Cyprinodontiformes; family Cyprinodontidae; genus Cyprinodon; species Cyprinodon tularosa. The sequence continues at coordinate 431,622 of NW_024038437.1, read as the reverse complement.
TATTATAGTTAAATTAGTCAAACCCCGTTTTACAGAAATTCTCTCACAAACATCCCCACTTATGTCGGTACGAATGAGAAAATGTTGTTAGATGTTGCCCTTTTATTAACTTTTGAAAAATTACCAAAAGGGAAACCAGAACCGTCTGAAACTTCGATCGGCAGAAGAAAACCAAATAAGTAATTTCCGGTGGCTTCTTGTTTTTGTTCTAGTTTGATGTTTATGATATGAATCTAGCAAGAGTCAAAATAATCTACTTTACATACTATCAAAATGACTTTTTAGAAATCCTGTTACTGGCTTTTGCACCTGTAGCTTGTTCTGTTCTGTCACTCATGTTTCTTTCATTGCTCGTTGCAGCTGATATGACAAGTTGCCTGTGCTGATTGTGTGCACTTGACTATGCAGATTACACAGCAGCTTGAAGGGTAAGAGTGTTGTTAGCCTGGCTTCCTCCTCCCTGCTTGTCAGCTCCAAGCAGAGATGAGCTTGTGGCCTGTTCTGTCTGTTGTTAATCCTGCCTGTTCTGCTTTGTCAGAGCCTCTGTTTGAACAATGGAGCTGTCTTCTTGTCTGCTAATTTAGGAACAAACATTTGCCTGTGCAGCAAACAAGCTCTCCCAGGAAGTGCTATTAATAAGATAATTAAGCAGACGGTAATGAGCGGGATTACAGCTAATTATGACAAGATTTGTTTTGGCATTTGCCTGAGAGGCAGCAGAGTGTTAAAGTCTGCACAGGAGTTCATCGCTGCACTGAGTGAGCAGGCACCTGAGTAAACAGACTGGGACTCATTGGGGTGCTGGTGTGATGCATGTTCTTATGAGTGTGTTTGTGAGACAGTGTGAGGGAAGGCTGTGATGAACAAACGTGAGTATAACAATGACTCTGGTAAAGCAGGCTATCAAGAGTGAAGATTAATCCAACACCTCTTTACACTGGGAGCTAATGGGAGCTTACAGTTAGCCATGTCCACGACACAGGGCCCATCTGAATATCTTCCAGAGCATTTGGCACATCTTCAAGATCATCATCATCATCATCATCATCATCATCATCATCATCATCATCATCTTCTTCTTCATCTTCATCTTCATCAACATCGCCTTCATCATCATCATCATCATCATCATCATATCATCATAACTATTATTATCACAATGAATACCATAATCTTCATGATCAACATCACTAACATTATCATAATGATCACCATCATCATCATTATTATCATCATCATCATCATCATCATCATCATCATCATCATCATCAGTATGATCGTCTTAATCATCATCATCATGATCTTTTTCACTAACATTATCATAATGATGATGATGATCATCATCATCATCATCAACGTTGTCTTCATTATCATCATCATCATCATCATCATCATCACTATCATCATCATCATCATTATCTTCATCGTCATAATCATCATCACTATCATGATCACATAACCTTCATCACAGTCATCATCACCCCATCACTATCACCATCATCATCATCATCATCATCATCATCATCATCATCATCATCAATGTTGTCTTCATCATCATCATCATCATCATCAGAATCTCCATGAATATCATCTTCATCATCATCATCATACACATCATCTTCATCATCACTATCATTATCATAATGATCACCATCATCTTCGTCCTCATCATCATCATCCTCATCATCATCATCATCAACATTGTCTTCATCATCATCATCATCAACGTTGTCTTCATCATCATCATCAGCATATCCATCACTATCATCTTCATCATCATCATCATAATGATGATGATCATCATCATCATCATCATCATCATCACCCCATCACTATCACCATCATAATGATCACCATCATCCTCATCATCATGGCTAAAAATAATAGAACACAATAAAAGACTACAATGCAGCATAAGGATATAAAATAAAGCAATAACAAACATTTGTTTAAGCTAAATAAACAAGGTCACAACAACAAAAAACTTTTGTCAAACAGAAACTCCCCAAACACTTTTAAAAGAGTTGAGGTAACAACAACTGATCATTGTTATGTTAAGGCAGACATTATTTGATTATCTTGTATAGTCTCTCTGGTAATTGCTGGACATTTTCAGAGAGATCTTTTTCAGCTGTTTTAAAAAAATAAAATAAACAGGCAGTACAATTATACTAAATAACTAAACTTAAATTATTTTTTTCATGGTCTACTATTACATGCTTCCATTCCACTTGACGTGCTTGAAGATTATATTTATGAGACTGCAATTTTTCATTTCTTGACAGTAACAGATATTGTATGCCATAAAAGGTCGGTGATCTTAAAAAGATCAATCAGAATTGTATTATTAAGGGACTTTTATCCTGCAAGTCCCAGGATTTGAACCGCAGGGACTGTTTCAGTTCGCTGTTGTCAACTCTGACAGACAGCATGATAATTTAAATCAGGCTGAGGAAAACTCCACCAGACTCCCAATCACACAAAACACAAAACTTGCATTTAGAATTATAATGTCATTTTGATACAGACTAAACTCCAGTGGTAACTCCATCATAAAAACCTTTTCCAGGAAAAAAAAACAAACCCTGATGAGAGATTGCTGTAAAATCTCTGTGTTAATGCATAACAGAAAGAACAAAGCTAAATGATAAGAGCCTGCAATTATCAAATTTAAACGCCATAAATTGTCAGGTACTGTACATCCAGACACAGAGTTAATATCAGCCACAATGTAACAGTTGCAAGCATTTTTTAAGTGTTTCATCTAAAGGGTTTGTTATTTTTATAATTATTTTTATTTGGTTATTGCTTATATACTTACCGTGTTCACGATCACCCTAGTAACGACTAACGTTGCCAGTTAACTGTTGCCACAACACCCTAGTAACGACTAACAGTTGCCAGTTAAACTTCAGAGAGACATTAGCCCACCAAGGAATCGGCAACAGAAGATCAGCTGTCATTAAAGTTTTAAATACGAACATTTACACTCAACTCAGGACTGATAACCACAAGGACTCAAGTCACCAAGGACTTAATTTCTCTCTGTTCACGCACGCAGCCAACGAGGTTTGTTTGTTTGTAATTTATTTTATTCATTTCTGTAAGGTTTGGTTCGTGTTAGCGTTTTAGCTAACTTCATTCTGATATTGTGTATTGTGTTTATTTAGTTTTCACGGTTTTTGGGAGGCTTTACAAGATTGCCTGGAGGAATAAACCCGTTAAAGAAAACCTACGTCTTGTCGTCGTGCTTTGAGAGGAGTTACAGTGAAAACTCAGGACTGTTCATCACGTCGGAGGTGAAGCCATCCCAACCGAAGCAAGATCACGAAGCCAGCTCATCATCATCTTCTTCTTCATCTTCATCTTCATCAACATCACCTTCATCATCATCATCATCATCATATCATCATAACTATTATTATCACAATGAATACCATAATCTTCATGATCAACATCACTAACATTATCATAATGATCACCATCATCATCATTATTATCATTATCAAGCCAGCTCGTATCCAGTGTGCCTAGCAACCGTTGTCGAGCTCATCGTCGATCAACGCGCCTGGCTTTTGGGCATGAACACTGCGGCTCTCGTAGCAAGGAAGGATACGCAGATAAGTGGAATGCACACACAACCACTTGATTAAACTGGAAAAGCGGATACGAACTGAATCAAAGACTGTTTAAAAGCGAAGCCACCAAGAAGGACACTGACAAGAGTGACTAAGGGCATTAGCAAGAAACGTCTTTTCTAGGATTTATTTAAAGGTTGAGCTAAGTGACGCTGGTTCCATGGTGTGTTGTGCTGTAAAGATATTTGTGTGGTAATGCAATGTTCTACATTTGAGTCTTTCATCTAAAGGTTACTGAAGCTCATCATTTAAGGAAGGTTAAATATTTACATCTTTCAGTTAAATGCTTTTGTTTTAAGTTGGAAAGTATTTTATCTGCCACTTTAAAGTGTGTTTTTGGTATTTTTTTTGTATTTGACATTGATGCTTATTTTCCTTCTTATGTTTTAAGCTAATGCTATATTTTGGGTTTCTTGTGAATTTTGAGCCATTTTAGTACATTATTAGTCATAAGCACAGTGAATAGTATTTTGAACTATTTAAGTATTTCAGTACATTTATTTCATTTCAGTTTAAAGGCACTAGACACATTAGAGTAGATGGTTCCACTTAATGCAGGCTTTATTTACTTTCACATATGTTAGCATTACAGTTAGCATTCACACATTCTATATTTACATTCTATATTTATTTATTTGAGTTTACATTTAGTACAGCTTAGCGATGTCACAGTATAGTGAGTCAACACTTCAGGTAGGGCAAGTTGATGATGGAAGTGAAGTCCTTGAACATCTTCCAAAAGATGATGTGAGCAACTTTCAAGAACCACAGCCGCAGAGACACAGCGAGCGTACCCGTATCCTGACAGAGAAGGGAAAAGCAATGCAAGAGGAGAAAATGAAAACACTCAAACTAAGATTCAATTACTCTTATAATAAATGGCGAACAAATGTAAAACTATCCAAGAAAGCACTATCACATACAACAGAAGCGTTTTCAGAGTGTCTACTGCAAGATATCCTTCATGATGTCAAGGGCCTTTCAGGAGACGTCCACCGTGTCTATGAAGATCTGCGCAGAGTCTCAACTCCAGACCAAGACACAAGACGACAAGTAGATATCTGCACACAAGTTTCAGATTTCATTGTTGCCAAAGTCACAGCTTACCTGGAAGGGAAGCACCCACATGAAGATGAGCCAGATTGGCCGGAAGCTGGTTCTTTTTGGAACTCCACTTTAAGTGAATTGGAATCTGTCACTTCCTTTCTGAAGAGTCCCTCAGGGCACTCAAAAGCATCTTCCATAAAGCACCAAGAAGCTGTCGTGGAGGCCGCAGCAAGCCAAGCTGTTCTGCAAGACTTGGATGAACAACAAAGAGAACAATTGGAATTGCAGCATCTGGAGGCAGAAGCTAAGAGGAAGATAGCAGCCCAAGAGATAGCAGACATGAAGCGACGCCAACAGAAAGAACAAGAAGAAATTCAGTGGAGAATTAAAAGAGAAGAAGAGGCAGCTGAAATCAAAGCCAAACTTGAAGAAAAGCGTTTGAAGATCAAACATTTAGAAACAGTCAAAGACTTCAATGCTGCACGAGCAAAGTGTGAAGTGTACAACCAAGGACTAAATATCCATGAGGTGTCACAAGATAATCTGGCAGCAGATCGTAAGCCATCACTTCCTGAAAGAGGTCCTCTGACATCTACACCTCAAGCTTCTATCGTCCAAGCTTCTCAACCAACAGCTACGCCAGCTGATTCAACTTCATTAGAGCTCATTAAAATGCTTTCTGATGCGATGAGTGCGAGTCGTATACCTGTTCCAGAACCTGCAATATTCATGGGTGATCCGTTAAAGTACAGCGACTGGAAGTTGTCATTCCAAACATTGATAGACCAGAAAAACATCAGGGAGAAGGAGAAGATATACTACCTTTGCAGGTACGTGAGCGGACAAGCCAAGAATGCACTCGACGGTTACTTCCTTCTAGGAACAGAGTCAGCCTACACTGCTGCATGGGAGCTGTTGGAAGAGAGATATGGAAGCCCATTTACCATCGCAAAAGCATACAGGGATAAGCTTCACACATGGCCCAGGATTGGAGCCAAAGACAACACTGAGCTCAGAGACTTTGCCGACTTTCTTTGCAGTTGTGAAGCCGCCATGCTGCACATCAAGGCACTGGAGATCCTGAATGACTGCAATGAAAACAGGAAGCTTCTTGCAAAGTTACCTGACTGGCTAACAGCTAGATGGAATCGGAAAGTCGTTGACATGGAAGAAGAGAACGGCGAGTTCCCAAGCTTCAGTCAGTTTGTCAAGTTCCTCTCAAGAGAAGCAAAGATCGCCTGTAACCCAGTTACATCGCTGCATTCACTTAAGCAAGATGAGGCTGAAAGGGCAAGGCAGCCAGCAAGCAACAAGCAGAAGCAGCTAAATTTTGAAGCAAAGACTCTAACCACAAGTTCCAACGAGCAAGCCCCTAAAACATGCCTGTTCTGCAAGAAAATCGGCCACACCTTGCATGTATGCAGGAAGTTCTTGGAGGAAGAAGTCTCAGACAGAGTCAAGTTTATCCAAAGTGAGAGGCTGTGTTTCGGTTGTCTTGAACCGGGCCACCACTCTAAAGCTTGCAGCAATAGGAGTGTCTGTGATGCTTGCAAGAAGCGTCACCCTACTTGTCTGCATGAAGAAAGAGACAACGGAGAGCGAAAGACACCACAAGCCCAACACAGTCAATACAAGTCAAGCAACCAAAACAAGGAAAGGACTCAAGCTGAGCAGGATAAAGACACCGTCACAGCCTCTACACACAGAGTTATCCAACATGAACCTGGTTTGCAAACAGCCGCAATAGTTCCTGTCTGGCTCTCATCTGCTACTCAACCAACAGAAGAGGTGCTCGTTTACGCTCTGTTAGACTCACAGAGTGACACAACGTTTGTACTGAGTGAAGTTGCAGCGGCTCTGGGTGCAGAGAAAGACCAGGTCAAGTTAGAGCTCTCAACTATGACTTCAACCACTGTCATACAATCTCAAAGAGTGAAGAACCTGCAGGTTCGAGGCTTCTACTTGGACAAAAGAATCACCTTACCACCATCCTACACATGTGACTTCATTCCAGCCAACAGAACCCACATCCCCACCAAAGAAACTGCCGAGGCTTGGTCCCACTTAGAGCACCTGAGAGAACACATCGCACCTCTGCAAAGTTGTGAAGTCGGTCTGCTCATTGGCTACAACTGCTCTCAAGCCTTACTCCCAAGAGAAGTCGTGTCTGGTCAAGCCAATCAGCCTTTCGCGCAACGCACTGACCTGGGGTGGAGTATCGTAGGCCATGGGAATCCCTCTGTGGAGTTCGAAGACGCAGTCGGCATCAGTCATCGCATAGTCACCATGCGAGTGTCACCAGAGATCAATTCTCCCGTCAACCTGAAGACTGAAGAACTACCGCACAGAGAAAGCAAGGTGGGAGAACTTAAAGAAGATGATCCTGAACTTCGCAAGGCTACAGTGCTGAACACAAAGGCAAAGGAAGACAGGTCATTGTTGAGCCGCCTGGAGAAGTTCTCTGACTGGTCAAGGGCAGTACAAGCAGTTGCCAGACTGAAGAGACTGATTAAAGAACACAAAGGTGTGAAAGAAAGAACCAATGAGAGTACAATCTTAGAAGAAAGAAAGGAAGCAGAACTTACCATTGTCAAATTGGTTCAAGAAGAAGCACTCTCAGTTGAAATCAAGGATCTGAAAGGAAAAGGAGATCTAACGAAGACAAAACACAACAAACTCTTCAAATTTAATCCGATTTTGGATGAGGATGGAGTCCTGAGAGTGGGCGGGCGCTTAAGTAAAGCTGCGCTACACCCACACGTAAGGCACCCAGTCATTATCCCAAGTAACACTCACATGGCCAGCCTGCTGATCAAACATTTCCATGAGCGAGTTCATCATCAAGGACGCGGAATGACCTCGAACGAACTGCGAGCCAATGGATGGTGGATCTTGGGAAGCAGCAGTGCAGTGTTGTCTCACATTTACAAGTGTGTCAAGTGTCGGAAATACAGAAGACAACCAGAAGAACAAAAAATGAGCGACTTGCCTTCAGATCGAATGGAAACGGCTCCTCCATTCACCTACACCGGCGTAGACTGCTTTGGACCTTTCCACGTAAAAGAAGGAAGAAAGGAGATGAAGAAATATGGTCTACTACTTACCTGTCTGTGCTCACGAGCCATTCACGTGGAAATGCTTGACGACATGACAACTGACGCGAGAAAGGAATACTTACTGAGTTTACAACAAAGACAGAAATGGCAGAAGAGTAGAAGAAATCTGATGGTGAATGACATCGTGCTCCTACAGGATGATGAAGCCCCCCGCTGTGAGTGGAAGCTGGCCAGAGTCCACAAAGTCTTCCCATCATCAGACGGCAGGGTGAGAAAGGTCACATTATGTGTTGGTGACACAACACATGCTACACAGGGTAAACCTAAAGTTAAGACAGTTTTGCTTGACAGACCCATACAGAAGGTTATCACATTACTTGAGGCAGAGTAGAATGCATGTTTCAATTTATGGTTCAAGGTTCACATTTGACTCGCAACAGTTTTGTTCTAAATTTAGAATAATCCCACATTAAGTATGATGTGATTTGGTGGGAGTGTAACAGTTGCAAGCATTTTTTAAGTGTTTCATCTAAAGGGTTTGTTATTTTTATAATTATTTTTATTTGGTTATTGCTTATATACTTACCGTGTTCACGATCACCCTAGTAACGACTAACGTTGCCAGTTAACTGTTGCCACAACACCCTAGTAACGACTAACAGTTGCCAGTTAAACTTCAGAGAGACATTAGCCCACCAAGGAATCGGCAACAGAAGATCAGCTGTCATTAAAGTTTTAAATACGAACATTTACACTCAACTCAGGACTGATGACCACAAGGACTCAAGTCACCAAGGACTTAATTTCTCTCTGTTCACGCACGCAGCCAACGAGGTTTGTTTGTTTGTAATTTATTTTATTCATTTCTGTAAGGTTTGGTTCGTGTTAGCGTTTTAGCTAACTTCATTCTGATATTGTGTATTGTGTTTATTTAGTTTTCACGGTTTTTGGGAGGCTTTACAAGATTGCCTGGAGGAATAAACCCATTAAAGAAAACCTACGTCTTGTCGTCGTGCTTTGTGAGGAGTTACACACAAAGTCATATAAACTGCCTTCATTAAACATTAGACCTCTGTTAGAAAAATCATTTAAAACTAATGGCTTCTTATCTGACCATAATCTTGATGTTATGTTTTTAATCGAAATATGGTCACATGTTACATTGCAAGCAGGATTAATTGTCCAGATATTTGTAAATACACAAATGCATCTTGCTAGGAGTCAGCATATGCGTATGGCTTTGAGATAGAAATGTTTTGGAACCAAGGATATCCAGTGATATCGAGTATGACTTCAACACGCCAACCAGAGGAGGTAGGCTGCAGCAAAACAAACATGGCTGCACTGGTTTTAGCTGGCATACCCTCTATTTCTTTTAGAAAAACAAGCAGAAGGATGCAAATTTTTTTTGCCTTGGTTGACGGGAGGATGGTTATGCCTTCCCCCAAATAGATTTGGTAAGAGTTTGATTTATCAGTTAACTCCGCTAGATGTGAAACAAATCAAGCCTCTTCTGCTGTTGTGATTGGCTAAAAACTTGGCATGGAAGCCATGTATCCAATCACCTAGAATAATTGTACTGCATGTCCCTACCTTTTGCAAACACTTTCTACAGAAGCCTTCCCAGATAGATATGTGCAGTTCAATTTGAATTCTACAGGGTATACAAAGTAAAATCTGGCTTATGCCAGATTAAGTCACATGTTGCATGCCACCTAACTTCAATTTTCTGTGTGCAAGCAAACAACAAAGGGAAAGTGGAGAAGTGGCAACTTTATTTAAATAATTACCAAAGTGTAATAGGGTATTTCTGGGCCTTTTTGACTTCAATAATTGGATCTTTAGGTTCGAACTGTGGTCTTGAATATTTACAGGCCTATATTTAAAGATGGTACTACTGATACCTTTAACCTCATTTAGTCTTCTAACTCCACTCTGTAGGCGAGTTGTTGGTTATCCTTTGTTTTATAATTTCAGACATGCTTAATTCAATTGCTCCAATTCAAGCGAAGGTCATTTTTGAGAAGAAAAAGTCTGTGGGGAAGCGCTCCACCCTTCAGAACTAAAAAAGAATATTAAAAAAACTGACACAGATGGTTAAAGACTGGACTCCAGTTTCACTATACAGTAACACCTTTAAAGAGAGGCTCTGCAGATATAACTAACAACTGAAAAATGCAGGAGAAGGCCTTGGAATCACAGAATCAGATTTTGCATCCAATCCTACATAAAATTGTGTTGGATGAGGTTTTGGTGTTTAGTGCTCATTGTGAGTCAATAGGGATGGACACTTCATAGATGGACATTTCATTGGCATTTTTATGTGTCTGACAGGAAAAGAGCCACGGTGGCAAAGTGAAACACACTGCATGAACAATTGCACGGTAAAACAGATTTGGTTTCACGCAGTGCATATAAAGCAGGCGGCAAAGATTCTTGCATTAGCAATAAATTAAACACATAACAAAAAAACTGAACATTTCACCCTTGATAGGAGTTCAACAGGACAGAAAATGGATAACATAGTGATCCTATTTGAGTCTTGCAAAAAAACAACAAGGGACAGTGCAGTGAAGTGCACCTTATCACAATAACACCAAAAAAAAAAGAAAAAACTTCAATAAACTTCAGAAGGACAAAAAACGGTTACAGTAAAATGGTGATCCTCTGTGAGCCTCACAACAAACAAAAATGGGCAGACAGTGTAGGAACGCACAGCTTATCACTCTCCCCTCTTTATTAAATAAATAACAAAAACCTTCACACATCTCTGAAAATCACAGCTCACCACCTCATCTAGTACCCATATAAACTGTCCCACAGCCTTTATTGCTGTGTTTTCCTTTTCTTTAAATGTAGTTCCCATTATAATTTTGATATAGGCCAATAAAAATCCTCTATCTGTTCTAGTTTATGATATGTTGCACAGACTCATAAAGTGGGGCTTTGCTTTGTAGTCATTTGTTTTGGCTTTGTAGTGGTTTTATTTTATTTTTTATAACTTCTGATAATCTTTCCTAGTGAAACGGGGGGAATTGTTTTAATGATTGGGCACAGAGACAGAAGGGAAAATAAAGCTGTTTGTAGTAGGAGCCTTTCTAAAGGAAATGCAGTCAGTGGGGCATGGAAAAAAATCGGATCGGAGATTAAAAGGTCGGAAGCAATCGTGTGACTTGGGTTGCTTCGTTCTTCTCTAAGATCATCAGCAAAAACATTAAGAAGGGCCATGCCTCATTTGCCACATAATTTTATATTTCAATAAATAAACTAAAAGAACTTAAATGGAATCGTACAATAACTTCATAACATCTGATTTGGCAAGATTTTTTTAGGCGACTAAAAACATAACAGAAGTGCTTATTTTTGTACCAAAGGAAGAGTCTCTAAAAGTTAGAGGTATAGTAAAGGATTTTTCTTCTTTTTCTGGGTTGATCATCAAAACAAGTGGTCCTCCTAATTGTCAATCTTTCTGGTTATATGTTATATGTTTACCTAAGGCCATCCTACGTGCTCGTCCCTATTTTCACTTACAGTATCTGTGGTGAGTCATAGTCATAGACATAGTGAAAAAAATTTAAATCTTCTTTTGGAAAGTATGTATGAGTAAATGTAAAGTTTGTATTAGTGATGCAAGCAGCAACTTTTAAACAGAGCATGCATGAGGAGAAATGGCCTTGTGCACGCTCTCGCACGCATTTAATAGGTGTTCCCTCTCAGGAGCGAGTTCAGGGTTGTGCATGTGCATTTTGTTTTTAAGTGGAGAGGGAGGTTATTTTCAAAAACTCATGAAAATCCTCCACTATACCTTTAAAATACAGCTTTAGACATTACAGCTAGAATCTGGGTTTAGTAATGGACTCATCGCTGAACCAAGAGGCAAATACAGACAGTTACAAAGTTGGCCTTCTATCACCTAAACAACATATAAAGGATTAAAGAAATAATGTCTCAGTAAGATCTTGAAAAACAAATTTGTGCATATTTATTTAGTAGAATGGATTCATGAAACAGTGTCTTCACTGGTCTGTCAGTCAGACAGCTGCAGATGATTCAGAACGCTGCTGCCCACATTCTCACTAAAACTCAGAACGTGGAGCACATCCCCCCCAGTAATAAAGTCCTTACACTGGCTCTCTGTATCTCAGAGAACAAACATCTTTTATTCTATAAATCAATAAATGGCATAACACCAAAATTCATTAGAGACTAGTTGTCAGTGTACCAATGACTCAGATCTACTGGCTGAAGTCTAGTCATACCCAGAACAAAGAAAAGAGAAGCAGCTTTTAGTTTCTATGCTCCACTAATCTGGAACAAACTCCCAGAAACTGTTAAAGTGCTGAAAACTAAGTTGATTTATATTAAAGTTTAAAACATGCTATTTAGAGTATAGTCTGACTTTGCTTTCTACACATAATTAGTTAGGGTTTGTTGTCCAAAATTCCTTAAATTTTATTACCAACCATTATTATTCATTTGTCATAATAATTTCAGTTATACAATTTTATTCTTACATATTTATTACCCATTTTCATGAACTATTTCATTATAATAATGCTATGTCGTTTGTTTTTTCTGTGTATTGTCCTTTTATGTTTGTTTTTGTAAGGTACAGCATTGTGATTTGTCTTGCTATTTAATATTCTCTATAAATACACTCACCGTTCCTCGCCTACCTAACTCTTGCATAAAATTGACAACACAGTCAAAATCTTTCAATCCCCAAAAGAAACATTTAGGTAGTAGAATCTTACCCTCAGCTTTATGTTTAGAAAGTCTCAGCAGTTAAACCATTTGTTTCTTTGACCTAACAATGCTCTAATTGTATTGTATTTTTTGTATTTCTCTCAAATTAACTGAACTTTAAGTATCACAGGATCCCATGAATACTGTCTGAATGCTTTTTGTCATTTAAGCATTTCTTGAATAAGATTCTGCATTTAATTGTTGCTTGCAAAGGGATTTAAAGTTTTACAAAAATAATAAAGTGCTAATTTGGTCAAATACTGCTTCTGCACAGTTTTCTATATTGCTGCGAAAAAAATAATGACTTTAATTGTAATGATATTTGCCTTTTAATATCTTGTGAATTTTATATTGTTTCTGTGGGATTTAAAGTTGAATAACCAATATAATATATTATAGAATATATCATACAGTTTAAGCTTTTACATGATTAAACAGTGGCTGGCAGATCTCATACATGTTTCTTCCCCCATAAAATGGTCTGAAAGAGTTAAAAGGAAAAGTTTGTATCCTTTGTTAAGTATACAAAAGACTGTGGTATCGTTTAATAAAAGCTTTTTATGTAGACAGAGTAAAACAATTAGTAATTTGTATGACATAAAATTTTATCATTTCAACACATGAATCCATATTTCTGTCACTTTTGTCTTTTTTCTTTCCCTGCAGCCATCAGTGGGAGCAAAAGGGCAAATCCTTTATTTGACGCACGATTTAATAAAGAAAGCCTGACTCCAATTATTAGATGCTGAATCAGTCCTATTTACTCACATAATGAGAGATTAAATTAGACTTTCTTTCATTTTAGGGATTCAAAGGAATCAAAAGAACAGTGGAGACACTTTAAGTGACATGATCTTAAATTCACAGGATTCAATCAAAAAGTGACAACAAACGCATAGTTAAGGTGACGGGGAATCTTAATGCGATTGTAGCTGAAGCTCAGACAGCGAGTCGCCTCCATTAAAGCGTGCTGCGCAGCCCAGCAAGCTACAGATAAGACAGCTGAATCTGGGATTTAGAGCTTTGGCTTATCATCATCTTCACACCACTGTCTCTCCACTAGCAAAGAACACGGCCCCTGAAATCCCAGTTTGTCTTCAGGCTGTAGGTGCAGTGAAACTGGCATGGTGTGGGGAGTAAGGGTATTAAAATATGTTACAACTCCTAATTAGGGCCTTGATCTCTTTCTGCCTACTTAAAAACATAACTGCTTTGACAAACCAGCATGACTTTTTCCTTCTTCTGCAGAAGCCAGGATGAGATTATGGAGAGAGGGGGGGAGGGAGGTTGGGAGAGAGAGCTGTGTGGAGTACTGTTTCAGAAATAAAATTGCTTTTATTCCACCCAACATGTGTTTGGTGAGATTAAGGCATAATCTTTAAGGTTTAATAGGAACTGGTTTGTGGCCTTCCAGCTGAGGCGGAAAAAGTGGAGCATGCATGCATGTATGCTCTCACTAAATCCTGTTTATTGAATTATAAAGAACCTTAAAGGATCAGGAGTGTGATGCATACATTTAAATATTTTATGTGATGTTGAGGCGTGTCTTCAGGTAAGTATGAAATGCTTTTAAAATGTTTCTGCTTTTTTGATAACTTAAATCAGTTTAATTAATTTCAAAATAAGTACACACCATGTGGTATAGAAGATTGGTTTAATTATTCAGTGCAATGTACAGTATTTGAATATTTCCCTCTGCATACATTTAATTAAAATATACCAAGTTATTTATCTTTAATGATAAACCTATACGTCTGTATACTAGTCTGTTGTTTTCCCTACTTATTTAACAAACACAGAAATTATATTTCACACTTTCTTTATCTATTATATAGAATAAATGCTAGCTTGTCATGGATGATGTACTCATTATCCTAACCCTAATATGCTAGAATAATTTTTTTTTAGTATGGGTTTCTGAGATCTACAGTTTTCTTAAAAAGCAGTTGCAACATCTATAAATGCATAGGAAAAATGTAATGAGCTTTTGAAATTATGACTTTGTAGAATACATAGGTGTATAATTTATCACTTATGACACTATAAAGGAAACTCAATATACAAATACATGTTTGATCATTTTGATGAGTTTTTAGGTCAGTTTTAAAGCTTTGGAGATAAAGCTTGTATCATATGAATATTTTCTATTTCAGTTTGGTTATGTAAAATCTTTACCTTGCATCTACATACCAAATGTAAATTTGTTTTATACAAGTATTCTAAGGAGACACCCACCTATCTATTTAGCAAATGCAATGTTTCTGTAATGTTTTATTGTGTCATTTGTTCTGTAGTTTCTTGTGTACAGTCACTGTGTTTTGTGTAAAAGCCTAACTGGGGACAGGCAAATAAAATGTTAAAATCTTGTAGTGTGTGACATGATTCATGAAACATACTTGTCCCTATCAAATAAACAAATAAAAAAAATAAATAAAAAAAAAATACAATCCCTCCTGAAAGATGAAAGCTAGAAATATATGGAAAGATTTTCATATAAATATAGGAGTTTCAAGGAGTTATCTCAACCAATAGGAACTAATGTTAATGTCATTTTTGGTAATATGTGTTTTTCAGACCTCTATCTCTTTAACAAAGTTGATACTGTCCTTAAACTTACTAAATTGAATATACAAAATATACATCAACTCAGTTTTTTAAGAATACAAGATGCATGATAATGGGTTGGCCTAGTGGTTAGAGCAGCTTGTGCTCTGAGAAGGTCACAAGTACCCAGTTTGATCCCCACAGACTGCCACTCTGGGTTCCTGAGCAAAACCCTTAACCTCAAACTGCTCCCTGGGCGCCACACAATGCCAGCCCACTTCTCCCCTAAGGGATGGGTTAAAATGAGAGTGAATTTCCCCATAGTGGGTGAGTAATGGGATTTGCATTTACATAAATGTACATTAATCTTAAAAGCGTTAAATAATCACTTAAGGTAAAATATTAACTATTAAGAAATATTTAGAAACTAATGTGAGAAATAAGCATTTTTTTTAGGAATTAACATTAAAGAATCCAAAGTAATCATGAGAATGCCATCATAGCTTATATCTGGCATTATTCTCCAACATAAGAACATGTTGAAAATCCCTAACCTCAATTTATGTAATCCAAAGGCCTTGCATGAACTTTAGTTTGAGCTGTGGCTTTCAAGAGGTATTTGGAAGTTAAAGTCTCAGATCAGATTTGAACAGATTAGAATTACGAGTTGGAAGTCTGGGAGGGGTGGATATGAGGATTTGCACCGCTCCATGAGACGGCCCTGTCAGTGATAAGTTATACTGAGCCACGGGGTAAGAGGATTGCCTGGACTAATCCGAATCAAAAGACATACCATGTGAATTACATCCCGAAACAGGTTCGCTTACAAAGATTAGAAGCCTGCATGTAAATCCTGTCATACTCTACTTGGCACTGGAAGATGAGCCTGAAAGAACAAACACAAACATGTGCTTTGTACCCCACTGCTGCTTGCTGGCATTGGGTCTGCTGCAGAAATCAGTGGTTTCCTTGATCGCAGCGTTTTTCTCTGTGTTCTTTAGAAGATTAACTGTCCATTGAAAAGACAATTTAGGCCAGACACACTAATAACTCACACAACCTCTAAGACAGTGCTTATAGAGGAGGTTGAGAGGAACCATGCACGAGTGTGCTGACACCCCATAGAGCATCCTGCATGTTACATACTCCCATCCTAACCCTCAACATTCCTCCCTCCAAAAACATCTCTAAGATAACCTCTGGTTCAATGAAGCATTTGTTTCTCTTCCCGTCTGACATGGACGATTTCATCACGGCATCTGGCAGCAAGTTGCTGTTGAGATGTCAAAGTCTCTTACTTTCCTTTGCCATGACAGGAGAAAACACTTTTTAGGTCAATCCGCCCTCCCTTTCTTTCTCTCTTACCTCTGTGTACGTATTGAACAAACAAGGCTTGTATCCCTGGCACAGAATGCTTCAAAGAGCACATGTCTGCTGGGACTGTGTGTGAAATCTAGAACAAAATTGGCTGCTTAGCTTTGCACTTCAGCCAGAGTAAGCTCATACAAGCAATGCAGAATTCTGGGCAAATCTGTATATCATGGAGGGCAGACTATATGGCACAAACTCCCTCACTGCAAAAGGTGTAAACATTTTATTGCCTTAGAAAGACAGAACTGCAGTTTCATAAATTACCCTTTACAGATAGTATGGGTAATAACACAAAGTGATGTCAGAAGCTTGAGTTACACGGGGTTATAACTCCTGATAAAAACTGATGACTTTCCCTGTTAAAAGTGGGGAGTGAATGCGCGGGCCCGCAGTGTATATAAGGGAGATATACTAATATCATTACCCTACACTTCAAGCCTTGCAGGAATGCAGTAAAGCAAAGCTATTTTGTTGCAGATTGAGTGGATGTAAATGCTTTAGGGCACGGTGTAAATGGGAAGCACTGAGACGAAAGCAGTGGGAGCCGACGCAAGAAAAACTATCAACCGGGTGCTGCAAAACTCTCTGCAGCGCTATGAAGCATGCCGAATAGAGGTCTCTCACTGCACTATAACGGCTCATAAAGCCACAAATGGTATTTCCACTTCATTCAGTCTCAGGGCCATGTTCCAAGGAGCTCCCTCAACGATGGAATTGAACCCATTAGCAATCGATTAAAGAACCAGCAGGCAGTCACAGCTCCCGCCTGCGGCTGGAGGACAGGGTCTGGCCGGGGAGGAGGGGGCCCTTTGCCTAGCATAGTTGCCTTGAGGATTGAGGTTTGAATCTTTGTTTATGCAGAAATAGTGGCCTGAACATTAACCCTGGGTAACACCCCAGAGGTGCAGATTAAGACTTTGAGAATAGATATTGCATTTAGGTCTTTGATTGACACCTCATGTCGCTGCAAAGATACAAGACCTTGCAGGGAGAAGCCATCGCCCACAGGACACCTGCTACTCCTCAAAACATTATAAGTTATGCATGTGATAAGCATATTCATGAATCTTATCGGGCGTTGAGCCGTGGATGTTTACTCAGACCATGAGATATGAATGACGAGCAATTTGACCTTTGGAAGCTGAGAAGAATTTAAATCAACTGACCTCGAACCAATCCATAAAATGATATGAGATGGAAAATGGAGTCATAATGTTGCCTCAGACCAAGAGCAGCTCAACAATTATGACCTAATTTGACACACAGGGGCAGGTTAATGTTGACAAATTGATATATGATCAAAATTATTTAAAAGACAAAACTCTAGAGTTTCACATAGAACGTGATAAAGTGTTTATTTCTGTTAATTATGGCTTGGTTTAAGATAAAAAGAATTAAACCCAGATCTCCAGTGTTACAATATTTGTTGAGAAAAAATATATTTTTTTTCTCAACAAAAAATAATTAAGACTATTTTATGGCCAGCTCCTACGCAGCCATTGAAGAAGAGCAGCTGTTCTGACAGTATCAATCAGGCAGTCATTGACACTCATCACTCCGAGGGTAAGCCACAAAAGATCATCTCTAATCAAGCTGGCTGTTCACAGAGAGCAGCAGTCAAGCATATAAATGGAAAGTTGAGTGGAAACAAAATCTGTGCCAGTAAAAGGTGCACAGGGATTGGTGCAGCGTGGAAATGATTATCTTTTAAACCCCTTTCAAGGAGATTCACAAGGTTTGTTTTGCAGAGGAAATATGAGTTTTAAGAGCCAACTTACAAACAGACTTATGGACATTATTGCTTCAAGCCACTTCTGAACCCAGGACAACATTAGAAGATCATAGAGACGATCGGCTATGGAGAATAAGAATTGGACTGTTGCTTAAAGGATCAAATTCTACTTATATATTAGGAAATTTTATATTTAATTTGGACAGTTTATAGTCTCATATACGAGTGAAAAAATAACAAAACTGAAACAGCTTGAGGTCCAAAATTTAGTTTCCACATGCAATGAGGACCTATAATGTTATCAAATGATGCTTGCCCATTGAGTTTTTTGAAGTCCAAAGTCGGCTTTACTGTCTACTTGGAAATTTTAGACCATTTTATGCTTCCTTCTTTGATACAGCTCTATTGAGATGTGGATTTAATTTTTAGGAAGTAAGTAAGCTTGATGTTATTGTGGTTGACTGGCCAGGAAACTACAAACTAACCTGACCAAAAATATTAAAGAGCCATATATATATATATATATATATATATATATATATATATATATATACACATATATATACTTATATATGTATATTCAATGGACATAAGGCTGTCATCTTTAATTCTTGGTTATGATCTTTGTCTGCGTGGGGCTCATAACTGACATTTTCAATTACACTGCAAACAAGTTATCAATATGCATGGATTTCCCAGCCAATATCAGAGCAAACACAGTCGTTTGGAGAGCTGAGTCTGTCAGGGGAGAGAAACAGGGCAGACATGTCAAGGTCAGGATTTTGTTAATGAGGGACGGGCCGCTGAATAATTGAATGGGGGGAGCAGTATCGACTGTTGAAGCAGAAGCATTTAAAGCGCTGGCAATCGTTAAGAAAAATCCTCCCAGCACTTTATGTTCCATGGCAGTAATTTATGCACGGGCATCCAGGAGGGTGCCCTATGGTTCACAGGACTGAATGCGCAAAGCAATGAGTGGATTAGCCAAGCACACTTTAGAGACAGCAGCCAAGCGTGCAAGTCATTCCTCTGGATGAAGTGACAGCTCTGGCAGTGCAATTATAATTCAGCTGTGCATTTTTAAATATACAGACAAAGGAGGCTCTGAAAATCTGCTCTGTGTGAACGGAAAGATACCCAACTATGCTTGAAATGCAGAGGGTGAAAATTACCATTATCAAGTTTTCTTTTCTTTTTTTTTTTTTTTACAGTTTTATGTCAAGATTCTATAGTTATACATATTCAAATTTTCACAAATCAACCCCCCTCCCCCCCACACCCCAAAAAAACAACAAAAAGAACACATGTTTTTTCCCACAAAGTTCCATCAAGGACGTGACAACACTTGGAGATGATATTGCAGTCATCTGTTTTTTAAAAGATCCTTTAAGATGTCAATCTTTTGAGGGAAAGTGTCTTCAAAGGGATGGATGGATGGATGGATGGATGGATGGATGGATGGATGGATGGATGGATGGATGGATGGATGGATGGATGGATGGATGGATAGATGGATGGATGGATGGATGGATAGATGGATGGATAGATGGATGGATGGATGGATGGATGGATGGATGGATGGATGGATGGATGGATGGATGGATGGATGGATGGATGGATGGATGGATGGATGGATGGATGGATGTGTACACATCTCCTGTGATATTTGGCCAATAAAAATAAAATCATTACATATTAATTACATGCTTGTAAAGGAGAACAACAACTCTAGTTTTTCCTAATGCTTGCATTGTTTTGAGCACAATCTCCCCCATTTTTAATCCTCAGCAAGAGCTGCTAAAGCTGTTGTTGTTGCAGCAACATACTCGAGCAGTTCTCAGGCCTTTAAGCTGGCACCCCTCTCTCCTCTCAGTAGGCTAGCAGCTTTTGGGGGGGGGGGGGGGGGGGGGCTTAATCCCTCTATGTAATTACTGCTCCCTGCAACAGCCAGACCATCTCTGTGTAAATCAGATTAGCTGACCTAAATCGCTCTCGTTTCTCTCTACTGCATCAAACAATTCCTTATCTTTGACCATAGAGCTAAACAACACCACCACTCCAACCTCCCACATCCCCCCAAAGACATGGCTTGTTTATTTGATCAGCACAGGAAAGCAAACATTTTCTCTATGATACACAAACAGGCTGGGTTGGGCAGGGCTGGACAGGGCCGGCCCCTCTGGGTGGCCGGACAGAGGCTGAGTCATCAGGCTGTGGCCGAGGACATGCAGATAACCACCTCCATCACGTCCACAACTTTCATACATCTCAGCCATTAAAAGGGGAGGAAGCCCGGCAGACACATAAAGATGTTGCTGAGCGCTCGGTAAATAAAGGTCAGCGAACATGATAGAGATGTATTACTGCTACTCTGTGCTGCCTCCTCACCTCCTTCCCATCCAATTTATTCCTCCAGTTTTACATTTACAACTCTGAGAGCAAAGGGAGGGGGGGTGCGGGGAAGAGAGAGAGAGGAAATGCTGCTCTTCATTGGGAACAGAGACAGGCTAAAGTAAAGAGGGGGAACAAATGAGGTCTGTGATCCTGCCTGTCCCCCTCCTCTGCTCCCACCATCCCTCCCCCCAGAGCCCCAATCAGGCTGAACCACTGCTCTCAGCGCGACAGCCAGGCCTTTGTTGCTGTCTGAATGGAGGTTAAATATCCCTGGAAATCAGAGCTCTTTGGCTTTCTGGACGCATAGTCAGAGACCCGGTGCTTTTCACATGCTAATGCCGGTGTTTTTTATTTCCTTTGTAACCATGGTTAGACAGCGGTATCATGCTAAAGGGTGATGAATAAAGCTGGTGAATTTGTTTTTTTTTTTTTTCTCAGCTTTTTCCTTCTCTCCCTCCCCCCAGTTTTGAGCCTTGCTCCCTCTTTTATCACCATCTCTTCGAAACCAGCCCACATTCCACCCCCCCGCCTCCAGCAAAGGGTTTAAAAAAGCACAGATGGTCTCTCCTGACCTGCTATTCATCATTGTGTCAAAAGCTTTGTCAGAATAATGCTCCCCAACATCGCTCTGAAGGATTTTATTTGCTTCTATTGAGGGGGCCTGTTAATTTCACAGACGTCTCATTAGGCCTAAACCACCAATTAATTTCTTTTGTTCTCATTAAACGGCTAATTCTAAACATGAACCGTGCTGACAATGAACGCTGCTCAGTGCCAGAGCCCCAGACATAGAGTTGCTGGAGCGTGAAGCAGTCAGGTAGAGAAAATTGAAGAGCAGGAGGAAGGAGCGGCGAGAGTGGCAGTAAGACGAAGAGAGTGAGAGAGGAGAGCCATGACAAAAGCTGCAGTTAATATGGAGACACCCTTAACACCAAGCATGGATTGCAGCTCATTAACTGCTTGCAGATTTATTTAAATATTTATCTATTTTTCCTTTCAGGGAATGAAATGGCCCTCAGGCGGAAAGGTTGCAAACATCTGTTGGTGGTAACAGGCACCAAACAACCGTGGACGGCCATAAAAATGATAGAAAAAATAAATCAAAATACAAATGGTAACAAAAAATAAAAACAAAAAAGCGAAGCCTGGGAGCCTAGATAGCAATCTTGCTATTGGAAGTGTGCTTGCACTCTATTACGGCAGTGCAGGCTGTCATTATGGCCGAAGATATATGGAAGCCTCATAATATCCAGAGATTGGTAGTTTGTTAGACAGCACTGTACAATTTGCTGCAGCCTTGAAGGATCCTTGAGCCTCTCTTGACAATTTACTGAGGGGAATTGCCAGAGCGTTGCCTTTTGTCTGCTGGAGACACAGGGGCAATTATCCAGCCTCCTGTAAAGTTTCCCTTACTTTAATCTCCTGGCTGAGAGTGTAACACAGAATGGGTAAGGTTTCAGAGTGCCTCTGGGTTCTATTAACACACAACTGCTGTTTCTGCTTAGGCCCAGACAGCTGAAGGAGGGCTGCAGTCTGACAGACAGGTTTGCCCCTGGGCTTTTAGAGAGAAAACATGATTATGTCATAATGTGTTTTAAAAACAGATCCTTTTTGAAAGATTGCCTCCTCGCTTTTTTGATAGAACATGGCTGTGCTTCTGCAAGGAAAAGGGGGGGCACTGGGAATGACAGATACCTCCATACATCAGGATTTTAACTAGTAAAACAACAAACATTTTTGAATTTCCTTCACAACTTTTTTCCCACTGTAGTGTCAAATTTAGGTAATGTTTACATACATGTTTTATATCCCAAATTTTTTTTAGCGTGGCTGTAAGGAGAACTACATATATCCCTGAAAGGAACACCCAAGAGATTATATTTATTGTCTTGATAAGCAAGATTTTTATTTACTTTGTAATATACTAAAGGTCTTGATATGTGTTTATTTAATCGGAGTAATTCAATATGATGTCTCAGCTGACAAAGATAACTGTAAAACTTAAGTTTATGATTGAATGGATTGCACTGTTGCTTTGCAGGACGAAAGTCCTGGGTCCAAATCATGGTCCGTAGTCCTTGTGCAAGGAGTCTGCGTTCAGTTCAATTCAGTTCAATTTATCTATATAGAGCAACATCACAACACACGCCATCTCAAGGCGCTTTACAGAGGTTATTCAATCAGATCATGCAGTCAGGTAATTAAAAACGCTTTCTACCAGCTGAATGCACAGAGTCATTGACTTTGCAGGATACACTTCTGCAATCCTTCACACAGAGCATGCATGCAGTGATAGAGGAGAGGAGAAGGAGCTCCCTTTTAACAAGAAGAAACCTCCAGCAGAAGATAAAGCTGAGTGTGAGTGGCCTTTTGCAGAAGCTGACACACAAAATGACAGAAAAGCATTAAATCGAAGGGTAGTGGTAAAGTAGCTCCATAGGTGGCTCTGTCAAGGACAGAAACAGTTAAGTATATAGGCCCTGAACTCATTTTCATGTCAGTGGGGTGAAACTAACACATCCTGTTAGTCACAGAAAAAAAAAAAATATATATATATATCATTATGTCTAGGAGAGAAAAAGGAATATGTACTGAAAAACAGGCCCAACTCTGTAATTGAGGTGCTTAAATTAACAAATCCAAAGGAATTGGAGAACAGAGATAGAATGAAACAGAATGATGTAAAGTGGTCCCTATGTCCTCTAGCAGCCTAAGCCTATAGCAGCATTACTGTAGTATGACTCTGGAAAAACATGAGTCCTTCTGATAGTTTAATCAAAAAGGAAAGTTTTAAGCCTAGACTTTTAAGTGTAGAGTGGTTGCCTCACGGACTCAAACTGGTAGTTGATTCCACAGGAGAGGAGCCTGATTACTAAAAGATCTGCATTCCATTCTACTTTTTTAAAATTCTTGGAACCACTAGAAAACCTGAAAACTGAGAGTGAAATGCTCTTTTAGGAATATAAAGACCTGACCTCTGATATAAAATGGAGCTTGCTTATTTAGGGCTTTATATTTGAGGAGGAGGATTTTAAATGATAATCTAGATTTAACATCAAGCCAGTGTAGGGAAGCTAAAATAGGATAAATGTAATCTTTCTTTCTCATTTTTATCAGATCTCTTGCTGCAGCTGAATCAGCTAAAAGCTTTTAACTACAGTTTTTAGACTTCCTGATAGTCAAAAACTGCAACAGTCCACCCGTTTAAGTAACAAATTAACTTGTTGAAAATACATGTTTTTTTTTTTTCCATGGGCTATTTCGTAGTGTTTTCTTCCAAAGTCCAAACACATAAATGTTATTTTAGATCTTTTTAAATTACCCTTAGGTTCAAGTGTACATATGCATGGTTGTTTGTTACGTATGTCTCTGCGCTGCCCTGTGATGGACTGATGATTTGACGTCTGGAGATAGGCAACGGCTCCCCATGGCCCTGCTAGGATAAGCAGGTAAAGATAAAGGATTGATGCTTAGCAGAAACAAAGATTGGACTTGATACCTTATTCATTGATGCATACTTGAAACTTGAGCTAAGCTACTAATAAAAAGGCACATCCTATTAAAAATAAAACAAGCCAGCATATAAGAGGTACAAAGAGTGAACGATCTGTTCTCAAAATAGAAAACTTATTAAATTATATTTTTAGCCAAAAACCTACGGAAGCATACAAAGAAGTATCTAACACTGTTAAAAATAGTTAAAACACAAAAATGTTAATTCAATCAAATCTAAAAAATCTCTAAAAATTATCATTACCTTCTTAGGCATTAGGAATAATCTCTTTAGGAACTGTACTGGTCTCAGTCCAAATGATAAAAAAAGAGTGTAAGTTGGTATATAATTTAAATATAGACTTTTAAATCTCACTATTATACAGAAACACTAGATTTTTTTCTTAGCAACTATTTAGAATACATTCAAAATACAGTTATTGTACTAATTATTTTAGATAATAATTAAAAACAAACCCAGGCAAAGTAATGCCAAAGGGAAAACCAGTTCCTATCACCTTAATTCAATATCACCATTTCCTCTGTAATTAGTCATGTTACTTACACACCTCTAGCTGTGCTTTAATCAGTGAATGTGTGTGGAAAAATAATTAGCATCTTAGCATAATGCACATAATAAAGAAGCACTTGTAGCTGTCTTGATCTTATGATCAAAGAGCTTGTAGGTCCTTTCAGAGGGCATTAATTTAATAAGAAATTCTAATCACTAACCTTATTGTTTATAGGATTTAAAGAATTTCTTTATAGTTTTTCAGCTTGGAAAACTAACAGTATTATTAAGAAGACATGCTTAGAGGTTGAGATTATAGTGTGTGGCTTCCCATCTCAGGAGAACCTAAGGAAATGTTCCCTTCTACCATGGTAGCCATATTGCCACAAATGTGGCCAATGATGACAGCCCCCTTGACCTCAATATCTAAAATAGCATCCAGTCCTCTGGTGTGGCCGTGTCGTTTCACTAAGCTCTCTACAGGGTTAAGAGCAACATCAAGTTTTCATGTAGACAGCCGTGTGAACATCAGCAGTCTGAGCACAGCGAGCGGCAGAGGCAGCACTGGCAAGCAGCAATCCACCCTAATCCAAATGAATCCGGGTCTCCCAGGTTTGTTCATCCTGGTTGGAGGGAGATGACTGCTCTGCTCTGCTGGAGTGCTTATCTGCTGTCAGTGGTCGGTGACTGTACAGGCTTCGTGTTATCAGGGCTCAGCCTGCTTGGGGATTGGAGGGTCCATGGAAAGTAAACGCAGAACGTGTCTTTCTCTTATCTGTCCCAGTAGTGAGTGTGCCTGTAGTGTAAATGTGTGTGGGTCTGCATAAAAGAGAAGAGAGAGAGGAAAATAGAGAGAAGGGAGCTTGTTTCCATGGCAACATCCTCCTTTAGCACCCAACCACCCCCACCCTCCACCCCTCGCCCTCCCCTCTATAACAGAACCCTGGTGGTCTTTGTGTAATGCGATTCCACCAGAATGCACTGTGGATTAGAGCTGTGTTGCCTTTGGGCCCTAGGCAGGGCAACAGTGAAGACATTATTACCCAGATCAAATGCTGTAATCACTAGGCACTGGGGGCTTTCACATGCATTGGAGATAAAACCGAGGACTGGCAATGCTCAGGTGATTAGAGGATTATTATTCTGAATTTCAGCAAGGTGACAGTCTCATGCTGTCAGAAAAAAACAAAAAGAAAAAACACTGATTTCCTGTGAGATGGAAAGGAAAAGAGATCATACAGAGTATATGCAAAGAGGACCAAGCAACATTCTGTTGGGCTGTGAGGATGAACTAGTATGGAAATCTCAGAAAAATTAAAGATGAATTCTTTAATTAAGAAATAAGTAAGATAAATCACATGCTTTAATAACGGAGCTGGTCATTACACCCTTGTTGTTTCCTACTGTATTTTATTCTTTATCTGATCATTTAGGTCCAAGATAATGTCCCCACAAATACGTCCACACTGCAGATGGCAGGTTTTGTTACAAGTGTTTGGCAACCAAATATTGAAAGTAATTATTTATGCTGTACTCATTACCTACCATCAGGAAATGAAGACAATATTAAATAGACAGTAAAGCTATTCTGCTGGAGCCCATAATCAGTTATTTTGTGAATAAAGATGCTCATATATACAGTAGCTTTGAAAACCTTAATCATTAATATAGGATTTCATTTTTTACAGATAAAATTATATAACAAAATATTTAGTTATACATATGATTCCAGGATGTTGTGCGCCATATTGTCTCTACTGTAGTAAAATACACAATAGCACAAACACTAAAACTATTATGCAATAATTTCAGTGCATGGGTATAAAGAGTATAAAGAGGTTTTTGGCCGTTTACTAAATAAAAGAAAGAAGGAAAAAACGACAATTATTACCCAACAAGACAAGAACTGGTGGAGACTTAACCACAAAGAGTAAAATATCCAAACTGCAAAACCTTCTTTTTGTTAATGTAGGAACATGTACAAGCCTTCTTTCAGCCAGATGACCAAAAGTATGCAGCAACAGGTGGGGGAGAGGAAGCACTGTATTACTCAAGGCCTAAGGCCAGAGAAAACTATACTCACCCCTGTATTTGTCCACGTATCTCAATAAAGGACCTTAAAACTCTTGGGTATAATAAAAAATATGTTGGTGGCTTTTCTTATATAGATTTTTTAAAACCCTAGCAAACCTTATACAAGCAACCAGGTCACAACTAACTGTGATCAATGCTGCTTGGTAAACCACCCAAAAAAATCCTTTCCATTATTGATCACCACTTGGTTTCTTGCATTCTATTAAGATTTTGTTCAAACAGTCCAAGCAGACCATGGAATTGGACTGAGCTCTTGTGTTTTGAACTTCTGTAAAGCACTTAGGCCACTCGAGTCTCTCAGTCTGCACCGTTGCCCTTCTTTAAATAGTCAAGAGCAGCACGGGCTTTTGCATGAGAACCCACTGAAAGCCGCCTATTGAAACGTAGATCAGCGGAAGGCGAGACAATGACCTCCTCCATGTCCACGATTAGGCTCTGAGAGGTGCAGCCTTTCATCTGCAGATATTCCACTGTTTGATTTAGAGAGGAAGAAAATCGTACTTGAGCAGGGCGCACACAGGAACTACACACTTCATGGGGGAAAAAAAAAAGACTACAGCTTGTAAGAAATTAGCCCGTGAGAGCGTAGCACAGCGGCCGGCTCCATGCTGAAAGCATCCGGCCCGCTTTTGTAATCCAACAACAACATCTCTGGAGAGACGGCCTTATGAAGAGCTCACTGCTTCAAGCACATGGTCTGGGAAGAGTGTTGCTCTGGAGTGGATGGACTGGGCCATTCAACTTATCATGCCCAAAAGTATTCAGTGACCAAAAGGCCACTCAACAGAGCTCAAGAGCTGTGTTTACGTCATCTTTTTCCTGAAGTGCCTCTGAATAAAACTCCTCTCCCTTTGTGTTGCACTGAGACGGCCATGTGATGTCATAGTGGAACCATGAAACCCTAACATGATTGGAACAGACAGTGACCACACTCAGGGCGCACTGTGACTTTGAAAGTGGCACAGAGTTCATCCTTCAAATATTAATGTGAGCTCAGTCATTTTCTGAGTTACAGTTAAGCCAGGAGGTCCACCGCAGCCTCTCTAACAGCACCCAGAGTGTCTTCCGCTTATGTCTGCAGTTCTCCTGAGATGGATGTCAGCCCTGGATGCATTTAGAGCCATTTGCTGATGCACTTCCATTTACTGTCAAGGAGAGCCTGCCTGTACTGTAAATGCAGACTATCGTCCTGTATGGGAGAATCCCTGCGAGCGTAACAAGATGAACCCAAGCAGGGATTTAAGGACAAGTGTTTTGGTTTCCACTCGGCAGACATAAGGACAAGACACTTTTACAATACCTTATATATGCGGATCAAAACTGTACAGACCCTGTTTGGTCCCAAGCATTGGTGATGTAGAAATGAAAAATCTAAATGTTACTCATCTTTAATGTGAAGGATATTCTACGCATCTTAACAGGAAAATAACGTAATGCATTTCAAGACTTTGCCACATTAAAAATTTTATTAAAATGTTTCATATCTTAATGTGGAACTATAGTGTACCTTTAAGGACTTGGATAAGAACTCATGATAGAAATTATTCTTTAAGCATCTGGAAACACTGGAACCATCTGTCTGCATTTTTAAATA
The DNA here is from genome assembly GCF_016077235.1 of Cyprinodon tularosa. Lineage (NCBI taxonomy): Eukaryota > Metazoa > Chordata > Actinopteri > Cyprinodontiformes > Cyprinodontidae > Cyprinodon > Cyprinodon tularosa. The sequence continues at coordinate 403,403 of NW_024038437.1, read as the reverse complement.
AATCATATTGTTAACTTTAATCACTTTGCAACTGATTTAGTTTTAAAGTTATTTGCTGCTTATAGGATAAAAGCCAGTGCATCTGAAGCAAAAGTAAACAACATAAGCGTTCACATACCCTTAATCTAATGCTTTAAGCGCCTCTTGATTGAATTTTAGCATTAAGTCTTAAGTTTACACACGTCATCAATTACAGCAACTCTAAGTAACCTGAAATAGCTTTACTAGTAGCTTTGACTCGAGAGTTGCATCATTTAGTTTAACTCACAAAATATTTCATCGTAAAGACATCAGTAAGGACAAAAAAACAGAATCCGATATAAGTTTAAAACCAGTGAGTGTTAAATACAATTTAGTCATATGATGGTGACATAAAAAAATTTAAAAAAGGAGGGAGGTTGTATGCAATACTTAGTAAAGCGGTTTGCATTTCTTACATGCACTCAATGACAACAATCTACTAAATTCTATAAAAGATAAGGTTGCAAAACAGAAATCTTTCTTTAATAAAAACTTTGAAGCCTAATTGAAGACACCACCGACCTTCTGGAAGAATGTATTATGATCTAAATATTTAAAAGAATAATTATGTCAACAAAAAGACACGAAACATGGTAGTGGCAGCATAATGCTCTGATTTTACTTTACTTGATATGAAGTAAAAATATAACAAGGACACTTTTAAAGCCTCTAAGAGTTATTAAGAAACCTAAAGATGAAAAGGAATTTTATTTTCCTCAATTAGTATGAGTTCCTGCATCCATCCAATTCAAGAGTGGCTGAATTCAAACTCTAGAAGCCAGAGTCTGGAAGTAATTCAAGAAAAAATTACGATGTGGAATCTAGGCTCAAACCAATGACATCTAATATTAACATTAATATCTTAATATATATTAATATAATATCTAATATTTCCTAGTCCTTGTTCCTTCATATTTCACAGGGTCAACAATAAGAGCATTGTGGGTAGGAACAGAAGGCTGTGCCCGCTGTATTGACAGCCTTAACCCTTACAGATGTCATTATAAGATGCGTGGGCAGTTCTAGACAGGGGCTAACAGGGGCCAGTGTCCCCGTAGAACTGGTCATGACCCCTAATATGGGCCCTGTACCAAAGACATTATACGTACTGGAACAGAAACCGCAACTTAATAGTCTCTACAACCAGTTTAGAGTTTTTACAGCTTTATTTTATTGATGATTTAAAAGTAAAGTTGTTGCAATTTTTGCTTCAGCCTGATAGGATCTGAGTTTTCATCAGATACACCCAAGTGTGACAGTGTGGGGTCCTGGCTCTCTGAGTGATGATGCATCTTGGCTACTTAGCCAAGAGAATATTCCTAAGGTGGCCTGGTCAGCATGGCTTTCACCTGGGAGTCCTGGGATTGAATTCTGCCCAGGCCTTCTGTTGTTTACCCTGCCAGAGCTGCAAATGGCTCTTTGGTTCTTGTAATATGTCCAGGAACGTTTTAATTTTTTTATGTGGTGCACCCATATAAATACACTAAACCCCACATGGCCCCCTGGTAAATTTGGTCTAGAACTACCACATGTGATTAAAATGCACATGTGTGATGCTAGTGACACTGGGACTACAGCCTTCCTGCAAAAGAAAGTTACAGAGTTGTAGTGAACAGCTGAAGTTCCCTCTCTAAACCTATGAAGGAGATTTTCACACACAGTACACCTGAAGCGATAATATATTTTTAGACATTTTTGACAGGTGTCTTATGCATCATATCAAGCAAAGGATTTTGGGATTTCTTACAACATCTAAGCACCAGACACAAATGACGGGGTTCCTTTTCTGACAGCACCTATCATGGCGACCGTTAATGCATGTCTGCTCCTTACTAATCTGTTGTATTCAGATTGAGCGGAATACAGTTTGATAGATCTGAAGAACCTCTGAAAATGAAAGTGAGGAAATAGTGATGCTGATAAGACTCCTATAAAAGAAAATTATGTTAAAAATCAAATCAAATTGCGTTTAAAGTATAAAAACAAAAACATAAATATTTTTAACAGTTTGCCCTCACTGATTTTCCATCACCTAATAGATAAATGTTTATCTGAAATTGTAAATGTGGATGATATGATGGTGTTTTGAATGATATAGTCCCATTTAGAAAAACACATCTTAACATGCGATATCAAGAGTTATATGTATACCCTGTGTTTCATATATAAGAAATAAACGAGCTGCCCCTTCAGATTGAGTTAATTGAATTTGTCACAAAGATTGATGGGCAGACATCAAAAGTCAGCATAAGTTTTGCTTCATTCCCTTGGAACAAATGACGCCCAAAGGCTCAACTAAAAACTCGCATACAGTATTGAAATAATAGGCTTGTTAGTTTTAGTCCAAGAGTAAACTGACCTTTTTGTTCATTAAACAATATCCGACAGAGTAATACAGGAGCCTGGTTGGCATTCAAGACCCAAATAACAAAATAAATTAGAATTAGCTATAAACATCAATACTATACTATTTTAAGGGAGCTGGAATGCAGATTTTGTCATGAAAACAGAGTTGGATTTGCCCTTTTATTGCTAATTTTGTGGTATTGTTCTGCTTTAACTATCTTGAAGATAAAACCTTCAGCTATTCCCTAAACACTATTATAACCAGCAAGAAAATGTCTCTTCAGAAATTGAGTCAAGATTATATTTTATATAAATAGTTTATTGACTTATCAACAACTGCCTACTGTACAGTCCTTATGGGTGACACGTGTATGCGACACAGTTTATGCAGAGACCATTCCTGTAAGAGTTTTCCCAGGCAGAGTATTGTCAATGTTAAAGAAAGCAAACTGTATACCCAGGATTTAAAATGTGGGCGTGGCTTTGCTCGCCATCTAAATGTGTAACCAAGCAAGCCTTGCATATCAGTCACAGGCCGTCAAAACAAGAAAGGCAATAATTAACTTGCACAGACTGATGACTTTGCAGAGCGGTGCAATGAATTTTTCATACAATGGTTGAGTCAACAGACGGAGCTCAAGTCACGGCTGGCTTTTAGGAAATCCATCAGTCTTCCGGTTGTTAGTTATCCATTTTGGTGTTACTGAAAGCAGCCAGTGTTAAGTGACAGATCTTCATTTCAGAGTTGAGTTTCTGCTGACCAAAGCCAGTGGGCTAATGAAACTGAAAACAATGAATTTCTCCTTCCTCCAGTCAGGGCCGGTGGGGGTCAGCGGGACGTTTTCTGGAAATCTGTGTGGCTATACTCCTTGGAGCATCTGTTTTGTACCAAATAGGAGAAGAAAAAAAGGAGCTGTTGTCCGAAAAAAACCCGTCCAAATTAGATTTCCGAAAAAGGTTGCTCTTGACAAAGAACATGGGGGAAAAAAATGCTACGGAGGGGGAGGAGGGGAAGGAAACAGAATATCCTCTTACAAAGTCCTAATCTAATTTCCATCCCCAAAGGGGACAGAAAATCACAGAGAACAAGAAAGAACCATCACAAGCGAAATTGGACACCAAAATATAAATCTATAAAAGGCCATTTATTACTCCATTATGTACACTTTTCACAGGACCTCCGAGGAAAAGCTCCGGAGAGAAGCGCCGCTTCTAGCTTTCATGGAACTTTATCCATAGTCAAAAAGGTTAAAAAAAAAGAAAAATCCAACGAAAGAGAAAAAAAAAAAAAAAAGAAATCGACATTTTTCGTCTTATTTCCTTTCTCTTAGTGCCTTTGCAGAAACGTTGTTGCTGTACAAGTGTTTTAATCAGACATAAAAATCCAGGTCCAAAGCAGCGCCGGCATCCATTAGTCTGGCACTGCCAAACTTCCTGTCCCGCATAGCGGAATCCATGTTGTCCGTTAGGGAGAAGATAGGCGGAGGAAGAGCGTGCTGTTCCTAAGCATGTGCATGCTCCCATCCAAAGCACTGCTAATAGATCACTTCATACACTGTGGCCTTCTTGTCACCAGAGCCAGTCACGATGTACTTGTCATCCGTTGAGATGTCACAGCTCAGGACCGAAGAGGATTCCTTGGACTGTTAAAGAGAAGAAGATAAAACTGCATTAATATACAGTGGCCCATTCAAAGTTAAGTGGGGAGGATTAAATGACTGCGGGGGCAGAAAGATTAGCCTGCAGTGACAACAAGGTTTGGCCTTCAAAAAGACTCCTTTGTAAGGTCAATTATTCAGTTTCACTTTTCACTGATAGGGTGGCCTGGTTAGGCAGCGGTCGGTGTGTCCTTCCGCAAGGAGAAGGCAGTGTGTTCTTTTGGCTCTGGCTACAGACAAAGTGTATTGATCCGCATACCTGGAATATGCTGGCGCCATAAGGAGTCCTCCAAGCATTCAACAGATTGTCCTTCCCAGTGCTTACAAACCATTTACCTGCAAAGAAAACGGAAGTGACATCAGGCCTTTTTTGAACCAATGAGATGCAGGGAAATACCTTCATAGCAAAACTTGTTACATTTCCAAGCCTGAGACAAAAACCAACCACCCCAACCCAAAAACCCCCAACTTTTAGCTCTTAAAGCAAATGCAGGTCAAGAAAAAAGTATCTGCACCCTAAAATGTTTTAAATTGCCCCCACAAACTATGACGTATTTAACTGGCATTTCTTATGATAGACCAAAAGAAAGTGGTTTAATGATATCCAAGTTTATTTTTTACAAATGAAATTTTTAAGTGACACAAATATTTGTGTTTAATCAACCTGAAACTGTTCATTAGTTTCCTTTTCTTTGGTCGCAGCTTTTCAGATGTGCAAAGCTTTCTACCCGCATTGCACATCTGAAAATATTGCCTATCCTTATTCTGCAAACTATGGAGGACCAGTAGATTCACTGAGTCACGGTTCCCCTTTTCCGTTCTGGTCCCTGAGCACAATGAAAACAAAGTTAAACCTAACCTAACTGGTTAACTCTTGCTTTGCCCGATTTGTGGTTTCCACTCAAATTCTGGATAGAAAGTGATCAGGTCATTTTGTTATCCAAATGTGGCTGTTTAACCAATGAGAGAGCTGGTTAAATCTGCGGAGCAACTGCTAGAGATTTAGCTTGGTTTTCAACCTGCTCATGAACCAAATGGTCATTCCAAGGCAAAATTGGCAAAATGCATCTTAAATTTTTTATTTTTTTTTAATACCCACTTAGAGGATGCGAAAACACATTTTAAAAATTACAGTATTTAATAATGGATTCATAATTACAACTTGGATTTAAGTTTCTTTCACATATGCTTTGATCCAAACAAATGGTGGCCATGATTTTGGACTTGTTGAGTCCATTTTTTTTCCTGTACTTTTAATCTACAAAACTAAAAACACTGAACATTCCCCTTCTAAAAAGATATAAACAAAGCGGTATGATATTTTCAGAAAAAAAAGAATAATCAATAATTCTAATCCCAGAAGTTTTTGATCACAGTTTAGCCTTAGTAAAATCAAGATGTTTCACTTTTTACTGTTTTGGGCCGACCATTTTCTAAGTCTAGAACATTTTATAGTCCCAATTAAAGCAAAAAAGAAAAATGCATTAACAAAAGATCTTTTGGGTTTTGGGTTGTACTCTTTTCAAGATTTAAAATATTTTCTCTTTAAAAATCTTGCAACAACCATTTGTGTATCTCAAAAGAACATCCAGGATGTTAATGCCTCCATTGTAGCTCTGGCTCTGTGTATACAGTTAACCCCAGGACTAGTCTCCTACTACATCCTACAGATCTAATTCTATGTCTGCCCCATATTCATATCCATCCATATTAATTACTGCTGAATAAAAGGTTCATTTCAAGCTGAAACAATTCATTCATGCAGAGGACTTATGAAAAGTTATCTTAGTAAAGTGGTTTCCAGGTTAAAGAAAATGAATTATCTCGCTTTAATTCCTCTTTACATGTGTTAGTTCACCCCCTCCCAAAAACACATTCAAGAACATTAGAGCTTAAAGTTCTATCTTTAAAAGAGTATGGAGGGTAAATAGTATTGTATTATTCCCTGTTCCTTTTAAGTAGGTTTGCTCGTACCACAGTAGGCGAACTTGAGGGAGAGGACGCAGCTTTCATGTAGGTGGAGCTGATATTTGTCAGGCTTGGAATGGTGAAGCACCTCCACGTTGCTGCTCTCCATCCCAACAGCAAGCCACTCTCCGGTCGGACAGTAGCCCAAGGAGAAGATCTGGGGATGGAACAGTGATTATTAATAGTTCAGACACTATATAAAGCAATATATTTATGGGTTACATGTGTGGTATTTAATGATTGTACCTGTGAAGTGAAGTCGTGCTGCTGCAGCTGTCGACCCTCTCTAAGATCCCAAGAGCGAACAGTGTTATCGAGGCCGCCTGTCCACAGTTTAGTGCCATCATGGGAAATGTCAATGCAGCTAGCACCATCTGTATGACCCTGGAACTGCCTGCATTTAGAGTAAGAAAGCACAAAAACATGTATTGACATCCTCTTTAAAAGTGGCTCACACAAGAGCAGCTCTGTTACAGAGCCAAAATCCGCACACTGGGAATACATATATTTTTCCCCCCACCTAACAAGGGTCTGGTTGTGCAGGTCCCAAACGGCGATGTTTCCATCACTGCAACAGGAGAAGCAGACCTTGGCGTCAGGGCTGATGGCCAAGGCGTAGCACGCCGGGGCCGATGAGGTGAGCTCGGCCTTGATGCGAGGCGTCTGAGAGGCCAGGTCCCAGATGGTCAAAGTGCTGGCCTCGCCTCCAACAATCAATGTGCGGCCATCAGGCAGGAGCTTACAGGATCGGATGTAGTTATCCCTGTTCTGTGGCACAGAGGACAAAAGCCGATCAATACAGTGCAGAGAATTAGAAACAAATCTGGAGGAAAATCCACAGAAGAAAACAACTAAAGTGGGTTCCCTTAGCTGATCACAACCACAATTAAAATGACATTTTACAGACAGAAATCTTCAGAATATTTAGCTATTTCCATCTTCTTTGCAAAAAATGTTGTTCTGCTGTTAAAAATCATCTGAATAGTATAGTTATACCAGGGAGATAAATAACAGGGGGAAGGGGACTTCTTCAAAAACAGACTCCTAACCAATCAGAGGGTCATCTAGAAGTGGATTTAAATCAAATCGAACAAATTTGGATCATTTGTTGGATCTTATGTCTGAAATTTTTGGAATTACACATGAAAGCACAAAACTCTTATTTAAGTATTCCTTTACTATCTTTTGATGAATACAAATTTCTGGTATGGAAATAATGGAGAAGATTATGCCATTGCAGCTTATCAAAAATTGTCACTAAGGAGTGTAAAGTGATTCAGTATAGGGTTCTTACCAGACAGTCCAGTTGGGAAACGGGGCTTTTGCTGCCTGGCTGGCTGATGTCCCAGATTTTGACGCAGCCCTTACCGCCGGTGTAAACATGACGTGTGGGGTTGCTAATGGTGACAGCACACACCACTTCGCCGTGGCTAAGCGTGTTGATCTGACGTGCGTGACGTGGAATACCCGGTCCAATCAGGGCATCAGGCGGGAAGGGTACAGGTTGCATCTGGCCATCTGCGCTTACGTGGAAGGAGTATGCACTACAGAAAGAAAGATGATGCAGGTTTAAAGTCATTGGATTTTGAAGTGTGACAAACGCCTACACCTTTGGAGAGACACTTACGGTTTCCCCCCAGAAATAGACGTGAGGCTGGCTGGAAGGCCTGGGGCTCTCATATGAGTGTGAGGATCAAACCCCTAAAAGATGAGAGGATATAGATGTATGAGGTTACAGATCAGTGATCAAAGGAAACTCTGCTCTAAGGCTACAGAGAGAACTGCATTAATCAAATGTTTCACTAAATTTTCAATCTGGGGTTGTTGGAAAGGTTTGATTTTGCCTGTATAAATGTCTAGTGATGTAAAAATAATTGGATTAATCGTGATTAATCGATTAGAGGAGTAATTATACCAAACCTGCAAAAAAAAAATTAATTATTTTGAATTTTGTTCTGTTAATATGATCTACCAAGAACTCCTTAAGTGGAAAATTTGTTTCACCTGGTTTGATTCAGCAAAAAAATCTCCTTTAAAAATCCTTTGCCATCTGATTATTAATTTAAAAAAATAATCGACAGATTAATCGATTAGCAATATAATCATTATTTGCAGCTCTACCAATGTCTCTTAGAAAAATAGTATAAGACAACACAAGTAAATCACTGAAAATAGATTTTCTTAAAGCTTTATTTAAACCAAAACATTCAATGTTTAATTACTGATGAAATAACTGTAAAGTTTGCATTTATCTTTAGCGTTTATATTAGTTATACAGTTAGCATGATTAACAGTACTCTGCATGTGTATTTCTAGAGAATGTAGTTCTGATGTTCTAAAATGTTTGCAATATATTCAGATCAGACATGTCTTATAACAGAAAGGTTGAATTCTTCAATTAATTAATTGGAGTCTGCTAAGCCTTCCTTTTCTCTATCAAAAGTATTGTGTTCTCTTGCCAACTATACTGCAGACATGCTTAATAGCATAAAAAAAAATACATTTTTAAAATTCAGTGTTGTGGTTTTTATATCCATGACATAAAAGTATGAAGACCAGTCAGCCTGAAGGTATCACATGCATATCGAGCTTGCAAATTGAAAAACTCAGTCTGAAAATTAAGACTTTTTAAAAACAAAAAACTAATAACACATTAAAAAAGAAAAATCCAACAGAAATGGGTCACATGTGGATAGAAAAATGGGATTTGCAGCATGAAAAAAAAAAGAAAGTGGAATTGTTACCATAGTCGAACGTCCATATGCTGCAGCTGCTGCAGCGCTCATCTGAGGGGAGATGTGCAGGCCAGCGTAGACACCTGGACTCGTTAGGCCTCCATTCATTTCATGGTGGCCCATCATGGCAAAGGGGGGATAGGAGCCAGCAATGGACAAAGGGGTCCGCAAAGCTGGTGCTGCTACAGAAAAAAATAAAGAAATAAAAAACAGGAGATGAATATCAGTATGCAAGATAATCACATACTTTAAGATAATAATAATAATAATGATAATGATAACAGAAATAATAATAATAAAAAAATGCAGCTTCCAGCAAACTCAGAGAATGGTACCAACCAAGAGCCTCCATGCCTGGTGGTTTGCCCAGTATGGGTCTGAGCCCAGGAGTGGAGCTTGTGCCAGGGGTGGGGGCATCGTTACGCGGGGTGGGGGTATTGGATTTAAGACCAGGCGTGGAGGATTTGTCATTCTGTCAAGGGAACAAGAGAGCAAGCACGTTCACAATCCCAAAAACCAGGCTCTGTGCAGACTGACAATTTGAGAGCAAACTGAACCTAATCCAATCTAATTCTGACAACCCACAGCCATAAACTGCTATTTATTCTAAAACCTATTACGGTCACAATGGAGATGGGGCTTTTTCTATCCCCTTTAGCTTTAATCTTTCAGCGAGGCAGAGGCAAAAATCCCAGAATAGTTAAATACATTGAGCTATTAACAGAGGAGACCTGACTGATCCTGATGCGGGACAATATTATCCCTGACATTTTAGTCATGCACTTAAAGCACAGACAGCCATTCCTAATCCACAGCAGAAAATGTTCCACATCTATTTGCACATATCCCTACAATTTCTTTTTTAAAAACCCTTTCTGTCCTAGTTTGTCCTTAAATATCTCGTTGTCTTACATGACTGAGCTCCTTTGCCTTCGAGGACGGGGTGCTTCCAGAGGAGGCCACAGATGCTGGGCTGTTTGGTGTATCTTTCTTGGGTGGGCGTGGTTTATCAATGCCGTTTTCAGGTGGGGAATGGGCTGGGCTAGCCCGTGGAGTAGCTGGGTCCTAAGAACAAATAAATCAAACAGATTTTAATGGTTATACAACAGCTTCAGGAAATATAGCTATAATCATAAAAAGTATAGACCCCTCACCTCATTAGACACATCTACCACCAAATCATCACTCTTTTCTCCGTCGCTGTCCTGCAGGTGATTAGAAAAAAAACAACAACACCTTAGAAGATATACTTTGGATAAACGTTTGTGATCCCATGGAGAGCTTTGAAAACATTGTTTGCAAATTGTTAAGAGCTGGATAAGCAAGGAGACATTTTCACATTTGAGTTTTTCATATTTTTGTCAGGTTAAAAACCTTTAGTAATATATTATTTGTAATTCATGTAATAAACAAACATAAAGAGCACATAAACATTGTTTTTTTTAAACAAAAAGTGAAAAGTGTTGTCTGCAACTCTAATCACCCCCTTTTACTCAAATACCCCTAAAATAAATTTACTGCAACCACCTGCCATCAAAGGTTAGCATTGAGTAAACAGAGTTAGCGTCTGTTTTCTGGAGGCCTAAGGTTTGTTTTAGTACATTAATGACCTTGTTACATAAGGCAACCAACAGGCAGGTCTGGAATGAAGGTCTGGATATGTTTAAGGTTGGGTTGAAATACAAAACACTATACTAAGCTTTCAATGTCTGACAAATAACTAAGGGGAATGGGAGAGTTTTACACAACAGCAAACCCAACAAGATTGGCTGCATAGCTGAAGTGAAAGGCCAGAACTTAAAAAAGAGAAACAGCCAAAAGGCTGATGGGAACTGTTAAGAACCTGCAAACATCCACTACTCATCTGCAATCATTTGTCAACAGCGACACTAAAAATCTGCCCTCAAGAAATGGGAAGAAGAAATCCACTAATGAGGTTTGTTGCAGTTTTCTTTCATCCTCTGATGTTTACTGTTGGATAAAGATATATACCTCATTTGAATGAACAGGTTATCCAGCTCCCTCAGTGACATGCTGAGGTGGTTATACACTGATTGTATTCAGTGTTTAAGGGAGGAACACCTGGATCGTAATCTTGAATATTTTTAGATGTATTCTTGCTAAACAAACCATCTTGAAAGTAAAATAGTTTAGTTACTTCGTCCTAAAGCCACTTTTATAAGAGGAATGGGCAAAAGTTTCAGTCATGGGATGTTCCACTAAACTAGACATGGAGCACAAAATAAATGTAAGTTTCTAGAGTGTTTACTCACATACACATTTTTCCAAATAATAACTTTGTATTAGTCTGTAATCTAAATCCCTGTAAAATCCATGAAACTTGAGATTGTAACGTAAAATTCGCAGCTTTTATTTTCATTACATTGTCACAAGTACAGAGCAACCAAATGAACTCTGCATTTAACCGATCCCCCTTTTGGAGCAGTGGGCTGCCATTGTGCGGCGCCCAGGGAGCAGTGGGGGGTTACGGGTATTCGTTCAGGGACAGAGTGGCAGTCTGTGGGAGTGGGGCTTGAAATCAGAACCTCTGGATTCCATCGCTATGACTTAAACACTAGGCCACCACTCCCCTTAAAGTTAAAGAGGCATGAAAGCTTCTGCAAGGAGGCTTTAATGGCCAAAACTGTATGTAAAAAATACCAAAAGAAACCCAATCCTGCTCCCTATCCTGTTGTCTTTATAAACCTACATATCTGCTCATGCTGTCCTTTTCCTCCAGTTTGCGTTTTTTGGAATCCAAGCTGTAGTCAGAAGAGCTGCGGTGCTTCTCGCTTGCCGTCCGCAAGCTTTCTGATGGAGATATCGAGTTATTCTGCAGAAAGAAAAAACAACCAATCTATTTTACTTCCAATGTATCTTTCTTTTTAAAAATCCAATAACATTCATTTATTTAATCCAAAACAACATAAAAAAAACAAAAAACAGTGAGCAAGTTGAGCAAAGCTGAACACTCCTCATTCAAACAATGATGATCACAGCAGCCGTCCTAAAATTCAGCTGAACATCAGCGTCAAACAGTACCCTGACACCCACCGAGCTCGCAAACAACAGAACGGGCTGTTGTCTGAATTAAACGGAGTACGGCTTGTTTCCCCGAGCCTGCCCACCCCTCCTCCTTATAACTGGACAACAAACAGCCTCACAGGGGCTTGAGCAGTGTGTCGTGACTGAACGGAGGGCCTTTTCTCCAGAGTAATTTGGACTGAGCATGAGAGAGAGAGAGAAACAGAGAGAAACTATATGCATTGGGCCCTGGGCGTTGGGCACTGTGTCAGCTCCTGCTTTGAGCGCCGATAAAGAAGAAGAATCTATATCCTGCCAATGGGCATGGCAGCGTGGGACTGACTGGTGCTTTTCTGTGGAACCTGCCTACACAGGCTGAAAAGGCTCACTCCAAACGCCAACAGAAGGGAAGACACTCGGCAGGAGTCCAGAAGCTTCCGCAGGGAGCTTGCCATTGGCCTGCAAACTGCCAAGTTGTCCTAAATTTCTATGTCCCTCCATCAGAGAGCCAAAGCAACAACACGGACAACAGAAAAGAGAGGGGAACAATGGCTGATGGACTAGAGGTCTGGGCAAAGGGCCACTGTGTGCATAATGGCTGACCTTTAAAGAGATGCTTAGCGTGACTCATTAACCAAAGTCACCACTCTACTATCAGATGACCTGGGACGAGAACACAGAAAACAAAACAGGGCCAGAAGCTCCATTTCTTCAGAGATGACTGAGCCCATTCAGCCGGCACGGCCTACGGAAACAGAACCTCACAGGCCCATCGCAAGTCATCTGACATTGAAGCGACTTTGAATAAAACACTTCAGCAGGTCCAGTCAAACAGAGAACATGAATATTCATCAGAGAGGGAAAAGGAAGAACAAGTGAGCTGCTAAACATGAGAGACAGCAGAGGGGATCAAACAAATCCTTTAAGAGAAGGAGGACAAAGTCCTTCTTCAATTCTGATGAAATTACAAGCCTTCTAATCTCTCCAGCATGATAGCACACAGCTTTTATACTTCAATTCCCATTGCTCCGAATACTGAAAGCAGATTATAACAGCTATCAAATCAGCAATATGAAACAGTGAAACCCAACAATCCCTGCAGTCCTGGACACTCACCGTGCTTTCTGTTCAACGGACGTCACAGGGGCAGCGGAGATGATGAGGAAACCCAAGTGAGAAAGGAGAAAAACATGTCAGTTAGTAAAAAAAGTAACAAAAGCCTCTGGCTGAGCATGTGTGAATCAGCTGTAGGGCACAAGGCTCCGTTCATTAATGCATTTTGGAGCTGCTGAATAGCTGATGTAGTCGTCATGGGCTGAGAATGCAGCAGCTCGTTACACAGATAGAATGTGAACAGGCAGGATGTTTTCCTCAAACCACTCTAGAGAGGGAGAAATATTGCAAGCTTTGATGTCAGTTTGGCCACATTTAATATCTTTCTAAAAAGGTTCCATTAACACACACTTCATTTCAACTAGGCATGGTATATTACATCTTAAACAAAGGTGTGTTTTAAATTAGGTCGAAACAATTAATCAGATTAATTGTGATTAATATATTATTGAAATAATCATCAACTAATTAAGTAATCGTTATCTGGAGTGTGGAGACTCTAAAACGTGTCTTTAGCTGAAAGAGTGACCCAATTAAAGCAGTAATTGTTAACAAAAATATATATAAACATTTTGCCTTTAAGATAAAAAAAAAAATCAACTGGTTTAATTTTGCAAAAACTCTTCTTTAAGGAACCTTTTGCAATCTGGTTATTAATCGATTAATTAAAAAAGTAATCTTCAGAATAGTCAATTTGCAAAATAATCGTTAGTTGCAACCCTATTTTAAATACTCCAAAATTTTATTTCTTCATTTCTTTTGTCTTTAATCGAAATTCAACATAACCAGAAAAGTCGTCTAAGAACCGCCTCTCATTTGGGGTAAAGAGGATGTTTACTGTTTGGAATGCAGCATGGATACAAACAGCACAGGCCCTCACTATCATTTTGCTGTGCACTGCTGCTCAGCTGGCTTAGGAAATAACTCTTTTTGATCCGCTACAATGTAAAAGACTGTCATAGTGCAACCTTTTAACAAAATGAGAGAATCAAATCCTGAATTTGAAAGACTGCTGGATTTCTGAAAGCTGGCTCAATGATGAGCTGAATGTTAAAGGTAATAGCATATATTATTTACAAGTAGAGGGAATAATAGATGTTTGTAAAATGCCTTGAAAATTCAACCACAGTTATACAGTGAGAAATTATGCTGACCCATGTCTAATTTGTACTAAATAAACTTTTTTACAATAACTGAGGTCAATAACACACCTCTGTGCTCCAGATCTTGATGGTTCTTCTCATCCTTCACTGGGAGGTGAGCCTGGCTGCCCAGCGCCCCGAGCGCCAGCAGGCCGGATCCAGAGCCGGTGACAGGGGGGATTCCAGGCGGCTGCAGACCCGAGGGGTGGGGCGGCAGCTGAACTGGAGGCCCGTGAGCAGCGTGGGAAAGGTGCTGCGCCTGGAGCTGTTGCTGCTGCAAGTCGATATAGATGCAGACAGACAAACAACAAATGGGTTGGAGGGAAGGAGTAGCCACTATCAGCTCACGACTTTAGCAGAAGTAAACAGCTGCTGTCAGATCTAGCTCCATTTTAAGCCAAAATGATATAGCCACATATAAAGCTAGTTAGTTTAGCAACTTAGAATTACTGTTTTTCCATGTTTCTTCAGTGTAAAACAAGGAGAAACAGCAGAGATAAATTTAATGAGCCTTGGTTAGAACGCAGGGAAAGAAATCATGCTCTAACTGTTCCATTTCATACTGCAGCATCGCATAACCCCTGTAGCATCAGTGAGTTTAACAATCGTCTTTAAAGAACAGTAAGCTGTTAGCCTCAAGGCAAAATAATTAACAACTTTTATAAGGAAACAATCTTAAAAAAAAAAAAAACACACAAAACAGTCTGCTTACTGCTCTTGCATTCAAACTCTGGTATCGACAGCTCATAAATCATTCGAACACCCAAACTTTTAGACATAAGGGAACTGAATGCCAGAAGCCCCCCCCGCTTCCCAACAGAAGGCAGCTTCAGGAGCCAGGAGTAGGGGTCCCATTGCTGGCACTCACTCAAGCCTCCAATATTCGCCATCAATATTTGAAAGGCACAGGGAAATGAAAGAGAGTTAAAAGGCACTCAGCCTGGGAAGGAAGCAGTTTAAAGCAAGGTTAAATAATACTTAGCCGAGACACCAATAAAACATCAGCAGTTTATAACCCATCTACAAGCCGACTAAATAATTCAGCTGTTGTTACAGCGTGCTATCTTTCTCTTTTACAAGACGGACTTTAATCAGCGGCCTTTAACGGCCACTTTAGGAATATCAGGAAGTTAGTAATTACCACAGAGTAGAGGAAGATGGTTTAACTCGACATTGGCTTCGTTTCACAGGGTGGCAGGAACCCAAAGGTGTAAATGGTTCTAAAATATTATTCCTTTCTTCTAAGAGTGATATGAGCTACGCTTGAAAACAGAAAACTAGAACAAGAAAAAAGAAAAAGAGAGAGAAGGAGAGATGGAGGGAGACTTCTAATGTTGTGTCCATGAGGGAAATTAAGGAGCCAGTTCATTGGCAGGGGGGAAGACATCCTTGCTCATTGTGTTTAATGAGGCACTGATGGGTAATAAGCATGGCTGATCAGCAAGAGCCCTCATTAAAGGCCTATAAATGAAGACAATAATAAATAAAGGAAGAAGTCTGGCCTGTATCTTCTAATTTAATAACGCAGGATAAAAACTTATACACCATGCCCCTTATTTAACCTCCACACTGAGTGTCACTGTAGGAAATAAAACCCATCTGAGAGTAGACTCTATAGCTAACAGGGTAACCGCATTAAAAGCAGTTGAAGTTTTTTTAAAGCTGTTTTTTTTTTAATAAACTCATCAGTAATAGAATGTTGCATGCTCACCTAGCAAGCTGAAAGAATACAGCAAAATTTCCCACTTGCATACAACTAAAACAAACCGGGCTGAAAATATTTTTTATCCTAGGGTGACACAATAGAACCCCCCCATCCTGTTAGGATTACTCCGTTAAAAATAAAGCCTGTTATTCGGATGAACGTTTTTAAGTAAATTATTCTGCTAACATCGTCTCACTTTTTAATCTATAAAGAACAATATTGCAAATAGTATTCTTTGAAATAAACTCCAATATTACAACTAGTGAGTCAGTATATGTTTTCCTAGCTTCATGCATAACCTTAAATAAACGAATGCTATATTTACTGTAACTATAATAATTATGTTGTATTATTATAGTTGCAGCAAAAATAATCATGAATTTTGTTCTGTTAAATATTATTATTTTTTACACATTTACATTAAAATTGAAAACAGACAAAAATATCAAATATTAGTGCAGGGGTTGACGTTAAGGATTTTTACCACTTGCCCTTTGGGCAAGTGACTTTCCCATTTCATTTGCCCAGAAACAATTTTTTACTTGCCCAGTATAATGTTTGATAAATATAGTTCCTAATATTCATTTTTGTATATATATCAATGAAACATGTTTGTTTTTTAAATGTTTTTTGTAATTTAGTATTTTTTTTCACTTTACAGGTCCCTGGTGTGTATATGCATGCGTCAGATAATGAACTCAAGCCTACATTACCGTGTTAACATGCTTTTCAATCCTTCCTGCACATTCTTTTCAAACTAAACTTTGCTTTAAACTGTTGTGTGCTTGGAAAAATATAAATTGTAATGTTAAAAATCTAAAAAAAAACTTGACAGGTTAAAACCTTACACTACTACTACTCACCAATTTAACATGTTTAGCTCTGTAACATTTAAATGCACCACTCCAATGTCTAAGAGAAAAAAATTTAATGAACATTTTTAATGTATGACCTGTATCACTGTACAGAAGACTGCCATATGATAGAAATATTTACACTGTGCTCATACAATTATTATTATTATTATTGTCGTAATCCCTGACTGATCATTTCTAATCTAGCGTGTATTATAGTATAGATTAAATTCATCATCCAGCTGCAGCTCTGCAGAATTCTCTCCCCAGGAGCTGAATCACGCCATCTAGCGGAAAATCACGCGGCTTTTTCAAATCACGCGAGAATGTGTACAAAGCAACAAAAATGGCGCAGGCAACACTTGTGGGTCGGTTTCAGCAAATGTCGGTGATTTTAAAGTAGTTTTGAATGGTAAATCATTTTATTTGCGATCATTGCACTTGCCCGGCGGGCAAATGCAATAAAATTTGTACTCTCCCGACAATAAAAACTACTTGCCCCGGGCGATCGGGCAATGGTTAACATCGAGCCCTGTAGTGCCGATTTGCAATTGCAAAGCCTGCAATGTAGGCTATTATATATCTAGTGGCATGCCTATTGGATCTGCACATCAGGACTGAAGCTAGATGGCTAAAAGAAGAGTTGGAGCAATTTGGGTTGGACAAAATCACTGCTGCCCTTTTCACCAGTATTTTAATATACATTTGAGTTATTTGTTGTGATGCTACGGCATGGTTATCATGGGTGAGATTTTTTTAAATACCCTATGTCCAATTAAAAATGCACATTAGCTGGAGACAAGCCGTGCCATGCAACACACACAAGGTCTTCAAGCCACAAAAACCAAATCCAGTCAAAGAAATGTGAATGACACAAATATGTTTACGCCACTGACCATAAGAGAAGGGTAGGCAGCCTGCTGCTGCTGAAAAGGAGGACAGAGTTGGTCAAAGCTACAACTGCTTCAGACACTCACCCATACAGAAATACTGCCTATAATGGACAGAGAATATATGCTCATAAAGGTCTGACACAACCCAGGTTGGCATATCTGAGGCTTTTATGTTTGAACCAAACTGGATTCTCTAGCAGTCGGCTTTACCTCAAGCAGCTGTCCTAGTTGCATTCTATTAATGGCCAGCAGCTCCATCAATAAGACATGTAGCTGGTTCCTGTACACCGCCTGTCTGTCTGCTGTGCTCTTTCACCCACACCTTGCTTTACAATATACATGAGGATTTTGGCATGCCTACAGAGCTTCTCCTTAATAAATAACACATGGAAAGGTGTTCTTAATCACACACATCACCACGTCCCCTGACATTAGCCAATGCTGGAAGTTTTGGGCTGAGGCCTCATCATTTTTGACAGCCCTGGTGCCACACAGAACTCTGCTCTAAAGCCGCATTACATCATTTATTTAGTCTATTTTTTAAGAAGTCAACTGTGAACTATAGATCACAGAAGAAAAAATAAATTAAATCACCCAAGCTCCAAATTCAAATCAGCAAAGTATTACGGTATTATGTTTCAAAGGTGAAAACACATATTAGATAACTTATCAAATATTACTAATGTTATCACAAGTGCTGTTTGCATTGTAAAAAAGCATCTACGTCAGTCCAAACATATGAAAATAAAAGTGGCTCTACATCACCTTTAGAAATTCCCCATTTTAAGAAGGCAATAAAACAAAAACATCACAAGGAGGGAAATCATTGAATTTCAATATTTGCACCAGGTCAGCATCCATTGACTTGCATGCAGAAGATTCAAAATAAGATCACAGAAATCCCAGGCTGTGTTTCTCTAGTAAAACCAGTTGCCTCTGTGTGAGCAGGACAGGAGGGATATAGCTGATCAATGAGAAGCAGATGGTGCCTGGAAGCAGTGATGAACACCAAACATTAACTGCACCGTGATGAGCTCTGCAAAACGCCGAGCAGTGGGGATGGCTGATGGCTGCTTTCTGTGCCATCTCAGGGAGGCTGTTCTGTTCAGCCTCAGCCCTTTTAACTCCCACAGCTATCCAGGTCAACAGTGAGGGATGAGGCTCCTCGTTAAAACCTTAGCCAATTAAAGCTATGCAGGCTGCGGAGGGTGTCTAGAGAGCTCTCAGGCTCACATTTGTAAACGGACAACAAGGCAGGAAACAATGCTGCCGATACCAAAAGAGCAGAAACAGACCATTTCAAAAGGATAATGCTAAATATATAGAACATATCAGTCATATTATTTTGTCATTATTTATTGTTGACCAGAATTTCCCAAAAACAGGATTTACCACTTTAGTTTAATAATTAATGTCAAATCAGTTTTATTGGGATTTTATATAATAGACCAACGCAAAGCAATACATTATTGTGAGGTAAAGGAAATTAGAGTAAGATATTAGTTTTCAGCATTTTGACATGAAAAAAGAATAACAGATAATTTGTAGCAATTACAGCCATATGACTTTTCTCTACCAATTAATATTTTGCAATTTGCAAAATAAGCTTAATATCAACTCAACTGGATGGGAAAAAAGACATATGTAAATATCCATTTGTAAGTCCAACCACAGCTTTTGAATTTTATGGTCTGGAATTTGGCTGGGTCAGTTTAACACAGGACTATGCTTTGATCTAAACCTTTCATGGTTTCAGCTTTAGCTTCCTATAGCAGCAATGACATGTGCCAGTCTGCAAGCAGGATTTTTAAGGGCTTTTTCCCCCATCCATCCTTTATTCTTCATTTTGCCTCTATTCTATCAAAGCCAAATTCATAAAGTGAATAATAGCTGTCCCATCAATAGATTTTTGTACCCAAGTTTGACATAGATTCTCTAATTAATGCTCCCCGTACCCAGAATAAAAGTTTCTGTGGATGGTTATATCTTGTTTGTTTAAAAAAAAAAAACGCCATGTTGTTAGCATTTCTGAATAATCAACTATTAAGAAGAATCTAAATAGAAAGGGAAAAATATAAATTCAGACGCCTCCCTCCTTAACTTCTCCCTTTAATTTTGAATTTTGCACTACTTTGTGCTGGTCTGTCACATAAAATTTCAATTAAACACAAAGATTTATACAACATGGTGCAATTATTACTTTCAGATGCATTGAATGTTTGCCCATACCCAAGTTAAAATAAAGGAAAAAAAGGGAGTATACACACGGTGAGAGGCAGATTGGGAAGTCCACGTACCCCGATGATGGCATTCAGCTCGGTCATAGTCACCTGCTTAGCCCTCTCCACTGCCTGAGCAACCTGTTGTTGGTGCTGAACAGAAACATGGACATATAATTATTAAGGCATCCAAATGTAGTTGCATTTTCACAGCACAACAAGAAAGCAGGCTTAGAACAAATGTGAACGTCAAAAAAGCAGCACGATTACTGAAAAACTACTTAGAAAATGTCTCTCTGCAACACAGCAACAATAAGCCACTTTGTTTTTAAATAAGCAGTGACGCCGTTTGAGGGCTGCATTCAAAACCTACCTCTTGTGACAGGAAAGGCATAATTTGAGCTAGAATTGCATTCAGTCGTTTGGCAATCTCCGTCTGGAAAAAAACAGAGGGAAAACAAAACGGAAAAAATAAATAAGTTGGAGGTGTATGAAGAACGCAGTGACTGCACATAACCCCTCCTTTAATGTTTACACCGATTAAGCCAATTACTCCGGCAATCAGAACTGCTTGACTCAACATCCTCTAAACAGCATGATATTGACATTTGAAATATTTAAAACATTAGGAGAGCCCAGGGGGATGGAGCACAGCTGTGCTGAGAGTGCACTCCACGTTAAACGGATATGAGCAGGCGGAGTGCGTTTGCGTCGAGAGAATCTTCTCCCGCGCAGCCCTGCCTCTTTTTTTTTTCTCCCACCCAAACTGCACTGTCCTGCACTTAACCTCAGTTAAACCACACAACCACACCCCTTTTATGAAGCCGAGGCCTTCAACCTGCACTGTTTACTTACATGTGACAGTGTGGAAGATCGACATTATGAATCAGAGCTCACTATGATAACAAACCATAACAACTTGTGGGTTACTGTCCTCCAATCTGTGATCGATAAGAATTAAAGCAGTCTGTGCCAGTAGAGGCTCACTAAAACTGGGCCTTTCTAAGAATCAAGCTGGAGCGATTTCTCCGAGCCATCAACCTACCCCTCCAACCCCACCCCCTCCCCATCCCACACCCCTCCTCCCCTCCCATCTATCCATGGAACCCTGCCTCCATTCTTTTGCTTGTCGACCAACTGCCATGGCAACAGCTACAGCCCTATCTGGCTGGGGATCATTATGCAAATGGCACCTCCGCTTGACCGTAACAGGCCTTAAAATCATATTACGTGCTTGGAGGCAGGTCATTAAATTGAATTTTCAGCCTGTCGATCACATGAACGGACCAAATGAATGGTGGATAAAAAGAGCAGTAGGAGAGGGGAGTATGATCCACCCCCACTCTCCTGTAAAAACAGCACCCAGCTTGCTCTTCCCTTCACACTCACTCCCCCCCCCTCTCTGTCTCTCTCTCCTTCTAGGCTTGGGAGATGAGACATTCAGGTCTGAGCTCTGCACTGGGAGCAGAGAATAACTGGGCTGAAGCTACATCATCTTTGGAATTTATGAGCCGCAGTTCAACCCAGGGCCGCTGCAGAACACAAACACATCACAGAGATTTTCTCTGATTTCTCATTTGGAGCAGCAGCAGCAGCAGACGCAAGTTAGTCTGCAGACCGCCGGCTTATTTATTACACATGGCAGAAATGCCAGGCAGTGTTTGGCAGCCTGACATATTACCCCAGGGCAAAGCCAGTGTGGGATGGGAAAGCAGTGAGTGACGGGAGAGGATCTGCTGACCCTAGTTGCAACATGGACAGCTATTAAAGCGAGGCAAGCCAGTGGTCAAGAAAACAATCTAATGTCAGATAAAACAAAATGACGCCTGACAGTAGAAGCAATTTATAATAACTGCATACAACAGGCGTGGAGCTCCATCAATTAGAGCCACTTAAATTTTTTAAGTGGTGAACCACATTTAAAAAACAGAAAGAAAACTTTAGAATTTTTCCTTCCACTTAACTTTCCATAACTTTTCTTCAACACTGTTCTTTTGCAATTACCTCTTTTGTGGCTTATTGTCCTTGAAGTGGATATCATAAACTATCTGATGACTACTTGTAAAGTCAGCAGTCCGTCCTATGATTGTGCAGGCCATTAGATAACATTAATGTATTAAAAACCCTCCGCCTATTGGTCTTACACTATCTGGGGATTTTCATCAGCTACAATCATGACAAAAGGAATTAAACAGCAGAGATATTTATTTCTAGATCTACTTGTACAGCAGAAAGTGTGTTGAACCAAAAGACAATTCATCCTATAACTTGTCCATTGCCTTTAGACAAGAAGAGGAATTAGCTGTGGTCTTATAAGATAAAGATTTTATGGCCGTTTTATCTATGCACTTTTGTAAGAGTTCTAGAAAGAGTCGATGGAGGCCATTAGAAATGGCTGAAAAGCTACCGGGGCTGTGTAATCCATGTTTGCAGAGATAAGCCTTGTAAATAGCGCTCGAACATTTGACGGGATTTGTAAAAAGTCCTGGAGCACTCGGGGCCCATTCCTCTGTAGCTTAGTATCATGGTGACAGCTGGCTGAGCGAGGTCAGGAGGTGGCCGATCCGCTGTGCCCTAAACAACTGCCAGCCTCTGCGCTCCCACAACACAACATGCAAATACATGGCAGAAGCATCAGCTCAGCTCCCCACCGCTGTCAAAGAGAAACAGTGCAGCGCTGAAGGGACTGCTGCTGCTGCTTTTCTTTTTCCTGGTCTGCTGGCAGATAAAAAGGGGGCTGTTGTCACTTTAAGTAGATGACAGCTTGGCCCTTGAGAGGCCAGCTTTGCACGGCTGCTACACAATTACAGGTACTCGGACCTGTGTAGCACCACTTTAAGAGCACTCTCAGCCTGCCGTGTCAATTGTGTGCAGAGAGGTATTCGCCTGTTGTTATCAGCAGTGGGAAAATAGAGCTAAAAACACTGATGGGTTTTGCATTTAAAGGAGAAGCAGGTGATTCATCTAAAAACACTGCTTGACTGGTCATATTTAGAGGGTCAGTCATTTGGATTATCCAGCAGCATGGCCTAAGGGCCTGACTTTTCTATTAAGGAAAAACTAGGACTAGTAAGGTCAGCTCTTCTAATCTGATTGATGAGTTCTCCACCTAACTGAGATGCAAAGCATAGCTCAAAACATTTATTAGTAGTGTTACATATTCATCCAAGTAAAATGCAAAATAACCTGTACATATTAATATCAGCCATAGATAATATAGATTGATGCACTCGTTTGATAAATTTTATCAGAGCGCAGTAAGGTCGGAAAAGCTTATTAGCAAATAACATGTCACCAGCAGTACATGCATTCCGATTACAGCAAAAACTGATCTAAAATTAAGGTGAAATTTCTTGAGATAAGTGTTTCGCCCCTAATTTCAGCTGGAAAATAAGATGATCGAGTATTTTTCAACTTAATCAGTGAAACAGGTGAGTAGGCTAACGGCTAGTCTCAGAGAGAATAGCGGAAAAGCAGAATTATAAACCATCTGGTCTCAAAAACTCTTCTGGTTGTTTATGCAAATGCTAATTTATAAGCCATTATCAGGCTCATCATTGACAGTTATACACAAAGAAGCTCATGATCAGTTACAAAGGTTGGAGGCAGTGCGCCACCAATGAGCTTCCTGATTGAAACACTTTATAGAAACATGATTTTGTTTTCTTTTTAGATACAGTTAAATTTTCAGGATCAATACATAGTATATGGCACATGTCAATGCTGCTTGCAGGCAGCTATTCTCAAAAACTGACATATGCAACTTTAGTGCGTTTGTCATTTAATGAGTCATGTGACCCATACTGCTACTTTACAGCATCTAAGCCTCCCTTAAACCCGAAAGCGAACTAAACTAAAAGTTGTTGTTAGACAACAAACACATCTGACAATGACCCGATGAGACATCTGGGATTTAATCTGGAGGGATAAATTTGGCCTCGTCTCACAAGTAACTCCATGGCTGCTTAATCTGCTCTTCTAAACTGTCTGTTATCAGATTGCAAAACATGGGAGAGACACCGATCATTTTTACAACAGTGTGTTGTCAGTTTAGATGGTAAACATTGAAGGTACAGGTTTAGCACCCCTAGTGGTTAAAGTTAAACATTGTTGCTTTAAGAATGTCTTTTCCACTCAGTGTGACCATGAGGTATAAATAAGGCCATGCAAACAAAACAAAAACAAGAATATAGCACGGAATAATAAAAATTATTCCAGGGGACTAAGATGCAACGTCTTTCAAAAGGGACCCAAAGTATTTAGACTGATTGAGGGAAAGAGGCTGAATTCCAAATACAGCTCTAAAGTGTCCAACTATCCTCATCCCTTTTACCTTGGATATGGTGTGAGACGTTGATCCAGACATTTTCCACACTGAATTAACAGCCATACTTTTCTGGTCAGTCTGAAAAGAAATGCTTTACATGTTCCTTTTCCTGTATTTTTTTTTTTCCTGACAGAGAAGGCAATTCGTGGCACACAGCCTCCTTCCCACATTTGTGTAAAAAGTCATTGGTTAATGTGTAAAAAATCATCCAATGACAATAGTTTAAAGGTACAAAAATAACAGTTATAAAGCTGACTGACTAGTCTAAAAGATCAAATTCTAGGAAAAGATAAAATCCATTTTCAATCATTTCAATAATCAGCTTTATGTTAACAGTTGTAGTAGAAACGTATGTTTGTCATTTGGTGCAAATGCTAAATGAGAACTTTCCATTTATATGAGTGAACCTGACAGCTGAAAACTTGCACCTGTAGAATATTACACCAACGTTCAGTCCTTTGTGACAGACTTGAGATGTTGAAGTACTGATTTCTTTCAAAAGGCACAGTTCCTCAAACCGCTTTTCAATTTTCTATGAACAACACAGACAGAATGTTGGCGGGCCCCGCTTCCTTTCCTATTGGTGCCAGAAGATATGTGGCCTTTTAAGCAAACACAATGAGGCATGAGTCTGTGTTACAGCTACAGGTAAAAGCCTAATCCGACTGAAGCAAAGGTTTGAGCCCCATACTCCCCCATGCAGCTCCAGGAAACAAGCACCATATGACGGCAATTATGGTGTTGATGTCATGCAGCAGAAATTAGCCCATTTGCATCGACTTACTGCTGCAGCTGACAGAGAGGGATCAGATAACCGCCACATCAGTCCATCTAAGCTGTGTCATTGTGCCATTTCTAAAACCTGAAATATGTCCCTGCACAGTAATGAAAAAGGCATAGTAAGAAGAATGAGCTTCCATACAATGGAATAAATCTCCTAGAATGGAAATAATATGCCGGCGTGCATCCAATAACTCTATCCCAACCCCTGTCTGTTACCCACTGCTGATATTCGCCTCCTTCTTCCCCCATGCCTGGGTGTGTAAGGCTAAGGAAGCTGCAAGGACAAGGCCTCGCACTGTTTGCTCACCAACATGCGGTTCAGAAGGTTAGGGGCCCCGCTGATGATTTATTCAAGCGCTTCCATCAGCTCTGTTGAGGTTCCTGATAAAAGTCAGACACTAAAATGGATCAGTCGATTAACCTGTTTACACAAAGCTAGGCTCCTGCTCCTCCCCACCCAGCTCTATTCTCCTGCTCCCTTCCAGAACTCCCCCCTCCATCTCCCCTCCAGTTGGTGATAAGTGCCTGACAAAAGCTATCAAAGGGGCTTGAGGCCTGACAGACATGTAGCAATGCGACAAACAACCCCAGACACTGATGGATCATCCCACCACGCCAATCCGCTGGGCAGCCAACGCTGTTATTAACCAACTGGAAGAGACCAACTTAATGGTTTAAATGCTGCATGTAGTGGAATCTGAGGATTACCTATTCATTCAATCTTTATATTACTTCAGACCTTATTGTGATTGATCTGTGAGTCAACATCAGATAGGATCCTTGGATAAAGATAAGGGCGCAATAAATGGCTAAATGACTTTTGCTCCGCTCTTGTAATTACTGCTCAGCACTTCTGTCTTTGTAATCATCACGTCTTGTCAAAGTCTACCTTTAATCTTATCAAAAAGCTGACTCGGATTACATGACACGACTGGTAAATTTCCAATAAAATGGCCGAGACTGATTGTATAAATGGTGGCACATGCTTTCATTCATTCAGCACATAAGCCTATGCACTAATGTTAGATTTACACAGTGACCAAGGTTTTTAATGCATCAAGCAGCCCTGATAAAAATAAAAAAATACAAATACATACAATGCACAGAGAAATCAATTGCTTCAGTAGAATTGAATAGTTTTCATTTTGGTGAACTATAGTGACCAGCTATGTGTCAGACTTGGAAAAGAAGGGGAAAATAGAAAGATTTGGTAATATCAGCAGGTAAATAATAAAATTTTTAAAGCAAGGGCTCTCAAGACTGAGTTTAGGACATAACTTAGTTTTACAAATCAACATGTGAGGCTTTTAAGAAAGCAAGCTGCAGATATCAGGCTAAATAATAAAACAAAGTGGCGAAAGAGCATTTAAATCAACAGCAGATTCATGTAAATAGATAAGAAAGATACAGTCATTGAATGATGTTGTTTGTTCTGTTATTAAACTCAAGATTAATTTACTAACCAGTTAGGCTGTGTTACAGGTCTCACATTGTTCTTTTGAAGTTGAAAAATTAGTGAGCTACTGCTGTAGGTACACACACTAGCCACACTAATCAGGCTAAATGCTAATAAATCATGTAAATTTCACCATTGTTGTATAGCAAAATATCTCTCATATACACTAAATGATGATACATATGCATCTATAATTATTGTATCTTGCAGAAAAGGGCTAGAGTTTGTTTTTTTACATCAACGCTGCCTTGATATCATAGTTCTAAAATTGGCCTAAGCCTTTAGGGAGTACAGGAGATTGGATATTGGCCAGAAATATTTGATCAGAGTTTGTTATTTAAAGGTTATAGGGAGGTGGTACATACCTGTTTGTGCATCTCTATGTTCAACCCATAAGACATCTCGTAATACTGAAAAATACAACAAAAAGGGTTCAAATTACACAAAATCTGAGATAATTTCATGATTGAACAAAACAAATACACTCTGCACAACAATCAATGCAATGGATCCCTACACTAATCACATTATCACATGCTTTTGAACAGTAGGATAAAAATACCCTGAAAGGTGATGAACTAAGATCAGACCAGAAAAGAACTTCTTTAAGGAGCTGTGCAGCAGTCAATGAATTGATTCCCCGCCCACCCCCTGCTGTTTGTAGTGAAGGCACAAGAAGGAAAGGGTTAGATGTATTGATCACTATCTTAAGCCCTCAGATCTCCACGATGTCTGCTTACTTAGCGTAACGTGATTGCTCAACACTCTTGATATTTCCAGCCTGGTCAGTCTGTCTGTCTGTCTGGATGAAATGTAATCCGTCGAGTCCAGAATTGGCAACCGGGGCAGAAATGGCTTTCCAGTCAGCGTCTATTTGATGAGGCCAATGCATTATTCAGTCCATTAGCTTCTTCGAAAATTACTCTCAAACAAGAGAGCCATTCTGTCTGAGATCAGAGCCCTACAGCCGTAGCGTAACCTGACACCCATCGCTGGCTGTGGAATACTTCCCAACATGTTTACCTAACCTCATGGTTGTCAGGCTGACATGTTGTTTTCACACGAAAAAAACAAAACAAACAAAAAAAAACCCAAAAAGGGGTTCTTTAATTCAGGACAAAATATATTTGTGTAAATCTCTCCCACTGTGTGTGTTTACTCGAGACAAGCGAGTACACATCCACAGGAACACCTGCTCATTGCGTCATGTCTGGGCTCATTTCTTGCGTCAGCGGCACACCTATGTTTTTCTTAAGGGCTGCTTAAATAAAAGCTAATAATTAAAGATTATAAAGAACGGTACTGCAAAGATACACCGCAAGCCTGTTCCACAGCCTCCATCTTGTTTACTGTGGTCTGCGCCAGCAGCTCGCACCTAATTTATGGCCCTGCATATGTCTGAGCATGGTGTCTCCAAGGAGAATAATCAGATCAGCACACACAGAGGGCAAAGCTGCAGTCAACCCCTTGGAGATCGGAGGGGCGGGCTATAATGAAGCCCACTGCCCGTCAGGAAGAGCTCTTCTGTAACAACTGGCTGCTCTATACCACACCTCCTCTCCACCACCACCACCCTGAGGGCTTTCACAGGCCTGTACCTGACACCAATGCCGCCTTAACCACCACATGCAGGTGATCACAATAGCCCGTGTCGCTCCACCCTGACCAGATCTTCAACAAGCCTTGCAATTTGGTACCATAATTGCTCCCCATTGTAACGCAAGCTTACCATGACATAGTGGCGCTGCATCTCTGTTTTCTCATTGGCCAGTTTGTCATACTCCACCTTCAGACTGAAAACAGAAGACAAGGTGTCAATTTCAACCTCTTCAGCACTCATTCATGCATATCTACCTGCTCAGAGGAGGGGGAGGAAAAAGTCCATCTTTCATTTCAACCCATTTATTACTCTAAAACTCCACAGACCAATAAAGCAAACTGACATCCTTGTCATTTCTGTGATAATCATTACCTGTGATACTGGGCTTGGAGGAACTGAAACTCATCTTTAATTCTGTCACAAGACTCGGCAACGGTAAATTTG
This sequence comes from Cyprinodon tularosa, assembly GCF_016077235.1. Taxonomy (NCBI): domain Eukaryota; kingdom Metazoa; phylum Chordata; class Actinopteri; order Cyprinodontiformes; family Cyprinodontidae; genus Cyprinodon; species Cyprinodon tularosa. Next base: position 375,115 of record NW_024038437.1, on the reverse strand, counting down.
AAGCCGGGCTGGCCGGGCTGATGTGGAGCCTGCAAAGAGAAGAAAAGAAAAATCTCAGCAATCCGACTCAGAGTTGAAATTCACCCTTTCAAAGATATGAACATCTCTGCAGTAAGGCATTTTCCCAAAAAGCAGAGGCGAGTCCATACTTCACACCTCCAGCTGTTAATAACATCACATGAGTAGGCTTTCACACTGAATCTCAATTCTCTCAGACAGGAATTTAAACCACCACCTGTCTTCACATTTTGCACGAGTCATACCAGTAACATCATGCAAATATGCAAAACATCTTCATAGGCTACTCTTATTCCAAAGCATGGCATGACCTGCATGAATGGTGGAATAAGGGGGCTTTGCAGCAGGATATTTCTTCCTTTCTTACACAAATGTTTTAGATGCTTAATAGAAGAACCCATCTTACCGGATGTCGGCCCTGTGGATACATCTTTAAATGTGTCCTTTGTTTATGTCTCCAGTGTGCAGGTCCTTTAGCAAAAGGCTGGAAATTTGCTCACAGATGTCAGTCTCAGCAGACAGGGGTGGGATAGAGGGGGTGAGGGGAGGTCGTGAAAATCCTGTATTCGAGGTGGGAAAAGAAGCAAATTAACCTATAGAATAAGCAATTTAATGCAAATCTAAACAATCCCCTAAATAAAAACAACAAAAAAGCACAACAACAACACAATCCGTGCCCCTCTGTCTTCTTGATGACCTTATTCGGTTTGTGAGCAACGATTTTTAAACATTTACAGGTGTATAAAGATATGTAGCCAAATTTATTTTTGAAGAAGCGAATATAAAAAGCTCGGACCGATTTGTCTTTGTATTGATTTTTCCTCAAATAAGCAGAAAGCCCGCACTTACAGGACACCACCGACGGCCCGGCAGCTGGCTTTTCCAACCACTTTGACTCCGCGCAGAGGCGCGCTGCGGAGCGCACGCCCAGAAAAAATAAGCATGAAATAAATGAAAGAGAAATCAAAAGCTGGGAGAAATACATACCCGAATGTGCGTCCTATTCTTCGGTCCGACCTTTGTTTCCCCAAAAAGAAGAAAAAAAATACAGAAGGCTATAATTTAGGCGCTTAATTCCTTGTAATGTGGATCCAGATCTGGAGAAGCATCCTCCACTCTCTCCAGAACGCACCCAGTCAGGCTGGACTAGACTGCAGGGAGCAGTTAGGAGGAAAAAAAATCGCTCGGTCGGGCTCGATTAAACTACTTTAGTCGTCGTCGTTGAAGCTCCGAGGAATGCGCTCCTTACGCGGCTGGTTAATCCCCTCAAAAACGACAAAAAAACATATATACATATAAGCTTCCAAAAATCTCTCCTACGAGTCGAAGAGGTTCTTTAAAAGCGTAACACGGTACTCTCCACAATCTCGCATTTCCCCCCCAGTCGTCCAGCTTACCCCCGGTTGCCACACACAGGCAGCAGGGCTGAACTGCCGTGGAAGCGTCTATCTGTCCAATCGCATTACTCGGAAGGAATATGGCCACATCTGCCTATCGGAGAGCGCCGGGCCCCACGTGGGGTGCAGCGATACATGACATCATCCCGCGGATCCACAATGCATGAGCCGCCCCCATCCCACCGTGGATACGACAACAGCAGCACGTATTGATGTGCCGACGATCATCTCCACATTTGACAGCGGCAGCATAAACAGCACAACGCGCTTCATTATGGAGGTTTTTTTTTTTTTTTTTTGCCGTTGAAATTATTTTATTTATTTATTTATTTTTGGGGGGAGGGGGGTTGAGGGGGAAGGGCGGTAAGGTGATGTGTTTTCCTGCAAGCATTTTGCAATTTATACCCTCCATACAAGGAAAACAGCTATAAAACTCGTAGTGTTGGGACTGTGAAATATCTGGAGTGAATCCACCTCAAGAAATTCGAGTTTAATCCGCCCTTAATGCACATGCACCATGAAGGGCGCGATAATGACCAATCGATCGTCGACGTTGGCCAAACTAAAGCCATAAATTTCTTCTTTAAGCGACTCGTGATTGTTGCACAACACGTCCGCGCCCCTACCTATCAGCATTTGGGCGATAGCTACACAGCGGGAGGGGAGAGAGGAGAGGAGATGATTGCCTTTGTGTGATATGAACATCAGCCATGTCTGAGCACTGCCTTGTTTTGAAGGTTCAGCTCCAGCCCCACGTGGGGACCTCCTCTGCGACTTTAAGGCCTCTCGACCAATAGCGGCGCAGTGCACTTACTCCGCTGCTTCCCATTGGTCCGCCCGCGCTGAGCCTGTCATTCTCGGCGCGGGGTTGTCAATCAATACCACGCGGGGTCAAGCGCTGACAAATGCCTGTGCTCCCCGGTCCTCTGCCTGTGAATAGAGCCTGGAATGGCTGCTTAATTAGCTTCGAATGGCTTTTCTCTCCAGTTCAAACAATCTGTTACCACCACGTGGTAATGAGAGCCTACATTAAACAAAGGGAGATAGGAAGCATGCAAACAGTTGTAACATTACAACCTGTAGTTTTTTCCTTTACATACGGGTCTATGTAAAAAAGGAGACAAAACATGCTGTTTATCACAAAGGCAAATCAACCTGTATTAACGGTAGCCATGGTTTTAATGTATGTTTATTTTCCATAAAATAAAAGAGACATTACTACTACTAAAACAATTTTAGCTGCACAAAGAAATAGAATAATTTGGTTTTGCTATATTAAGTAATATGTCTAGCTCAGTTTTTTTTTTTTTTTACAGCATATTACCGGAGCCAGCAAACTAAGCAGCTATATCTATACCCTTTACTTCACCCTTATGAGCAGAACACCCAAGAGCACTAGGGCTTACAAAAGTGTCTTTGGTACTATAAGGGTACTATTTGGATTTATGCCTGTACATTTTGACCTCTGTATTTAACCTGTATAGTTAATGGCAGGGTATGAATTACTCTTTTTTTTTTTGTTTGTTTGTTTCTTCTGACTTCAATTTCCTTCCCATGAACAATGGTCTACATGTTTTTTTTTCTTTTTTGCTTTTTTCATGACTTGTGTTGGTACATGTTCACAAAATGGCTAGCTCTCGCGTGCTTTGTGCTGAATTTTCATTTATTTTGGTTTTAAATGTTGTTTGGGATTGATATCTCCTCTGAAACGAATAGTGTTGGGAATTATAATGTAACTAGTTCATGTTAAAAGTTGCCTCCCCCCCAAAAGTACCTAATTGAGTTGTTATTGGAAAAAGTATGCTATTTTGAAGGATTTTTTTTTTGTTATTGTAGCATTAAATACATTTTATTGTGAGTTCAGCTGTGAGCAGAACTATCAAAGTTAATTTTTTTTATATTACTAAGGCTGTAATGTTGTGTCATTCATGAATGGCATTGAAAAAAATTATTCAAATCACTTAGATTACCCGATTCATTTCTTTCTCATTTTAAACTCAGGGTGAGCTGGTTGGATGCTGAACTATTGCGTTTGATGATTTAAACAACAGCATCTGTTATTTCAAGCTAAAGTAAGCTGGAGAAGGTTCACCAAGCAAACCTTCCAGATACACAGAATTCTGCCACTATGGAGAGATCCACCTGCCTAGTATACAAATCAGGCGATGATTCATTACAGTGACTAATCCTGTGTTACTGTATGAACAAATCACAGCGTGAAGAAATCACGACCTAATTCTTTCAGTGTGTACAGAGTTCTGAGAGTTGTGTTGTCTCACTTATTCTCTATACTAATAAAGTGAGATAGGAAGAAGGTACTATAATAGAGAGACAATTTACATTTCAAATATTGTTATAGAAAGGGATCTTTCTCATAAGTAATGTTTTGTTTTCCAAAAGTCATATGGAAATTGTAATAAAGTTTTTTCTTTATTATGAGGCGACAAAATTTCAAAATAAGGTGAGATGGGATGTTTCTGATGTGCATTTCCTGTTTTGAATTGAAAGAAACATACAATTACCATCAGAGTTGGACTGAAATTGACTCGATATCTCAATATGAAAAAAGATTACTACTCTAGAGTAGCTTAGCATGTGTAGTGGTACAACCCTGTCAGTATAACTATCACTGCAATATATTTAGGAAGACATTATTGCATTCAATGTTTATAAAAAAGAACAAAAAGACAAACAAACTTCTTTAAAAATGGATTGCTATCCACATTAACATGCGTTTAAATAGGTACAACACTGAAAAATAATGCAGCATACGTAGTATAACAATGAAGATCTTTGTCATAAATTTAAACAGTGGTCAATTGATTCTAGACAACAGTCAGGTAGAGCAGTAGTTCCAATATTTCTGTATGCATAAAAGAAGGAAATAACAGAGTATCGTTCAAGTGATTTCAGTAAAACACATAATTAGAAAAGTGCAGTGTACTGCAAAACTAAGGCACACATTTGTAAGTCAGTAAATGTCCTGTACTTATAGCACTTTTTCAAGTCAGGAGACTTGAAAAAATGCTTTACAGTCATTCACCCATTCACGCCCACACCCACACACGGTGGCAACTACATTATAGCCACAGCTGCACTTGAGCTCACTGATAAAAGCCACCGGGCCCTCTGACCACCATCAGTAGGCAATGCAGGTGAGGTCTCATGCCGTAGGACACAACACAATTGAAGGCAGAACTAGGGCTTGAACCGGCAACCATGCAACTGCAGGGAAGACTCCCTCTCCCAACTCTTTGGCCCAGTGTTGTCGAATAATGAGGCAATGAGGGGTGCTTCATTAGAGCTATATGTATCACTAAAATAATAATGCCCTCACTAACACTGCTATTTTCTGCTTTACTTCCAACTCCGATTGAGAACAATTACTATAGGGGACATCCTCCAGGTAGATACTGTTTATTGGAGTCATAAAATCTCCATTTGTTCCAGTAGTCAATGAATTACTAAAAGTATCTACAAAGTATAAAGTAACACAAAACATCCTACTGTAAATGCACCATATCGTTCCTAAAGTTGTTCAGTGCAAGTTACCAACATTTTGAAATAGCAAAGAGGTGAAGCATTCAGCATGTGTTAGCATCACTTAACTAACGACAACCTAACATATGTTTTATGCCAAGTAACTCAGGGAACCTAAGCAGCACGTTGTCAGTTGTCCAGTTAATTATTCTATTATGCTTTATTGATTTCTATAAGTGGACTAATAGCTGATTATTTAATTTTTTTCTTGGAGCACACAGTGTCATTTGTAATGGTAGATTGCTGCAGGGTCAATGACACAAAACAACAGTCTACTGTTGCTACATCTCATATGAAGGAGCGAAGTCAATGACTTAATGCAATCAGCTTGGTTTCCTTGAATAGAAAAAATTTGACGAGTTAATCTTTATGATTTGATGTAATTGTCAATGTAAAGTGTCTTGAGCCAACATGTGTTATGAATTGCAACTGAATCAAATGTATACTGCACACTCACCAAAACATGGCGCAAGATTTTTATTACATTTTAAATAAATCAATGAAAAGAGGGAGGATAATGACCGACATCTTCTCTAATGCCTCAATGCTATTAACTTCTGAGCTGGAGGAGCTACAAATAAGCAATCCCAACAGAATGCTTTCGCGAGCACTGTCAGTGAGGAATTATTTCATGATGAATCGGCTCATGTGTGTGATGTGGGTGGATTAGCACAGCTGCTGTGATTATAGATACAGTTTTTTAGAGAGGAATCCAGATATACAGTATATGTTTTGAAATGCTTGTATTGGTGAAATCTGATTTGTTTTGATTAAACCTATGTTTGTTAGTGACATCTGCTGTTTTGTTCTTTGCTGTGGAATGAACAAAACATTCTGTCAGATAATGTTTGTTTTTATAAAGGAGAAATAAGAGGAGAGAACTACAAGTTAAGGGCTGGTTATACTCTTGCAACAGTGTGTCGCAGTGATCTTGCTGCAGATATTTTTGATTTATGCCCAATATTGAAGTGTGGGTTGTGCTATGTTATTCCACGCCACAACGCAAGAGGGGCAGTCACAAACTAGCTGTGGGTCTAGATACAACTGAGGTGGTGAGGAAGTGGGGGCAAGTTTGTGCGACAACGAAGGAAAATGAGGGCGAACAATTGCGGGGATCCAGATGGAAAAAGGCTCCCAGCATTCTTGTGCACCTCGCTTTTCTAGCTGGTTAAACTTCAAGAGTTGTTTTCCACAATGGCGGTCATACATACAAAACAAGCAGGTAAGGTACCAAACAGAAATACCCATAGTGTAGAGCGGATGTGGATTTGACCAATCAGAGGTGCACCAGAGTGTCTGCAGAAAGGGCATGGGCACATTTGCGTTCACTGTGACACACACGCAGACTGGTTTCTTAGTATAAATCATGCCTCATATTGGTGCTAGTCAAAAGCAAATCAAACACTGATTCCCACTGGATTTCGACATCATTGCTACAACATGGTCAACTAATTTGAGGCCTATCACTCATATTAAAAACTGACACCGCTGCAGCTCATAATTTAAAGATGATAATATTGCTAAAGTTAATGCATGTGGTGCTTAATATACAACATCTAACGCTGTACAACACAGAACATAAACAGGGCCATACCAGTGCAGCAAAAGTAAGCTAACAGGAAGATACAAGTGTGTATGAAATTACGTAGGTGTAAAAACGGTTAGGCATGCTTGACAGAAGCAAAACAGCAGGTTTGGGGTGAATGCCCTGTTCATTATGTCACTGAGGTCTGAGACTGCTCAGCAGTCGTCTTACTTGTCATTCTTGTCAGCCACCTTGAGGATGTGGGATAATTGTGTTATTTCCAAAAGTATGGGGGCAAGTCTGTGAGAAACTCAAGCACACACAAGAGCAGCCGGGCTAATCTCAGCCAGGCACCCCTCATGCTTTTCAATAGAGAGTCCTTGGATTAAAGGCAACAAAAGACTGCCCCAAACCCCAGGGAGGAGAGGCCCCTCCACCCACTGAGACCCCCTCACTGTTTATTTACAAGGAACCCCGGCCTCAATCATCCTTCCACCCTTAGGCAGTGCACATAAGGTCTGTTTGCAGAAGTGGCTCTAATTCTTGACAGAGCAAGGATTGTCCTCAGTTCCGCCACTTTCAACTGACCAGAAATTCACTTAGCTGATCTAGAAAATAATTTCTGTCCCCAACAGATTAATCACTGTGGGATCAAATTATTTAAAAAGTAGCAGTAATTTTACATAATCGTACAAAAACTTGTTTGGGAAAATTGGTCCTGATTGAAATCCTTCTGTTTGGCACCACAAATAAGCCCCAAATCAGTGTGAGCGTGGCGCTTTTTATCATAATTTTATTGGTAATATTTGCACATGTTTGGCTCATTAAAGCAACTTAACTTTTTCATGAACTACTTACCAAATTTTTTCTCGTGTGTGGTTTAAATCCTTTTTACAAAGTCAAAATGAGTTCCCTGCTACAGCAAGCTTTTCAGGTTCAAGCGTTTTACTGCAGAAACGTCCCACGTGATTAGAGCAGACTGTTTGCATCAAGATTTGCAGACCAATGCCTTACGTTTAGACACATACACTGTGTATCTTTCCCACATCATTCACAGGCGAGAGGCAAAAATGTGGAAAAACAGTCATACACATTCCATGCAACAAAAAACCCACTGTATGTGATGGTGAGATGAATTGCCTGTTCTGTTTTTATCGGAATGAGTCATCAGACTGTAATCAATGAGAACAGGATGAGAGTCCTTATCAAAGGAGAGAAAAATGCACATCTGAAGTGTTGCAAAACAAAATAGTCCTTCTGGCAGAGATCTAGAGCTTTAAATAGCCCTAAGACACGGTGACATAGCCAACTGATACAATAAAAAATAATATTCCCCTGCAATCAACAACCCTCGCTGATAAGTGCTGACAAAAAGAACAAAACATGCACAAGTTTAAGTTCAAAAAGTCACTTCCTTGTGTAGTCTCCTCTTACACTAAGAGGTAGAAAAAATTAATATGTGGTTTCATATCTGTGAAAAGCAACGTTCGATAATAACAAACTACAGAGCATCAAAAGGTACGAGGTATATTGAACACTTTACGGTTCTCAGTTGAATATACTTTTGTTTTTTTTTATGAAAGTATATTTTTCTGTTGGATAAGTTCACTTTATTTTCTCAAATTATATACTTTTGTTTGCTTTCACGTTTAGGTATCTGCTTGGAAATAGCACAAAGAAGCAATAAAAGCCACATTGTTAGGTAATTATATGTATGAGATTTATCTGCCAAGATTATATAAGTTCTGCCTTGATGGAAATTATTTCGGCATTAATACTTTAATCAGAAAGATATAATAAAGGTATAAAAAAAAGTAATGACAAAACCACAGCTATGTGTGTTGGTTCTGCTGTAACCTAGTAATAAAAAAGAGCTGATTTGAAATGATAACACTTTGTTTACACCCAGGAAGCCACAGAGTGATTAAAAAAACAAAGTAGCAGAGTGACTATAAAAGTCTGAAACAATCAGGCATTTGTTTGGTAATCATTTCATCTTCACAGCATTCGCAACATCCTCGCCTTTCGGCTTGGTCAAATAAATCACAGCATTTCAAATTGGCGCATTGATTGGAGCGTTTAGTGCAGTGAAAGCCTGCAGGAGCACACAGGGAACTAAAACACAGACAAGCATCACAAGTAGCTCTCAGTGTGCAGTCTGAAACATATTTTTTTATGCAGAATCTCTGTTCACCCGGGCGACTTTTGTTATTGTCATCTACATGAGTTGTTATTGTTTGTGTGCAGCAAATAGCAGAACTCGAGGGCATCCAGTTTGATTCCTAACCACTAAAATCGACTGCTATTTTCAGCAAAGTGGTGTTGGCAGACAGCCGTCCTTCTTAGCTTCTTGTTTCTCCTCATCCTCTTTACACTCTATAATCGCTGAAAATCACCTACCCCAGACTCTGCTGCATTACATCTATTTTCATAACACACACAGATCAAACTTAGGTAAGGTCTGTTTAGTCTGTGAAGTGAATTAGTCCAAAGAACCAACTTCTAGACATGCAAAGATTGTGCAAAGATTCAATAACATTAAACCGATCAGAGGATCAAGCTGAGCCAGTTAATTAAGAGGACCTAGAGCTACACAACAGAGATTCTGTTACTCTTATCCAGTTTCCTAAATGGCTAATGCGATTAAAGAGATGTTTTGGGCCTAAATTCAGTTTTGGATCATGATTACATTCACATGGCATGAGAATGACTTCACATGACCGTCTTGAAGGAAACTTTGTTGTCAGGGATACAGAGAAAGTGCAGAGAAAGTGCTCCCTCTATTGAAATAAGATATTTCTGACCATCAAACAGATATGTCGGCGAATGCAAGATCTTCATCATGAAGAATGTGCAGCACGATAGCATAGCTGCTGAATGGTAACAGCAGGCTTTAACTCGCTCTGTGGGAATGCAAGCGGTACCATATCTCACAAATCTTCCTATGAGAGCACAAGCCACTGTTCAACATATATGCAAGTGCCTCACTGAGAAGCATTTCATATTCCATGACACACAGTGCTTCAGCTGTACTCCTCCATGTCAAATTGACTCCACAAGTGCTCCTATACCTGCTGACTGACACATGCTCACTGAAAATGATTCCTTAACCAGTGGTTGGCACTGCTTCTTGCTCTGGAAGTGTGCTTGACTCCATTATTAAGCTGAAAAAGAGAGAAGGAGTGAATGGAAAGAGAGGGGGTGGAAGTAAAAAAAAAAAGCTTGACTGGGCAGAGGAGAATAATGGACATCTGAGGAAGTTATCAGCACAGGGTAGAGTGTGGATGCTGTCTGACAGGAGATCAGAGAGCTCCTCCAGCTGGAACCTCTGCTTATAAGCCCGGCAGAGCCGCACCCTGCAGTCAGCCGGGTTGATAAGGTCTGTGATGCTATTGGACAGGTCCCAACAGCAGCATCTATCAAACTTAGATCCAGTCTACATCTTAATATCAGCATCCAATACTGGTAGGCTGTAAGCAGAATTCAAATATCACATCAGAAATAATACACACACCAATCTCAGAGCCAACAGATTGACAGCTTTAATTTAAAATATATCTTTGGTATTGAAGCATTTTCTGCAAATAAAAACAAAAAAATGTCTAAAATAAATAAAAAAGTTATTGGACACTAGATGTCACATACTTCATCTGCAAATCTGTATGTCTTTCTTTGTCCTCTAAAGTCATTTCTTTCAATCACATTATCAAAGCGTAGAAAGTAAACTATTTCATTTGATACATAAAAGTAAAAATATTTCCAAAAAAGGAAATTATAAATGTAGGGAAACAAGTTAACAATTAGGATGACTTAATGGGTGCTTTAAATAGTGGTAAATTCATTATTTATCAGATACCACTATCCTTTATGCAAATAAAAAGAACAAATCCTAAGAATTAAATAGACCCCCTTCAACCCTATTGAAAGAATCATGTATTAAATTATTCAGTCAACCATCCAAACATCCCTCCATGCTTCAATTCATCAGTCATCAATCAAATACAAAAGTTGGTTGCAAATATGTTACCCTTATGTCTTTACAGAGTTTAAAAACCGTTTTAAAGGCTTCCAATAGTGGCCTAGCAACAACAAACCTGATCAGATCCCATACTGATTTTAAAATTCCACCTCTCACCCTCTAAAAAAATCAATCAGCTTACATTTAAAAAAAATATAGCTTAGGTTGACTTGATCGCCCAGGAATTTTTTTATTTTGTGTGGTTGACTTCATTTCTAGAAGCTCCAATATAATGGATCTCTACCAACAACATATAGATGGATCGACTCATTACTTTTAAAAATAAGATACTTTTACAAAAGCTTTTAATAATGTGTAACGTTGCTTACTGTAGTAAAAAGTCAACTGATTGACCGTAATATTTCAGTTTGATCACTATGCTAGAAGTGTTATAACATTATTGCAGTTGTAAACATGCAAGAGTCTTTTATTAAGAAATAGGGCTGGAGTAAAGGTCTCTGCATGTGGCTGTCACTCAGCATTACAGAAAAGGAAGCCCGGCTAGGAAAAGCGAGACCAAATCAACAAATTAAAGACTGTCCTGTGAGAGCTTAAGCCTCTTATTTTTATTTCAAATGAGGATAGAAATTGACTTCCTCATTGAATCTAATTATTAGCTATTGCCATCAAAAAGTCTCCTGAAATTGCCTGAAGCAGCCTGACTATTAGCATAAACACCACCACTGGCAAGCTTAAAACAAATGGTATATTTAGTCAGTGTTAATGGGATTAAAGTGTGCAGGATTTAGGAGTGGGTCTCCTAACAGCGAGCATCACATCTTCATTATGTATGCCCTGACTTCTCAGCTTCCACTCTCTTTGTTTGCATTTCATTTTTCTGTGCCCCAACCCCCATTCCCACCCCTCCTTGCTCCACCTCCCTGCAAGCTACTCTGCGATATTCAACAGATTGTCTTCAATCGTGATCAAAAAAAAAAAGAAGAAAAAGAAGAAGAATCCCAGACAATCATAAATAATAAAGGATTACACCGATCTGAAAAACTGGTGACTTGCCCGCGGCAGTGAACACACAGAGAAATAATAGTTGGCCATCTGTGCACCAGCTTGGTAAGAAGAAAGGGTAAACAAAGAGCATAGTGTACCTGGTGAAGCTTTCTCCTCTTTCGGCTCTCTCCCTTCGGCCAGAATACATGAAAGGCTTTTGCTGGCTCTCCTTCCCTTCAGATTTCAGGCTCACTTCATAAGATTTTTTGATTAGGGGGCCTGAGAACTACAGACTGACAAGGTGCGCCTGTCATGACACTGACATGGCTTGTGATTATCTCTCTATCAGGAGTCCAATAGGCCTTGTACTGAGGTGCATTTTGCAACAGCATAAATGCTCAGAGCAAAAAAAAAAAAAGCTCTCTCGTCCATATGGCCTCTTGCAAAAATATGTATGCCTTTTGAACTTTTTCCATATTTTCTCTCATTTAAACCATAATTTTCCTTTCACTCTGTTGAGATTTAATGTGACAAAGCAACTCAAGCAGCATGACATTGTGGTATGAAAGAAATAAATGCATTGTTTTAGACTTGTTTTAGAGAGAATCATAATCAGGTTAAAGTTTCATTATGGACTTGTATAGGATCACATTTATACTGATAAATCTAGGCAAATCTATAGCAACTTTCAGATGTGGTATTTATAGTATTTAACAGTGTTTACACTGTTAACAGTTACAGTAAGGCAAAACGGGGAACATTCTAGCCACTAGGGGCACTAGACCTGTCTCTTCCAGGTTTAGTGTCCCTTAAAGCTACAGTGTGTAACGTTTAGCGACATCTAGCGGTCAGACTGCAGACTGCAGCAACATGAACATCTCCCCCCCACTGCTTCTCCCCCCCAACAGTACGGCGAGCATTACGGGACAAAATGACTTCCACGACGTCCGCATCACCTACCTTCTCAAGTGATGAGGTTTGTTTACATAGATAATTTTACAGATAGTATTCTCAGGCATAATACTGCCATCTATTGTTCAGTACCGTCTCAGTTCATCTCTCTCAACTTGCCGTAGTTACTTTCGAGCGTAATGGGCGATCTCGCAATCGCTAGTTTGTTGGCTCTGCGCTGCCGTAGCGCAAAGATGTCTGCCTCCATGGCTGCGAGACCCGCTCCTATGTAATTAGAAATAACGAATTCTAAGGCAACGCAAATATTAAGGTTAAGAGGCTGAACTCGTAGATGATGATAAATAACATAGTTATGTATAATATATTACATTTCTGACTGTATATCCCTGTAATTATTACACACTGTAGCTTTAAGCAGGTATCAGAACAACACTATTGCAAACTTAAACAGTCTCTATTTGTTTCTTATAGTATCTGATATCAGACAGTTTGGACAGGAGATTGAGAAGTCATGAAGATTCTCAGTCATCATTCATCTAAACCTCGAACTCAAAGCTATTCCTAACATTTTTAATTGAAAAAATCTTCCTGAATGGGAAGCAAAACGTCTTCAAACTTGGAAACAACGTCCAGTGGATTGTTTTTAATTTTCTTTTTTTGGAATTTATTGTAAAAGATTACCTGGTAACACAGCATCGTAGAGACCAAAGAACACAGTGGACAAGTAAGTAAGAGACATGGGGATCAGTTCAATGCAGAGTTATATCATTTAACATCTGAAAGAGCTATGTTGCATCAATTTTCTGAAAATAAAAATATCTTAGAACAACTGAGACCTTACAAAGGCATGGAGGCCCACTTCAACTGATAGGTTGGTCAAGAATAACTTGAAAGAAACAACATGTAAGAGGGAAGCGGGTATTCTGGGGTAGCTGGAGATTGGAGGTTCTGTTGGAAAGAGAATTACTTGCATAAATGAGTCCCTGGAATGTTTGAACCATTGATAGGTTTCAGTAGGTTGTTTGTATTTTTTATTTTTATTTTTTGGTTAAGGTATGAAATAAATTTCTATTGAACTATGCTGCTCATGTGTGAATATAAAACAACGGCTTGTTGCAGAGTTAAAACCATTTTTCAAGGCAAGATTGCACAAACAAGGGAAGGCAAGGCAATTTTATATGTATGGCACAATTCAGTTCATGGACAAGTGCTTTACATGAATTAGATGATAAAATAGAACAAAAATAAAAGCAAAATAAAAACAAGTAAATCAACTGGACCACAAAAAATCAGAACAAAAGCAAGTAAAAACAATGCAGAGATGCAAATAGATAATATAACCTGTGCTGTCGCAATATTTTCCATTTAGCATACTTGTAACCCGTGCACTTGAATCACTTCATAGAGAAGCATAAATTGTAGTGTGGGTATTTGGAAGAAAACCTACATGATACTTTTTCTTTACAGTGTAAGAGCTAAATACTAGGTAGTGTAAAAATAAAACCTGTTAGAATGAGGCAGATATTTAATGTCTAGAGGATTAATTACCCTTAACTATCACGAGTATTAAACATATATAGATCCGTGGTTGTCAAAAAGTTGTAATCAGGCCCCACTGTCCTGCAAATTGTTCCTGCTTTCCTTTACCTGACTTAATTTGTAATTACCTGTACTGCTTCATGAAATGCTGGGGAGGTTCATTTCATCATCAATGTTGGAGAAAAGCTACATCTAGAACATTTAGGAGAAAGGGCCATGTGACTGGTTAATAACTATACTTCAGATGGGAGAACATTCATTTGCTAGGATGGGCCAAAGTCCAAACCTAAATCAAAATTTTTGTTAGAATTATAAACCTATATATACCAGTGCTATACATTCAAACTGAGAAGCTCCAGGTATTTTGTAAAGAAGGTCTGACATTAATAATAATAAAAAAAAAAAAAAGCCAGAAAGCATAAGCCCAAAATATGAACCTGGAGGGGCTAACCAATGGACAGCAAAACATTTACATCTCTCCAAAACATTAGCCATGTCCTGTCTGGTGTTCCTCTTGATCTTCATAATGTTGCCTGTTCATTAATGTTCTCCAATAAATCTCCAAAGCTTGGATTAATGCTGCGAATGAATTACTGGAGTCTATTTACTCATCAAAGTCTTCTAAAGGGGAGCAAATACAATATACAATTTAATGTTTTCATAAAGAAAATCCATACAGCATTTTTCTTCCACTTTAATTTTGTTCACTGTGGTGCGTTGGTCTACATAAAACAATAAACTTTGGTCTATCATATAAAATAATGTAAGCCTGGGGTTGTAATGTGACATAAGGCAGTCAAGTAAAAAAATAAAAACAGGCATTCTTCTGCGCTACTAGAATGGCAGTTATAGATGAATATACCTCCAGCTTTAATCCCCTATTACATTTTCAGGATAATGATCTTGCTATCAAACATCTCTTGGGAGTCCACCACTACATTTTGAGGTAATATGATTTGCATTAATGGGTCAAGTTGGCAAATCAATAAAAGATGGATTTTACATGACCACAATAATCGATTTAGTAGCCCTGATGATATAAATTAACTACCATCCTCTTTTTGAGAAGTTTAGTATACCACTCATTATGCTCCCTGCTTGGGTAACATCCACATAGAAAAAAAAACATTATTGCTTTGCTGTATGTATTTGTCAATGGTATCTTTTAATTGGAAGTAAAAAGAAAACAACATAGCCTGGGTTACTTTTGCAGCTTTACTGTCTATTCAGACTGTGAAAAATGACCTTACAGCTTCCCATCCAGCCCATCTGGGGAGTCCTCATTATGCCACAAGATTTATGTAAAATGCAGAGAGAGTGATATCAAGATAAATAGAGTTTGGTTCTGCAGCAGAGAGGAGACAAAAGATAGAGCAGAAACATAATGAGCTCTGTTTATGTGCAGTGTTGCTTGGCCTGTTGACAACAGATAATGAAGTTACAGTTAGTGGGGGGATTTTCTGGCACTAATTAAGCTCACTGTCATTAGCAGCATTAGAAACACAAGGCAATGCTTTGAAAATGGGAGGTGCTAACACAGGAAAAATCATGTCAGCAAGACCATACACAAAAACACAAACAAGAGGGGTATATATGCAGGAGTTTAAAAGGCAAACACAATGAAACCCATTGAACTTTTCCATATATTAGTATATTTAAACTGTATGCATATCATAGAATGTTGTTTGATGGATCCGCAAATGCAGTTGCTGCTTTTATTCCATTTATTTATTTACAACATCCAAAATAAGGAGACCAATCTGCATTTAAAAAAATCTTCATCAGCCCTAAAGATCACAGAAAATAAATGAATGTGCAGAAGAACAATAAAAGCCATTTTTTTAAGTGATGGAACAAAGGTTTAAAAGAGGCTGGTTCTAGGGCATGGGCTCCACCTCTGGCAACAGATGCATTTTTCAGGTTGATTCATATATAGCTAAACGTCCTTTTTGGTAAGTTCTCATCAGCGTTGTACATCTTAAATCTGAAAAAAAAAACAAGAACATTCAATTGTAGCTTTAATTGTATGTTTAGGGTATTAGTCTTATAAAAGGTTAACATCTACCCAAGTCTCAGCAGATTTTTATATTAACTGGATTTTATAAAGCATTGTTTTTGATGAGGCTCCATCCACTTTTCCATAGGTACTAACCAAATACATCACTGCTGAAGAAAAAAAATCCCATAGTACTATCTAGCCACCACCATGTTTCTCAGTTGGGTTGTTGGGTTCTCAGGACTTTCAGTTCCATTTCTAATGTCTGAGTGTTTTTTATATCTTTGAAATTTGCCCTCATCTCACCAGAGCGTATGTGCATTTGCTGTATCCTCTACATGGTTTATGGGTAAACTGAAAAAAGAACAACTTAATGGATGTATTTTTGTTTTTAAAACAAACATTTGTTCATCAAAGACATTTGTGGAATGCACATAAAATACTAGTCCTGGCAACAGATAAATTCACTTTAGGTGTTGATATCTGCAGCTCCCCCAAGGTAATCATTGCAGCTTCTCTGATAAATATTCGTATTTATGTGAGGACATTAGAGCAAACACAGATTTTTTTTAGTATTATTTGTTGGTAAAAAGAAAAACTAAAAGACATGTATAAATTTCCTTCCATTTCACTGTTGTGTGCTACTCTGTGTTGGTTTGTCACACAAGTCCCAATAAAGTAAATTAAAATGTCTTATGCTTCCATAAAACAAATGTGAATTAAGCTCTAATTCTAAGGTATACAGATCCTTTTAAAATGTACTCCAGTATTTTCCTCACTGAAAGAAAAGCAAGAATTTACATTCAGCTTTCAATTTTCAGAATTAACTAAAGATAACTTGAGCTTTTTTTCTGTTTCAGTTGACACAGATATCAATATCTACAGAAAAAAAGACAGATGTTAGGATATGTGCTACAAGAAATGAACATAATTTAGTACTTTCAAAACATCTAAAAGTGTCTATAATCACAATTTATTCAAACCTCATATGCAGGAAATAATTTACACCCAAGTCAGGCTCCAGTGTGGATTGGCTTGCACATAAGCCACAGGTCTGACATTTGAATATGCGGCATTCACCACTGAGCAGTTAGAAAGTGGGAGAGAGCTGGATTGACTGTCATAGAGTCAAAGCAGAGCTCGTGAGTGCCATCTTAACCACAGCTCCATTGCAGCCTGTAATCCAACTCACCACTGAAGCCACTGCTGCTGGCTGCCTGCGCAAACCAAGCCTCACTGTTTGTTTATGCAGCACATAGACCTGGTCATTAAAAGTGGGAAGTCTGTCAAAAATAAAAAGAGACTTTTCATGTTTGAGGGCGGTAATTGTGGCTCTTGTGTGATGTTTTCCCTCCACACTGACCCCTTTACTTTGAGGTTGGGAAGCCGCTTAAGCTTGGCCCTGTGGAGCCAGCCATTTTGCCGGGCCAAATGCAGTATTTTTGAATGTGGTTGAGCATGTTGGTGGGGGGGGGACCTCCGACAGCAATGCTCTGGTAATGCACAGTGATGGCTTACACATCATTATAACAGCTTCCTCGGCAAAAGCAGCTAAAGATTTTAAATAAGTGTGCACATTTTTCTTTGTTTAGTTTGCCTTTTATGATTTACCTAAAAAAAAAAAAAGGATCTTGCTATAGCAAAGCCTCACCCTCCTGAAACTGCTTACAAAGAATATGAGCAGTTTAAGGCATCTATTCACAGCCCAGAATGATTCAAATAATAAATGCAGCGAAAGGAAAATGTGGAAATTTGCTATGTAGTTAACTTGTGACAGCCACCAATTAGGTTTATGATTCGGGCGCCTCTGGGCCACTGTCGCCAGGCCTCAGTCTCCCTCTGATGTCATTGCACAAATCTGCTGTGGTCTCACAGAGCAGAAGGACTGTACTGCAGGACATAGGAAGGAGAGACGCAGAAGGAAAGGTGGCTCGACTCCTCTCTGCTGATAGCAGCAGATAAGCCTGCCGAGGCGGCTCTTATCTCATCTGCACGTCCTGGGTAAATGTAGGATTTAGTCTGGCAGATTACATCAGATGAGGCTATGAGGGACAGAGGCTGGCAGTTTGGGGACCGCAATGACTCCCTTCATGTGACAAATATGTCCCCCCCACCCTTTATGGACTAACAAAGAGGGAGCCGAGTGTACTCTAGGAGACATATCCTCTTAGTTAAGCTAAGCCCCCCAGAGAAACTGGAATTAAAACTGCCATTTCATATTTAGTCCCTTAACTTGTCCATGGAAGTTTTTTTTTTTTTTTTTTACTATTAACTGTATAAAAGTGGTATTAGAGGACAGCGGGCCTCACTTTTGGCAAAAGACTGCAGCTTGGTGGAGGTGTCCTGATGAGAAAAGCATGGAGCATCTGACATGCAGGCTCTCTGTGGTCCAGAGGCCACAAAAATGCCCTGTGACTGTATGAGGTTCATTTTAGGATACATAAACACA
The DNA here is from genome assembly GCF_016077235.1 of Cyprinodon tularosa. NCBI lineage: Eukaryota > Metazoa > Chordata > Actinopteri > Cyprinodontiformes > Cyprinodontidae > Cyprinodon > Cyprinodon tularosa. The sequence continues at coordinate 356,776 of NW_024038437.1, read as the reverse complement.
CCCTCTGTGTTTGTCTAAAAAAACTCCCCATCCATATACTGTATGTACAGCACATTCCAGCCACACAGACGAACAGACAGGCTTATAGACAGGCCACATCTGGTGAGCGACCCGCAGAAGGCCTTCGCCCCGGCCTTCTCTCCACTGTCATCCCACCCAGGGAGGGGAAGTGGTGAGGTTGCAGTGGTTGGCTTGACAGGGCCAGCTGCGTGACCACAGACCTCTGAGGGGTGCAGAGAGGGATCCAGAAGCCTTATTACAGATCCAGCTTCACACAGAGTCTCACAAACGACTACCTCAAAGCCAGTGGCAGCCACCAATCACTAACACTACATGATTTGTCCTCAACAGGGTCAGAATGTGTCTGGTGCCTGCTTCTTACTGTAAGGTTCATGCAAACAGAGCTTGTTCTTTAATGAGATAATAATGACTTTCAGTACTTTGCAAAAGTAGTTATTCCCCCTGAACCTTCACATACGTTGTCAAAATAAAGTACACCTTCTTGATAGACTACTACAAAGTAGAGCATATTGTGACATTAAAGGGAAATCATTTATTTCTTTTAATGGCATGCATTTATATATATTTTAAAAGAATAAAATAGGATAGAATAGAAAGTCCATTTATTGTCCCACAATGGGGAAATTGTGGAGTTTACAGCAGCAAAAGGTTATAGTAGAAGTGGTCACACAATGTGCACCTTAGAAGTGTATAAAATAATAGATACGAAAATAAAACAAATAAAAGAAATAGAGTATTGTACTGTACAGTGTTTTTACAATATGAATACTCTGTATCTGGAGAATAAAAAAGTCAATAACAGCTGTTGACATTTTTACAGCAATAGATACGTGAAAAAATAGCAGCAACACCTGAGATGTGCAAAAAATGACAGGAGAATGTTATTTACTGAGTGAGACAGAAACTGTGCAAAAAATCAGCATCAATATAACAACTCATAGAGGTTGTTGGGAACAGTGATAAAGTGTTATAGCTCCTGGGAGGAAGGATCTGTGATGATGCTCCCTGGTGCATTTATGTTTTTTCCCCACAGCTTTTTATTGTCGTTACGATGTCACAAGTACAGAGCAACGGAGTTCACTCTATGCATTTAACCCATCCCCTTGGGGAGCAGTGGGCTGCCATTGTGCGGTGCCTGGGGAGCAGTGTGGGGTTAAGGGTGATACTCAGGGACCCAGAGTGGCAGTCTGCGGAGATCAAACCGGGAACTTGCAGCCTTCTTAGATGCCAAGAGCACTTCTCAAACCACTAGGCCACTTTTACACATCAACATATTCAAATTTTTGCCCATCCTTTTTACAGAAATGCTTACACTGGAAATAGGGAGAATCCGTCAACAATTTGGACTGGACCATTATAATAATTAAAAAATATGGATATATATCTTTATGAATTTGTGGATGTGCAGCATTTTTAGACTTATCCTACTTGAGAATGACCGTCTCTAGAGTGGCGGGTAATTTATGGCCTTTAGCAGGATTTCTTTTTCACATGGATTTGGTTAGATGTTTTTACCTACTAATTATAACTTTGATGCAGTTAAGGAAAATCCTCCCCATAGCATGGTGCTGCCACTACCATGTTTCCCCATGAGGATGATGTGTTTAAAGTCATGTGTAGTTGTTGTTTTCCTCTATCCATTGTGTTTTATTCATTTATTATTATTATTTTTTGTGTTCCTTTGCCCCATAATTATGGCTCCCATAAGTGCTGTTTCTCTTACGAAGATTGTGGCAAACCTCCAATGATGTTTCTTATGGCTTTTTTATTGACACCCTTGCATGAAGGCCAGTTTCTGAAAAGCACAACCAGAGGCTACAGATTTTCCTACCTAAACTCACAAGCACCTTCAAAGTGATCTACCTCTCTGCTCCTTTGATTAATGCTCCAGTTCTCTAGCCAGTCAGCTGAGGCAGGCGGCCATGTTTTGAAAGGTGTTCAATCCAGACCCTTTGCATTTGAAGATGATGGATTTCCTTGTACTGTATGAGATGTTTAAAGTTTCAAATAATATTGATCGGTACAGCTACTCCCATATTTTATGTGAATGTAAAACGTTTAATAACACATTTTATTTCATGTACAAAAATATTTCTTTATAAATGGATGCCTTCCATAAAGAGAACATCATTTAGCAATTTACTAAAGAAAGTAATTTTTACATCACATAGATTAATGTCATGTTTTATGTCATTATTAGGGAGACTGCTTTGAAGTATAGTTAACTTCCCATTGTAGCTTATTACATAGGCACCATCTAATGACCATGACCATACCACTACTGCACTTTTTCCTTCTCAATGGCTCCCTGTTCCTTTTAAAATTTATTTTAATGTTTCATCTTTAATCCATAAGGTCCTAAATGCACAGCCTCCTTGGTATCTCTTTAGTCTCATGCAGCCCTTTGCATCCTCCAGGTCTCTTAGATCTAAGTATCACTTGCTTTTAGCTCTTCTGAATATCTAGGCTGGTCCAAAAGGATGATCAAGTATTTCAACTTATAGCTCTAAAGTGTGGAACAAACTGCATAATGTTGTTTTTGTACAGCACTATATTATAGTCATCACATCTTTCTAATTTATTGTACTTATTGCTTTCTTGTATTTGTTTTGCTTTATGCACAGTACTTTCGGCAAAATTGCTCATTTTACACATGTAATACAACCACAACTGTTACGATATTATTGTTGACAATGATATTCTAAGAAGCTATGTTTGATATGAAACATTTGTTGGCAAGCTTAATAAGAAACAGATTTAAAATGGTGACACTGTTCCAAATTGGCATTTAAAAGTAGTTTACAATGAGTAAATAAATTCAATCTCTGAGACAGTTCTGCACATAAGGAGCAAATGTTTGTAAAGCAATTTTGAATAATTTTGGAGCTTTCAAAATAATACTTTATAAAAGCTCCAAACCAGTTATATTAGTTGAATTATTTTAAATGTCTGTTGTTTTAAATAGTTTTAAATGTCAGAAAATTATCCTAATGAGACCAACAATATTTTCAGCCACCAATGACAAAGATGATGGTGCCAAAGATGCTAAAGGTCACAGAGAGTTTAAACCACTATAATAAAGGATGGGGAATTGAGACGAAAAAAAATAATGTTATAACATAACTGAGAGCTACATCACTATATTTCCTTATATCATGTGATCCTAACTCTGGTTTAAATGCTGGAAAGCCATGATTACTCTGTAAATTACTTAGTCTATACTTAGAAATGATGTCAAAAGAAAACTGGAGTATCATTAAAAATTGAGATGAACACAAATATATCCCAAACCTTTCAGATTTTGACACGTAAAAAGCTTCTCAAAACCATATACCTTTGTTTATTTGCTCTCTATCACACAAAATCCTAAGAGATACAATAATTTGTTGGCTTTACCTGATTAAACATGGAAAAGTTCAAGACATTTCAAGTCACCAAAGTGACAAACTGTGAGTAGCAATATTGACGCTAAAAATCTCTGGCACTTTTGGGGTGGACTATTATTGTGGCACAGTCAGCTGCCAGCTCATATCAGCTGAAAGCGACTGTTGCGGAACTGCAGTGTCAGCCGGATCACAGGACAGGAACTTTTAGACTGATGAAGTCACTGTTTTGCCTTGCTCCCCAGGGTGGTGATTTGTGAGCTAATCTGGTTCTGTCTCCCCAGATTCCAGGTCTTTCTCTTCCCCGTCGGGGACTGCTAATGGGACGCTGGGATGGAGCCACCATGCAGTTCAGGCTGACACTGTCACAAACGCAGACAAAGAACAATGTTGACACTGACTGTGTCGTCACTTCTCTGTATGTGCACACACATACAAGCAAGGATGCAGAGCGGTGAGCACACACTTGGACAGAAGCAAATGCAGAATGAATTAAGCACTGCCTGTATAACCTTGGCTATTTGCAATTTGTCATGCAGCCTAGGAAAGATAATTGAGGCAACCTCCCAATATGCAAATAGAATAATAATCAGCCTCACTACTCTCCTAAACACATGCACAAAGAGAGAAAAAAACAGTTACATTGTTAGCAATTTCTAATAGAGGACACCTATTGACCTATTTTCTCTCAGAAAGCAATTTGTCCCTCCAAAATAAAACTAATAGGTGGCAAGATGAATGGATTAGAGTGGGCAAGGCTGGGTGCACTATGCCATGAGGCACTAAATCACCAGATTATTAGTTTTATGAGCCAAGCCCATGAGAGAATGATTGCTAATGTTCCCGGAGTAACCAAGGGAAATAAAGGTAATGGAGCAATTTATAAATTCTGATTGGTATACATAGAGAACTTCCAGCCCATCTCCTTTGTTATTTTACTGCTCTCGATAAAATATGCCCCGAGCCACGCAAACACTGTGGCCAGCTATCAAAATCAATACAATCACAGAGCTGAGAGTGCTGCCTCTGCTTCTCGGTTATTTTTAGTGCGTTGCAGTCTGACCCCGAGTTATAAATCAAAACCATGTGCAAAGGAAGAAAAAAAAAACGAAGAGAAGCAACACTAGCTTTTTTTTTTTTTTTTTTTTACTTAATTCAGCCCGTCTGGAAGACATTTGTGTGACGATTCACCTCCAACACTGTGAATACTCAAGATGTGTGTTTACAGATAAAGACGGCTCGGTTTGAAATCATGCATCACAATTTGTTTGACCGTCTGACAGATGGACGGGCAGAGGAAAGGCAGGCAGGCAGGTGTTGGGTTTAAATCCTCCCAGCTCGGATGAATAACCATCTTTTACTCATCCTGTTTTCTTAGCCACACAACTTTCCATCATATAAACCCCAATCCCTAATTTCCACCTCTTCACAGCTCTCTGATGTCTAAATTGTAAGCTGCAAAAACTTCAAATGTTGTCTAAAATATATTGCAGATGTAGGTGCCTCTCATGTGGTTCATGAAAGGAGAGTTTTAACTGGTTAAGGGGGGCTTGTTGCTTTGCTACCACAGTCTGACTCCCTCGTTTTTTTATGCCTTGCTGGGTGGTCCCGACATCCTCTCATGTTCGTTTGTTATGAGGGTAAACAGAACACATCCTCCAGCATTTTCATGTCCTTTTTAAGAAAATAAGAAATAAAATCACCTAATTATCATTCTCTTAAGACATGCTGCTACGATTTCCAATGAAATTTTATCTCTATTGCGTTAATCTTGAGCAGGAAAAGAGTAAAAACAGCTGTTAAAAACAGTATTGTGTTTTACTTTGATGTGTTTTATGAGGAATTTATGCAATGTAAACATAAAACCATGTATAGCTAATATTCTTTCAAATGAAAAAGTCTTACATGCATTTGTATTGACCCCCCTTTACGGCAACGTGCGTAACTTAATCTTAATGTAAACCCAGCTGCTCTGTGAAGACCTGGGGCTTTTTTTTGAGAACATTTGTGAACAAATGGCACCATTAAAAAAAAAAACAACAAAAAAACACAGTGGATAGGCCAGAGATAAAGATAGATCAGTTTTACACAGGATTAGTTTATTTAAAAAAACATGTTAAGCTTTAAAAATCCCACACAATACTTTTAATCCATCAGATGCACATAGAAACATGGTACAACTGCAAGCTTACTACCAGTTAGGCAAGGTCAGCATTAACTGGCAAAAGGTAACTGATCAAAGAGAGATCCACAGCTAAGGTGAAGACTTTGCAGACAGAACAATTATTAAACTCTAAACATCTTGCATTAAGGAGAGGTAAGAGGGAAAGCCGTTGTTCTGCTACTATTAATGGGACACAAAAAATTAAACCCCCATTTTTTTTTTTTTTACCCATATGCACCATAAAAAAAAATCTAAACATAACAAAAATACATGTCACATACCCCTGAATATACCTTAGCTGTGGTGAAACATAACCATGGCAGCATCATGCTGTGGAAACCCCTATTTTCAGCAGGAGATGGAAAGTCGGTCAGAGGATGATTGGAGCTTCAAAAGAGTCGATTCTGGAAGAAAACTCATTAAACGGTCCAAAATATGGGAAAATTTTTATATTTTACCATTCATAAAGCTACTGCAGATAAATAGTGGTATTTTTGCTAGGTTTTTCCTTTTTTGGTGAAGCCTTGTGTCATCTCAGAGCACCAAGCGGCTCGTCTCTCAGTGCATCTGTGACAGATTTGTTTTGATGGAGCATTTTCAGTTGAGCGGAGCTCATATCTTTGAAAGAGTAGACACTATAAACACACATACAGCACACCCACACACGCTACTTGACCTTTAAAGAGCAGGTCGGCTGACATCTCACAAACCATCATTGTAAGCGAAAACCTTCTCGTAAGCTTTTTTCCGCACACTTCTTGTTTTTCTGTGGTGAAACTACATTGCTCACTTATGTTTTCACTTCCTCGTCTTCAAGGTATGAAGTAACTGTGGGACTTTTGACAGCACAATCTGTTGAGACTTGTCGAGGGAAGGCAAACATAGCTTTCGGATGTTTTTTATTATTTTGTGAAGAGGCGATGCAGCAGAGATGACTCGCTGCTGCATTTGGAGGGCTATAGGTCTGACATTTTCAAAGGGTTCCTCTTGCTTATAGAAAAGGCTTCATTCCTTCAGCACTCCCATGAAGAGGATGTTTTCGGTCAAATTGTTGGTTCATCATCGCCCCATATTTCCTGTTGTGAAATGGCGTGACACCCTTTGCAGAGTGAAACATATCTTAACAAAGCTTGAGAGCAGAAACTCTTTTGGATGGCAGTTTGTCCTGCAGTGGGAGCATTAATCTCTGGAGCTTCTTTCCTTTTTTTTTGGTACCCTTTTAATCAAAGCAGGTTTGAAAGTGATTCCAATTCAACAAAAAGCAGCATTTTAATTTAATACAGACTTTAAAGAGCCACTGACTGCCAGACTCGGGCCCAAATGTGCTCCCTAATTTTCAAGCAAATTGATTCTGCCACAGTTTTTTTTCATGCTGATCCACAAAGAAAGAAGCAACAGCAACAAATTCTGTGATCCCACAGTCTCTGTACAATGTGGTGAGGTTTTTATCCAAACGTGACAAAGCCTGGAATAATTCTTGTCTTTCTTCCATCAGCCTTCCAGCAGCTGGAAGCCGTCAAGGGAAGCCACCCCAAGCAAAATGTTATTCCAGCTTGTTAGTATTTGAAGTCGCAGCAAGCTGGGTTGCAGAAGCTGCTGCCTGCGGTTTATGGCTTGTTGGGCTGCTCAAGATATGGAGTCTCACTTTCCAAGTCAGGATGTCTCTCCGCCATTGAAGCCACAACTGTAGCTGAGTGATAACACAAGCACGTTTAGAAGAAAGGGCTTCAGAGTCGACGGTAATCTTAGCTCAGTGAGTGACAACGGTGGAGTTTGTGTGGTAGGGTGTGTGCATCTGCTTCAGATCCTGTTGTTTATCAACTGACTGCTGCAGTGCTGCTTGCTTAGGTACCTCTTTATTCTCTGTGTGTTTTTTACATGCTGTATTAACAACCCAAATGAGCAAAAATAATCTGAACTTCCCAAAAACGGGGCAAAACAGAATATTTCTATTTTATCCTATGTAGAATTTTCCAAAATTTTTATGATAAAAGAGAATATCTTGCAATATTCTTCCGATTTTGGAAAAAACAAAGGCTGACCTACTGTAAGGTTTGTTTCATGCAGGCCCACATGGATGGATGTTGCTGAAAACTTCAAGCCCATCCATTATCAGAGCTCTCTTGTTTTACCTCCCTTACCATCATCCAGACTATGTTTAGTAACAAGATAAATCTGTTTTTCTACAGTCTTGTTTATCATACAGTAATTTAATTTCCTAACTCCCGTTTCCAAGACGGTACCTGTAGCAGTCATTCCATAAATTATCACAACAAATCTGTGGTTTTCTGTCATGTTTTGGCAATAGGGACACCACTGTAGAGTTATTAATAAGGTAAAATATTTTTATGATAAAAAAGAACCTACAAAACTTGTCAAAAAACTTGTAAATAGACGTGAAACTATTAACACTGAAGGCATAGAGAATAAGGAGCAACAGAGAGTATAGAGTCAAAGGACATGCACAATGGAGAACAAAAACAACCTGCAAGTACACACACACACACACACAGAGGAATGACAGGCAACCCAGAAAAGCTGATCAGAGGGAATGAGTTGTAGGTGAGTCAGAGAGCAGCCAAAGAAGTGAAATAACTATTAACCAGAAGGAGAATATCATGATTTAACATAAAGAAATCAAAGGACAAATCTAAAAGAAAAAGTCTAAGTCTTTGGCCATAAAAGAGAAACAAAAACAATACTTATAAAGGAAGTACCTATAGAAAATGTGACCTGAGGATCAGAGTATAAGTCAAAGAAATACAGAAGTACATAAAAAGAAATCAAAATCCAAATACTAAACCCCAAACTATTCAAACCGAAGGAACAGAGTGGAAGAAGGGTTTGAAACAACACAAACCACCAACAGTCTGTTGGAGGGTAACTGAAAATACTGTTCAGGAGGGAGAGGGGGAGGTGTTCCAGTCAGGGCACAATGATCTAGAAGTGACAAAATGGTAGTTGGTTGGCTCACATCAGAAACAAGCAGAAACAAGCTCAAGAGAAGCTCTTTATTCAAAAGAATGAGTCTGGTTAAGTCTGGTTGGCTGAACCAAAGAGACATGAAGGGGTCATGGTATTTCTCTAAGAAGAATATCACTTGTTTTGCATATAAGGACTGGAAGAGGAATTTGAATGAATGGAGGGGACTTACTTAGTGGATTTGATGATGATATTTGGAGGAGGCTGGATCCTGGTGTAATGCTGCCAATTTTGTTTTACACAGGATGGAATTTGGTGAGAGGTGTCGGTTAGAGGTTCCTCCTGAGCTTTGCAGGGGCAGGTAGGCAGAAACTGAGTGAAGCTGGAGAAGCTACAACTATGGGCGAGAGGACCTTCTGAGGTAACTACCTAAATAATGGTTGTTCACCAGCTCCTTTAGTAGGAGAGAGCATGATGAGAGAATGGGGCACAGGTGTGCTAGCATCTCTGTAATGCCAACCTGGAGAAGCTTCTAGAAAAAGAAATGCAAAATTCAAAACAAAAATCGCAGGATCTTAAAAGAGGATATTGGTGAAAGCATAGGATGCCAGGAGACCAAAGCTGTGGTGACTGGAACCTTCAACACTAGAGCTTTTGCAGCTTGTAGCCACAATGGAGCTTGAAGAGCTGGATCTACTGTAGGAAGGAGCTCCATGGTGGGACACCAGGAGTCATTTGAAGGAGTTTTTAGGTTAGTGTGGGAGTCAGGAAAGTCCTTGACAGACCTTTGGATATGACGATGGAGGAAAGTCCATCTAGACAACTTTGTCAGAGAGTTAGGGACAGGAATACCAGTCTCCCTCCCTGAATATGCTTCTCTGATAGCTCAGAAACAGGAACATGATGCAGGTCCCTGGACATCCAATAAGAGTGGGAGGTTGAACTCAAACCCCTTGCAGAACTCTGATGGAGGAGCGTACGACAGCTCATCCTCAAAACCCTTTTGGACAATTCAGGTACAGGAACAAGAGTCATGAGGGGAGATGAAGCGACCTAGAGAAGCAGAAAAAGACATAACCCAAAATGTTAAATGTAAACAATAAAACACAAAACAATGAACTAACAAGAAAACATAAACCAACACTTAAAATTATGTATTTACCAAAGAAAAAAAGACGTAAAGATTTAATTATTTAAATTAAATAAAAATTCGCTGGATCAGTCCCAAAGACTTGACAGCTTAGCAGTTTTTCTTTGTAGCCTGTCCCAAATCATACATGGATTGTTTTTTTTAAATCCAGCAGTAGAACATATTTCTTCTTGACTCTGCAGAAATGAACGTTTAATTTTTTTAAAAAGGTAGGTATTCCATTTCAGTGGAGGTATTCAATACCATGACAGCCAGGTCAGTTAAGGAGAAGTTTGGCTCTCAGAGACCCAAGCCTATAACTAGCATATCATTTGCTTCATCTGGATACACAAAGTCTATTTCACATATTTCTTTGAGGTTAGCCTCATATCATATAGCCTCTGATCTGACAGATTTGGGTCATTATGTGGTCAAACCATCACCAGAGTGTTGGAGCTATAAAAGCAGCATTAAATGTCTCTTTGGGAGGCAAAATTGAAATAACAATATTTAAAAAAACAGATGGAGAAAGTATTTAGGTTGTATAACTGAAATGCATAATATTTTCTTTTTTTATAGTTACTCTCACTGCATGAAAAGTGGGATTTTCGTCAATATACGGCACTGTAGATTGTCGTGGAACTTCAGGTTAGCGGCAGTATACGGCAATTTGCAGGCTTCGACGAAAACTCCCGTAAATTGTCAGAAATTGACGTGGAATTTCTTAGGCAGTGTTCCCCCCATGCCTCCCCCCCATGGAATTCTAGGGGAGGCTTTAACATGTAAATGAACATGCTGTGAGCTATACAAATGCAAACCAGGGTTGCAGGGGGGGTTTTACCCCCCCCTGCAACCCTGGGTAAGAAAATCTCTGATACAAAGAGATCAGGTATAGCCTCTTACATTTTAGCTTGAATTGATTTATTTAATTAAAGTATAGAGACCAAAACAGATCTTTAGCTGACAGAGCAATACATTTAGAGCAGTAATTATTTTTTTTTAAATTTGCATTTAAGATAAAAAATAAAATGTTGTCTGTCAATATGCTCAATTCACAATTACTTAAGTGGAAAAGTTTCAAGAAATGATTCTGAGATGATTCACTTTATAACATGGCGCATTATCCTGTTGGAAGTAGCCATCAGAAGATTGGTACACTGTGGTCATAAGGACATAGGTCAGCATGCTAAATTGGTTTTAAGTGGCCCAAAGTGTGGCAATAAATATCCCCCAAATAGATGGTAGAAATAGATCAGGCTCAGTATAGCCTAATTATAGACTCTTACATTTTAGCTTGAATTGATTTATTTAATTAAAGTACGCTAGATTACTGTGTATGCAAATGTTATGTAAAAAAAAATACACAAAATAATTTACTTCAAAAATTAGTTTTAATCAGAATCAGTTGGCTGTAATGGTTAATTTTTTTTTTTAGATTTCCACTTTTTTTTTTTTTTTGTTATTGAATATATAAGAAAACAATAACAATCTCAAATAACAAGTCAATAACAAATATTTCAATACAAGAAGAAATATCACAACTCCTGCTTTTGAAAAATAAAATTAAATGCACAGGCTGGAACAAAGTATAAAATAAAATAAAATAAATAAAAATAAATAAAATAATAATAGTAGTTAAAGTAAATTAATCAGTGAGGACTACCAACTGAAATTCTTCAATTAACTCAAACAATTTAATTGCATTTAAATTCTGCATCTTTCTCAGACATCTTTTGAAAAGGGAAAGTTCATTTTTGAGAGCAGAGATTGGGAGGGAGCATTTTGCATAGCGACATTTATGGATATAATACTTTGTTACAATTATTAGAATATTGATTAAAAATTCCAAATTTTTTTTTCTTTAATGGATAAACCGAATTGAATGTTTTGCCAGGAAATAAAATCTAAATTTATTGTTTTAGTTTTTGGGAATATATAGAAACTATGCTCTAATTTCTAGATACCGATCTGTTTTTACTATAATTTAATTTGACAAACCGGGTCTTCTCTACATTCTTTTTTCTGTTTGGTGCGATTGCAATAGCGGGTCTTGATCTGGACGGACCGGAGGGGAGCAAAAAATAGCTCAGCTCCGTATTTTGACGGTGAAGGACGGAGAAGACGTACGTGGGCGGTGACGAGCGGAGGATGTGGAACAGCTCTCATTGATTTACATGACAGACAAGTAATACAGATAGTAGGATGGACATTTTATTAGAAATAAATCATACACTGTTCAGAATACGAAACATGGGGCTGATAGTTACATTTGTGTGGGTTCCAGCACATATTGGGGTGGAAGGAAACGAGAGGGCAGATAAAATGGCAAAAAGGGCAATTAAACATTCTATTAGTTTTATAGTTAAAATAAGTAAATCAGAAGGAAAGAGTATTATTAAAGAGAAACTTATGGAAATTTGGCAAAAAAGGTGGGATGAAGATAAAACAGGAAGATGGTTTTATAAAATTCAGAAGATGGTAGGAGAAAGAAGAAATGGAAGAAGAAATAGAAAGGATGAAAGAGTGATAACAAGGTTAAGATTTGGTCATACAGGACTTAATCATACACTTTTTAAAATACAAAAACATAAAACGGGCAAATGTGATTTCTGTGATAAATATGAAACCATAGAACATGTTATATTAGAATGTCATAAATATGAAAAAGAGAGAAGATATATGAGAAGAGAGTTTGAAGACATTAAGGAGAAGGTTAATTTATTAGATATACTGAGGAAAAATTTAGGGAGTAAACACATACAAATAATTATTCGATTTCTAAAGAAAACGAAATTATTCCATAGAATTTAATTATAGTAAGTGTGTTTGTGAGTGAAGGAATGATATACAAAGCTGTGCACAAATATGTTTATATTTTTAAGTGTGAATGTTTGAATGTATGTTTAGAAGAAGTTAGGGTAGAATGTATCAGGATCAATATTTAAACCATCACGAACCACACTCCATACCAGTAAGTGGCGGTAATGCTACTAACAGTTTGTTGCCAACCGCCATAAAACTCGACAAGAAGAAGAAGAAGACAGACAAGTACTCCGTACGTGAGCGGGGCGGAGCGCTGACGGAGTATGTGGAATCTGGGGGTAAAGGAGGACAAATACACGTCCGGCTGGGTGCAGCGCCGGACGCCGGACAGTGCAATGAAAATCCGGACTGTCCGCCCTAAAGCCGGACATCTGGCCACCCTATCTGCAGTCGAGCAACTTTGCGGGATATATACGAACTCGAGGAAGAGAAGACGGATGCACAACGCCACGCTAGCGGTAAATATGTTCGATTACTGGTAGCTATGCTAAAAGCAGCCTAGCTTAGCTAGGCAAGCTAAAGACAACCTAGCCTAGCTAGGTAAGCTAAAAGCAGCCTAGCCTAAAGCTTTACTAAAGTGTATTTTTTGTGATTCACAGGAAGCATTATGCCGTCTTAACAACTCGGAGACTAATTGCAGGCGCTATGAACCGGCAGGGGTAAGGTTTAAAGAATATGCTTTCATTCTGCGGTAAAAGGACATGGATACGGATGGATACCGACCATAGCTGTACTTTTTTTTTTTTTTTTTTCACAGACTACAGTCGCCTCACAATGAGGCGGTGACCTCCTATTTGTTTGGATTTGCACGATGTTGATAAAGACGACATTGTGTGTAAGTGACTTGTTTTAATGTTTTCTCCTTCCTTGTTACTGTGACTTGCGTTTGATTTTTTTTATTTTTTTATTCATACCACTCTCATTTAATTGTTTTCCAGCTGCCTGTAAGACGTATTATGAGACGGTATGCAGGAGCTTCAGATACACGTTGCTAGCCAGCACGCTGCGTGCGGAGGCCGCCAGGCTATCTGCTCGGAGTCGGGCCAGACGAAAGAGGGTAAGACTTTATTTGGTGACTATTTTTCAGGTGCATTGATAGATGTGTTGTGTCCATATGCAGTGCGCTGATTCATGTTTTTTTTTTTCAGCTGCTGAAGGCGAGGCAGAGTGTGCTGGCAGATGAGGAAGTGGAACTCTGTAAGTCCGCCACCGTCGACCTCATGTCCGACGAAGAAGATGGCGTCGTCGGCGGTGTCTCTGGATGGATTGTATGGTCGCCGCCATTTCGTAGGCCGGATCTCACTGAACTCTGTGTTAAGCTGCAGTCCCGGTTAGAAGCGATGTCGAAGTACAAGGCCACGCACAGTATGCGTCTGCACATCGGACCTGCCTCGGAGGGAATGCTGCCTGTTACCTCCAACCCCGAGGAAGCAAACGGACCGTTCACGGAGTTGTAATTTTTAGATACGCATGTGTTTGGATACCCGTTGTATATAGTTGTGTGTGTTTTAATAAAGCTCTTTCTTTGCATAAACAGCTTCCTGGCAAATGTTCATTTCCTGTATAAATTCATTCATGTCCTTGATGGTAGCATAATTGTGTAGTAGTGTAGGATAACATAAATACACAGCATATGAATGAATAAATATATGAATATATATATATATATGAATGAATAAATATATATATATATATGAATAAATATATATATGTAAATATATATATATGCCAACCAATCACGAGCGACTTCACTTGTTTAAAAAGAAGTGGTTCCGTCCAATACTCAGTAAGAAAATTAAAGCCTGGCGTGGCCACGTGTGGTTTTGCTGCCAATCACGAGCGATTTCATTTGTTTGAGAATAGTGGTTTCAGCCAATACTGAGTAGGTTATTCAAGCCAGACCTGGCCAGCCGCGCGGGTTTGCTGCATTCATATGCTAATTAGGGCCATTAGTACAGCTGATCGCTCTCCACCTATGTCACTGTCCGTTTCCGACAATTTGTGGCACGACAAACGCGGACAAGCACGGGTTGCAAATTGTCGGAAACTGACGAAAATCAGGCAGATCTGCGGGAGTTTACGGGGGTTTACGGGGACGAAAATCTCACTTTTCATGCAGTGTCTTTAATATTTTCCCTAATAACTGTATTAATCGTATGCATATCAGTTTAGGCCTGGATCTATCAGACAATGGTAAGAGAGAGCTCCTCATTACTGTAAAACTCTCCACAGGGAGGAGTAAATGCTGGGCTGAAGCAGGTGGAACAAAGTGCTCCCTATGAAAACGACAGGCCAGGATGTGAAAATGGTTGCGATAAAATGCAATGAACTAACCATTAAAGTTTAAGTGAAGGACATGCAGATAGTAATTAGATATGCTTGGTTGATTCTATTACACTATAAAGATGAGGTCAGGCAGAGAGGTCAAGAGGCCCCCTTCAGCTCTGTGTCTAATTCAGTGAAGGCTTCTCTTGTCCAGTGTGTGGGTCCTCATACAAACACGAACACAGAGAAACAGTCTAAGACATATGACCTGAGGGTCAGTAGTCATGGCTGCTGCTTCTGCTTGTCCCTTGGGGAGTTTAGCTGAACAGGCTATTGATCAGCCAGAGTATTATCAGAGCTGAAGCTGTTTATCATGCTGTCTGCTCTCAGCAGGGAGGCTCTGTCTTTAATGGACCATAGTGGGGTGCTCTCCTGCACCTGTCCTTGTCACCCACGCACCTTAAGCACCATCGATCCCTGTGTCACCCGTTCTTGTCCTGTTTTTTCTAGAAGACAGTGGCTTTCCTGTACTGTAAAAAAAACATTGTTCCTGCCTGTTAACACCCTTCTCATCCAGCACCTTTAACCAAGTAAGGAGTATTATTTATAATCTTGACCAAATAAAGCTGAAACTATTTATTTACATTTATTATATTAAAGTATAGATGTATTTTCCTCACTGTCTAAAATAAAATTTAATTATTCTTTCTGGTTTAAGTTAGAACTCGATCAAATTTAGACCTCCACATACATTTCCATAGTATTTGATCGAATTAACATCAAACTGTACAACTTTGTTGGAGCTTTTCAGGTATCCTTCCACAATTCAATTCAATTCAGTTTATTTATATAGTGCCAATTCACAACTCAACTATCTAAGGATAACCAGTTGATTGCATCGACTCATTGACTCGAAGGCAATCCCTCACACTAAGCATGCTTGTAGCAACAGTGGAGAGGAAAAACTCCCATTTAACAGGAAGAAACCTCCAGCGGAATCAGACTCAATTTGAGAGGCCATCTGCAGAGGCCGACTGGGGTTCAAGGAGACAGGCGCAGACATATAGAAAGAACCAGAGATACAAAAGGCAACTGTCAACCAGCTCCACAGGCGGCCCTGATCAACAAACATACAGCCAGGCAGACAACTCCGAGCAAGCTCCCATGTCAGAGAATGGACAAGGACAAGCTTCTTACAATAGTTTGATACCATTTTATCCCAGTTCCCCTTAGAGAACTGGTGTATGCCCAACTTTTAAGTTGCTTTGCTCACATATCTTTTTAGCTCTATCCAAAGATTTTTTTTTTTTTTTTTTTTTTAAACTATGCTAAAGGCTTGTAATGGTCACTTCAAATCATTATTTGTGGACCTTTGGCCTTTGGCATGGTTGATAAACATTTGGACCTTAGATTAGTTTTCTAGCAAATGCTCTAAGATGTTGCTTCAAGATTTTCCCAAAATAATGTTTCCTCTTGATACCATCTATTTTGGTAAGTGCTCTCATCTGTGCTGCAGGACTCATCCATTCAACATCATACTATCATCCTGAAAACTCCCCCCTTTTTACTACAAATATGTAAAAAAAAAAGTCAACAACAGTATATGTTCATCAAAACGTTAGATACGTCTTTTGCATATAGTTCCCTTTGTCCAGTCAATTTGCAAACTAATTAGGTCGTTCTTGGAGTAGTAGCCTCTTCATGTTTAAGTGGCCTTTCAGACCATCTTGTTAAATGGTTTGTTTTACCTAGATTATCAAATTAAGGCCCCGTCCACATGAAGTCAAAACGAACACGAAACACTAATATTTTCCAGAACGTTTGTCATAAAGACGGAGACGTAAAATAAATGTGATCGTCCACACGAATGCATGAAAACACTGCAAAATGTATGCCAGGCCTATAAGTGGAGCTGTGGTGCCAAAGCAAAAATAGGTGACGAAATGTTGGGCATGCGCACTAATATTTATACATGGTTGCCCTGCGGGTCCATTTTCGTGGTTCAGTCAAATTCAGGTGCTGAACTATGTCGTCGATATTGCTCTGTTCTTCCTGGAGATATTCCAGAAGAAGAAGATTCTGTTGTAAGCCCGACAGCAGGGTGAGTAGCATTAGCAGCAACGGCACCATTGTTGTTGTGATACTGTGTCGCGCATGCGTGTTTAGAGGCGACGCATGCGTGTAAAAAAAAAAATGCGGTTAGAGCTTAAAGATGGAAACGCGAAAACAGCGTTTCAAAATCTTCCCACTCTGAAGGCTGAATAAAAAAAAGATTGTTTACAGACCCCAGAAACACCGGCTTCGTATGGATGAGGGGCTGGTTTGGTGAAAATTTTGTGCGTTTAGGCCAGGGTTTGGCTTCGTGTGGACGGGGCCTAAAGTTATTTAATTTACCTACTGACTGCACACATCAAGTCAAGGCACTTTACAAAGACAATTCAATCAAACCGTACAGATGGAATGAGTGGAAAGTTCCCACTCTAAGGAAACACAACAGTTTACATTGAGACATTGGCTAACAGGTTTCACTCATCCTGACAATGATGACCATCACTTTAACCTTAGCTATAAGGTATTTTCTTCTGCTGTTGACAGTCACATTTTCAAACATAAGGAGACAATATCTGAGACAGAATCCATCTTGTTCCCAAACAGTGTGACAGCTGACCATTTCCCTTTTGTTAACAGTTGTATTTAATTGTTCGACCAAATTATTATGACACAATCTTAAAATTGATAATCTAGTAAAAGACAGATTGAAAATGTGTAGAATTCAAATTGAACCACACGTCAGTCTGGGAAGCATCCTGTAGAAATTGTTCAAATAAGGGAGGGACATTCTCTAAAATTTTTGAACCAATTGGGTACCTGCCTCCATGTCAAATTTTTAGCCACAGCCATAGTAGCAGCTGGAAAATTTCATTGTGTTAACTGATAAATCAAGCTCTTATCAGATCGCGTTGTGAGGAATGCACAATCATCTTGCCATCCACAAAGGGAAAAATCACATCCACTTGCTTGTGATTTGAAAAAGAAATAGAGAGTATTCCAACTGAAACTAGCACAGCCGTGTTTGTTTTGTTTCAGGCTTCCGCCTCTGGTTAACGCATTGACGTCTTACAAATCACTGCATTTCTTTGGCCCTAAACATTTCTTTATCAAGACCAAATGCATCTGTTGACTTCTAGCATTTCTCGCAACAATTCATCTTGCTTGCAAGTTATCAAATTGTAGCAACGGTGACCATAGCCTCAGTGAGTTGAATGAATCAAGTACTAATACAAAGTTGCCCTCTCCAAAGTATAAAACAAAAACAAAACTAATCAAATAAATAGCTTCCAGTCCAGGGTAGGCACAGCTTACATTTTGAACGTGCTCGGTCCCCCCAGAACCAGCCCATGCTCGGGCTGTTCTTTTCATTTCAAAGCATAAAAACAACTTCTCAATAACAGACATTCAACATTTAAACCCTTTTGAATCAATAATGTGTTAAATCTGAGCACCAGTCACATTGCCTTATTGCTTTTCTTGACTTTACATTTGTTTCTGTTAAAATATCAATACTTCTAAGCATATGTTCCAGTATTGTACAAGAGTATGTATATTTCAATCATTAAGGTAGTGGTTACATTTAAAGATTTTGTTCACTTGTAAATGAGTTGAATTGAACCTCATTCTTTCCTAATAACTATTAAGTTAGACCAAGTCAACTATATACAGTAGCATAGGAAGATCACTCCTTTTTTACAAAACCCTGGATATTTTCAAAAGGTTTAGGAGATTTAATAGTACTGCATACTATATGTTTCATGAAAGCAATGAAATACCGATGTTTTTAGTTTTTTGGAAGAGAGCCGTAATTTTTGGGTTAATATGTTTGAACAAGTTTGATGAAACAGGACACAAAGAGCAATATGCTTGTGTTTTTTAAGTCAATCGTGGATTTTTATAAGAGAGTTACACAACAAATGATGTACATTGCTGAGGTCAGAACATAAGAAGTAACACAGGGGTTGAAAATGAACCTTGCTGTTTTGGTCAATGGTTGCACTTTCTTAATGCTTAACTTCTCTCTTTTTCTCTTCCTCCCATAAAACCACAGTGATAAACCCAATCTGGAGGCGGGGTTTGTGTCTCAGCAACCGATTGAGTGCAAACCTCTTCTCCATCTGCTCATCATTTTAAGTAGCACTTGAGAGTTGCTTTGAACCTCCACCATGGCCAGATCTTTTATTGATATTCTGCAATGTCTAAATGGACAGCACTGTGTCTCTTCTCTAACACTGCTGTCACACCTGATTAAACTTTTTAAAAAATGTCTGTATGTGGGTCTAAATGTAAACAAATAGGAAAAACAGCACCAAAAACCTCGCCATCGTAATAGTTAGGGTGTGTTTGCTCCTGTCTTGGCATCAGATTCAAATTGAGGAACTCTTGTTGTTAAATGAGGACATTTTCCTGTTCCTCAAGAGTTATTTTGCAAGGGGTTAGGTTTAGAGCTAAGGTTTTAACTGAGTTTAGTTTAGGGTTAGGGTGACGTATGCACTGGTAAAGGTTAGGTTTAGGGTTACATCAGTGTTAGGGCATACAAAGTGACTGAAAAATAGCAGTAGCATAAAGCCAATTTGGAGTGATTTAGGAGAAAATATTCTTGATTTGGCAAGGTTATTTCAAGGTATGCTCAATGCAAGTTTGTTGTTTTATACTGTAAACTAACAATCTGGTTTTTAAAAGATTCCATACTGCTAAATGGGTGGGGATATTTTTTAACTGGTGACTAAGAGGGTTAACTAACTCAAACCTGCAGATTCCTTTGTTATTTAGTACCATCATCCTCTCGGCATCACTCGCATCACACATAATACTTTTTCTTTTACCAGAGAAGTAAATTCTCAGGATCTCAAAAGTCAATGGATTTGAAATATTTGTGGGAGTGTTTTTAGACCTTACAAAAATTCTGATTATCCTCTGCCGTCTTGTAACCTATTTTCACTATTTATCTTGACACATTTAAGTCCAGTCTGCTGACAATAGCACAATGTATTTCCTAACTGCTGTTGGGTGGATCAGTTTGTGTGTTCTGTTGATTGGGTAAAACCATGCCTAGTCACACTCTTTGAGCCTGTGGTCAATATCAACTCTGTGCACCGCAAAGCTGTTACACTGGCCCAATAAAAAGAAGGCAGTGGATGTCAGGCACCAGAAGCCGAGGCCATAAACAAGCTAGCGGACGGTGGTTATTCGGAGGTCAGGCAGAGTGCTCAGTTGTCGGTGGCGTTTGGCCAGGGGAAACAAAGAGATGAGGATTTAATGATATCCAGCTTTGTGCCTATTGATAGCAGAGTCAATGGGCTGCACTGTGGGTGTTTCTCTGATACACAGCAGATTAGCAGCTCTGTGCCAGATGAAAACGTCAGAGATCAATAGGACACAGGGGAGAATCAATAATCGCCCCACAGCTCTGTGGCTTTCATTTGGTGGATTGCTGTGGTCTTTTATGGCCTGCCGTGCTGTCAGCATGCCATTAACTGCATTCATAAAACATGCATCACAGATTTGTCATGGGCATCATATGTTAATGTCTGCTGCTAATAAATATGAATGTGCAGCTAAGAAGCCAATCTCTCTGGTCTTTCATTATATGTCTTCACACTCTGCTGAACTGCGATAGCTTGCCTTAGATAAAATGGTAACCACAGCTTTATTGGACTAAAAGGCATCTCTATCATATTAAAATGGCATGTAGGTAAAAAAAACAAAAAAACAATAATTTTGGAGCAGATCAAAAACACTGAAGCAATGGTGAATCAGTGGACTAATTACAGCTCCAGCACAGAGCCTGGCGTGAAAAAAGAATAAAGAATACTCAGTCATGTCCTTAAAACTATAATCAGCGTTACCTGGCATGTCGCGCTTCATTATAGTCTGGAGATCTCAGATTAATTAGCAATATTGTGCACAGTGAGTGAGAGAATTGGACAGTAATTACATTAACCTTCTGGATCACACCTTGTCTTTCTACAAGATATGTCTGGGCATTAAAAGGTTGCTATTGCATAGATGATTACACTTATCCTCAATAGTGTCTGCCTACTAAATTGATCCAATTAGCCATTCAGGGATAATTTAATTACTTGGGGCCACTGTGGCTGGTCTGCAGTTCTGTCCTTGCCACCAGGATAATCATAACTCCGAGCTAGAGAGCAGATTATTTTCAGCACATGCATGAAAAAAGCTATTTAATCTGATATGGTAAAAACATTAATTGTTTGGCTTTTTTGATGCAAAGGAATGCATGCAAAGGCAAAAACTATGGCTGGATTTCTTATGTAGAAATGTGTTTCAACAAAATAGGAGATGAGCAGGACACACCCAAGCCTGACTCAACCATAGTTATCAGTGTCAGACGTCTTTCACTTCCCCAGAATATCAATCATGTGAGAAAAGTGTTTCATTTTATACTCTAATGAAGGTGAGAGCTGGTTCATATGAAAGAGCGTTTCCACATCATTAGTATGCATGTGGCAGGCTCATAGTTGATATTAGGCGAAACCTTCTTCATGCACACCGCGTAATCTCATCTGCTTCATTTTGAGCAAAGCGCCGGGATGCCAGGCACATACCAATCTTCTCTGCTTTGGGGACATTGTGAGTTTGAGAAATGAGAGGTGGAAAATCCACCTCGTTGCCAGCACATCCATAATTGGCAAACTGAACGAGACAAGGATGAACTCTGAGCCTGGCTCGACTTTGTTGTAATTAAGATGAAATTCGCCAATCGTTTAAACTCACAAATGGTGCTCTGACAGGAGGCCAAGTGTCTATTGAAATACCATAAGTTTGCAGCTGAGGTATTTATCTGTCTTTGCAAAAGTAATGAGGTGGTGTATTAATGTGGTCAATCAGCATTCAGGGCTGGTTCCCAGTAATTTGAATGAAGGTCAAATTCTTATGTCCAGATTCACAAAAAAACTGTTGGCACAGCTGGTAAAGATGTGTAAATGGACTTAAGATCAATGCTCCTTTTATTGTTTTCATTATTTCATGTGAAACATTTCATGTGAGAAAAATTGTATTACTGTTCTTGAAGTCTTTTGGTTCATACTTTATGTAAACAGTTTTAAGACAGCACTAAGTTCTCTTCTCTATGACAGTTTGCAAAGTCAAAGCATACAAAAAAAAAACATGTTTTATCATTTCTCAGCTCTAGGTCCTTATTGCATCTTAATATTACAACGCAGATTTTTTTAAAATACATTTTTAAGACCTGGAGCAAAATATGAAATGCTTCCAGTTTATTTATAGTCAGCCCTAAAGTTTTTTGATGCTATAAGATCCATCAGGATACTCAGGACCTTTGAAAGAGAAACAAGCACACTTTATAGTGAGCATGTGATGCTTTCTGACTTCGCTCTTTTTACATATAAGATCAACTTGGAATGCTTAGAGTAAAGTAGACTGGAAAATACAAGAATGTTTACTGTCATCCTAAAGGAGGAAGTATTTTATGTGAAACGTTATGAAAATGAAAACTATAGATAAGATAAATCTTGGTCTCATTGAGCCAAAGTCACTTTACCTCTGTTTAAATCAAGGTTAAAAACTCATCTAGGCAAGGCTGAATACCTCCACTGATGCCTCCACAGTTTTTAATATCGTGTGATGTTTTGTATTTTTCATTGTTTTGTTGTACAGTGTCCTTTGCTGTCATGAAAGGTGCTTTAAACAAAATGTATTATTTTATATTAATAATAATGTTATCATTATTATTAAGTTGTTTTAAAAAAGCTATTTGTGTGTTTTGATAATAACGTTGGAGGTACAAGACTGTGCATGTGCTAAGCCAATTATGGGCCACTAATGTGCTAAGCGGGTTAGAAACTCCCAGCAGAGTTGGGAAAATAATGAACAAAAGTCCAAGATCCAGTGTGAAAAAGTTTAAAAAGCAGCACTCGAAATACAGTATGAATGTCGGTGTTCAATGACGCAGAAGCTAAAGCACGGAAAAGGTTTAACAGGGAGCTGGTGACCCGGAACTTGAAGTGAGAATGGAATTTCAGTGGTCAGTTCAGGTACCTTGGGAATCTTGGAAACTCTTAGATTTTGCAAGGTTGGGAACTCACGTTTGAGGGGGGCCTTGTTAGTCCTTGATTCCAGAATGTGTGGTAAATCCAGAGAATAGTGCACACGTTGGAGGGCGGACAGGTTGACAAGCGTTGGACCCGGAGGAGTAATGGAACATAATGTCACTCGGTTTTCTGATGGGTACTTTAAGGGAACATATGGAGGTTTCCCCTGCTCAGTGTAACTCGGTTTTTCCTTCCAGGGGAGAGAAGGTCCAGGAATCCAGTAACACAGGAAAGCTTCCTGCCGGGGAGCAAAGACAAAAACTTGTTTGACTCAGAATAACAAAGCTAGATTAGACTCAGCTAAACTCAGCTTGGCTAGAGTACCCAAAACTGGCAAACACTCTGGTGTCGAGGTAGTGACAGCACACTGCTCAAATACTCCTCCAGATAATAATCCAATGAGCCGCAGGTGTGCAGGGAGAGACAGCGAAGACAGGGCGGCTCCTGGTGGTGGAAAAGGAAAAATGCATAAACAGGCCACACAAACTGGATTCCTAACACTGTTCACAATCTCAGTTGTTACCATTTGCCTTTCTGTCAGTTCTGTGGTACAGCCATCAGATGGCATACATGTCTGTTTATGTCTGCTAATTGCACCCGCTGCTGAAATTCTATTTAGGCTCAAAAAGGACTATCAAAACGCAATGACAATGAACACTTGTTGTATATAACTATATTTTATTATGATAAAATGTTTTTTGGTCCTTTTTGTATATAGATATATAACAGGGCTAGGCTCCTTTAACAATAAACATGTGTATGTTGAATTTAAAATATCCACTAAAACATATGTTGAATGTCTTTCATGTGTTCCCTTCTCTCACATGTTTATTTTCACATTAGCTGGAGGGGGCCACATTAAAGTCGATGCCTTCACAGCGTTCCACATACTGCAGCAGGCTCTCTTTAGGGCCACTGTGTCAGCTCAGCTTGGTCATGAGCACAGAGCATAAACAGCACTTTAATCACACAGCTATGTGTGGAGCATTTAAAAAAAATCTGTGATCATCAGACCAGATCAGGGATGATTCCTGTCCTCAGCTGTCAGTGATAAATAAGATTGCATTTTTATCAAAACATCAAAGATTAATTGCAAACCTAGACTGAGTTCCTTCAGATTGAATTTCTCTTAAAAGATTGGCAAACTGTTAAGATAATGCTTTTTTAATGTAACACAAAAGCATAGCAGCTTTTGTTAAGAGGATAAGCAAACATGCATATTAAACATGACTATCCAACATTATGGAATCAAGGTAGCCTCTTGCTCTAAAATTTCCTTTGAAAAGCTTTATTACATATAAGAAACTACTCCTGCTTTTGCTCAATAAATAATAAATCCCCAGTTCGTCAACAATGCAAAACTATAGAATAATTTCTTAGTATTAGAGAAGCAGACACGCATTATCCAGCATGTGTTAATGGCTTAAAGCAGAAGAGGATCATCAAATGAGAAGTTGCCTGCAGTTAACGTCAGTTTTTTGAATTTCCTTGATATATAAACATAGGACATTGTTCTTCTGCTGAATGAAAGGAAACACAAGGAAGAGTAATATTCTTTATCCAATAATAAGCTGGCTTCCGTGTAAAAAAGGAGGAAGTTCATTGCTTATTTTTATGTGATACTTTATTACTTACATACTCAGAGAGTTTCTAACCTGCCGGGTGCAGGGGCCTCGTTTCGTCATATTGCTAGCTTAGGACCCTTGTCCTGCTCTAACACCAAGCTTTGCTTTTTTTTCTTTGTTGTTTCAACTTTGTTCCATTTCAACCACTTTTTCCCCAAAATGTTTGCTCAAGATGACAGAAAACCACTCGGTATGTTCTCTACAGTTAAGCCATTTGAACATCAGCTTGGGCTGAATAGGTTTCAGATCCATATGCAAGAAATGTTTTTAGGGATTTATGAACAAGTTTACAAAAGCCAACCTCCCTTAAATCCTGAAGCATTTCTTTTCCTGGCAGTTTTTTTTTTTTTTAAGTTTTTCTTCATATTTGTTTATTTCTGACTCACTCATTTAGTTCCTTTAGCTCATAACATCCGCTGATGCAACTTGCTCAAAATGCAAGGGGTTCCTATTCTGTGTTGGTCACATTAAATAACTAACATCATTTTAAACCAATTAAAGTATCTAACTCCAGTTACTATCTTAATAATCCTAAAAGTAATTGTAAACACCAGAGAGCTTTAATGTTAGCAGCCACTTATAACAAAATATAACTCAAAGAACCAACAGACATACAAGCCAGTTTAATCTTTTTAAATGTTTGATGGCATTTGCCAGAGAGTGAATGCAACAAGTACATAATTATCTGTCTAATTAAGCTGCCAAAACACAAGCACAGTGCCTGAGCACCTCTGAAACTGTGAGTGCACCATTCATTAGCATGTGCTATAAGCTTATTAATAATCTAACAGCCAATTAGCACACTGTTACCATTTGCAGTGGGTGTGTAAATAAATTCCTGGGTTAATTTCTTCCTCTGATAATAAAGGGAACATTATGAAAATTAGCTCTGTGACTATGTAAATGATCTATGTTGTTAATTGCACAGCGGCGACGGATGTTTGCTGTGGACCAGGCGACTGATGCAACAAATATTTCCCAGGCTGTTAGAGAAATTAAACGGGTAGCTGCTGATTCCCTGGAGGAATCCACAAGCTGCAATAATGACATTTACCCAGCCTCTGGCACACTGATAATGACGATGTCGCCGCTTGGCGGCAAGCCAGTGGGAGGTGAGGGCGATGGTGTGGGGCAGGCAATCATCTCAGAGAAAGACAGCACACACACACACATCCACACCGGCCACTTGGTGGAAAAACTGTGTGAAATCAGCTCTTGTATCAGCCACTGGTTATTAATTATAATCGCTTTCTAATAAGAAGGCATAAGCAAATTACCTCTCTGCTGAAATGCAGCTGCAGCAGAACATTCTTGTATTGTAACGAGAACCTAATGAGATTCACATCACCAAAAATAACACAAAAATAAGTTCACATAGACAGTAGATTGATAGGAAATCCCCAATTACTACTCACTAATTTTATTAGAGTGCGGTGTTAAAAAAATAAATGTCATTATTTCCAAGTCTAATTACTAAATAAATGGCTTGACTTTTGAAGCCAAATGTTTGGGACTGATCTTATTTAGGAGTATCAAATTAAAAGAGTGTAAATTTAAGGTTCCCCATAATTCACCATTTTTATTTTTTGCAGTAAAGAATACCCTATTCAATTCAACTGTCTGCTAATCTAATCATAGTTATAGCTGTTGTGATTAGGAAGAATAGGGGATATTCTGAGCTAGGATAAGCCAAATTTTAGCTGTTGTCTTCATTGATGAATAAATAATATTTAATGTATATTTCTGTAAAAATAAACTAGAAAGAAGTTGCAGCTTTTCCATCATCACCAGAGCACCAACCCCCAGCCTGCTCCACCCTCCTCATCCTGGTTTTGTGATAAATGCTTCAAGCTGGTCTTAACCATGCGTGTGACAGAAGAGGAAATGAAGGCCGCTGCAGACAGACAGGATGAATGGAGCATTTACTTCGGGTGGCTTCCATAAAACAGCCTGCCATGCAATACTACCCCTGTACTGCTGACAATGTCTTGCTACTGGCTGTGTCACTCAGACACTTTAACAAATACTCTAAGCATGCCTGAGAGGATGACATTAGAAATGAGCAATGCTAACAAAAACATTAACATGGGTCGAACTACTGATTCTGAAAAACATAAATACAAATTTCTTGGTTTTAATTAACTAACTATATCAACTTTACCTTTTAGTGTACCTAAACTAAAAGCATTTATGTATTTTATTGGGATTTTATGCGTTAAACCACTAAAAAGCGAATCATAATGCAAAAATTGTAACAAAATAAAAATATTGTTTTATGTCTGAAAACTTTTATAGATTTGCATTCCATAGTAGCAGATTCTGACATAATTGCACTTACTGTCATTTTGGTTTATAATTCAGTGACCAACATGTTGAATCACACAGAGAACCATTGAGTTTTAATGTTTATTGACAAAAAGTAAACTTTCTGGTTGGGCTGAGGGGAGAAAGGAGACTGATCAGAAAGGAGTTGGTTGATGACAATTGATGACTGATTGATTTGTTTACTTGAAAGATGAAAGGGAGGTAACATGGATCTGTAGGGGTTTGATTCAGCAGGCTTTGCAGACTGTACCCCAGAGGTCATGAAGAATGTGAGTGAGATCCAAGAGCATTGGTACTTGCAAGAGATGATTTACAGCAGAGCAGGTAGGCTGGTAATGAAGAGTGTGAACTGCTGCACACAGGTAAGACCTTTTCCATAAAGATTGGAGACAAACAGAGATTCAATTGTTGTCTGGAACAATAACAATCCACATTAAAAGAGAATAACAACAAGATGTCAGCAATAAAGATATTCCTGGTTAAGGTCTTTGACTAAAATACCATCAGGAGTAACTAATGATGATCCTTCCCTCTTTATATACACCATAGTCATCTTAATTGGTAAATGCTCAGGTGCGCAGCAACATGGGTCGCCCAGCCACCAGTAAAGATCCTCTCTGTGACAGGGAGCTCACACACAGCAAAACTGCAGATACCCTAATACTTATAGCCAAATGTCTTAAAGATATCTACGATTAGTTGTAACAATGGACTTGATTGGAGAAATATTTATTTTGGATGTAAATACAATGGAGTAAAATTACTATAAGCTATTATTTTTATCCTTTTTTTTCCAATAAAAAAATATAATTCAAAAAAGTGGAAAGATGTTAAGGTTTTTTTTGGGAATGTAAAAAAAGGCAAGGGTTAATAATACCTTTTAGTTCACATGTTGGTGAAGAGTATTTATTTAATTTTTGTCCCGGATGAAATATTATCTGTAGCCAATTCCCCTTCCTGCTTTTCAATCAATTAACACGCACATAAAACTCGACCTTTTAGAGTCTGCCAAAACTTTCTCAGCGCTGTCATTTGCTGTTGGAACAATTGCTTAATATAACACAAGACTCGAAGGAGCACTTACTAGGGCCCAATCTCCCGGAATCAATAACAACAGGCAGGCTATATTGTTTCAAACAAGGAAACAGCAGGAGATGAGGGGAAGAGAGCGCTGGAGAAATAGGAGGCGGGTCAATACAAGTGCTTGGGGTTTAAAAGTAGCTGGCTCAGCCATATAAAAAACTGCCCTGGAGTGCTGCCGTTCCCTGACATGGTTATAAGCACCATTTCCTGGACAGAGGGTGCATGTGTAGTTAAGATCTGAAAGAGGATGTGGTCTATCATTAGCCCTCTCCACAGCTATGAGGAAAGTCAGGAGGTTTTAACCCCTGAGCAGAAGCATGGCGGCTAAAGGGCAACAGCCTGGGGGTATGACCGCCTGCAGCTTTTGTCACTGGCACTGTGGGATACTGTCAGGGAGTGGCAGGGGTAGGCAGGAAGGATTTTATTTTATTTATGTTAATTTGGCAGGAGCTGTCCATCAAAGTCGATGAGAATTCTGTTTTTTTCTGGTATGATTAGAAAGGCATTTGCCATCAAGAAAAATGTCACAGTCCTCGCAGCATCTCAGCGACAGGGTGGGTGGATCCAGCCCGGCCTGGATAATGGAGAGGATTTTTCTAGTAAGTGAAGCTGTTGCCTCCCTGGGGCCTGTCAATGTCAGAGCTGCATGGATCGCATCATTTCCTGTGCCAGCAGGGTGAGCTGGCTGGAGACAACACGAGCTATTGATCTCCCAGTAATCACACAAGCAGTTTTGGTTTCAGAAAAACCTCCTCCTGAAGTGCTTTGCTTTAAGGCCAGGATATAGTTTTATCCATCTATCCATATATCTATCTATCTATCCATCTATCTACCTTCCATCTAAACATAATATATCCCTTCTTCCTAGCCTTATAATTCAACCATCACAGCAACTTTCTCAAAATATAACTTTTACTACTGCTGTCTTTCTTTCTTTATGAAAGTCCTCTGTGGCTGATTTTGGAACCTTCTTTAATTAAACATAAAGATCATAGATCTTTATGTTCTTATTTCCTTATTACTTATTTATTCAGAGGCTATTAGGAGGTTAAAGGCTCAAGTTTGAAAGATAAAACAGTAATAGTTTTGGTTTAGAATACAACACCAAGCAAACCTTTTTAGGTCAGATGACCTGGGGGTATTATCTAGGAAATGTTTGGTATCTGAAAAAAAAAAAAAAACTTTTATCAACTGACCAACCTTAAAAATCAACAACTATTTCACTAATAGGATGTATAATATGCTTAATATGCTGATGCCGTTCTGACTAAGCAGTCCTTGTTGACCTGGACCTGGTAAAGGAGTTAGCTTCAGTGGAAGAAAAGAATGAACATCTTGGAAAGCTTTTATCCAGATAAAATGCTGGATAAGAGACTCTCACAGGGCTTGAACCACATTTGGGAATAAATCTTTGCTTTTTGTAAACTATGCATATTTGATTAGTTCTGTGAGAATGTTATTTTTGTGTTTTTATGTGAAACCTTTTGGCATCAGAAAGCAAAATCTTCTTGTAATTGGCCAGCTTTAGACTCCCTTTAACTCATTGACTGCATGAAACGGGGGAACCTACTTAAAAAAGCGTTGGACTGGTTAGTTATTTATTTTGAATTAAAGAACCAATTTCCTCTGTAGGAAAAGTCCAATTGACTCTAAACTATAAGAGAGCACTGGTCAAAAGCTGTTATGAAGCGTTATCAACCTTTACTGACTGCCATTGCTTTGAATGGTTGTTTTGCATCATAGGCAATGATGAATTGTTTATTTTTTGAGTAAAGCTGTGAAAATGAGCTGTACTTTATATTGTAACTTTTTATATGTGTATACATGTATGTCACTAATCCAAAGAGAGAGGCTTTAAAAAGAGCCACTCTAAAATCAAAGTTAATTCCTGAAAAAGCTTGTGTTTTCTGGGCAGCAGCACAATAGAAGTGTTGCAGGGTAACATTACATGTCCCTCTAACTCACCAACATTAGAGGTAATTTTCAATCTACAAGTTTATGAAACTTATTTCATACATGTAGATTTTTTTCAGCAACAAGGTAAAGTTATAGATAATTTGGGAACCGAAAAAACAGTTTCAACAAATTTAAAGTATTGTAGTTGATCTGTTAGATTACTTAGTGGTCAATCGTGTCATAATAATCTTAAAGATAGAAATGAATAGACAGCAGATCATTTACAAAAAAAAGGAAATACTAACAAACTGTTTCCGATTTTCTCTGCAAAACCAAAAAAAACTTAATCTACCCATTTGAATCTTTGGTCTGTCTTGAGTTTAAAAAGAGAAAGCAAACACTATGTGGTTTTATGATGGTGCAAATTTGAATACCATGTCTATTTTGAGAGCAGAGGAGGTAGTTCTGACTAACAGTGAATGCATGAATGATCACACCTGCATCTTTGGATGAAGACAGTGAACCACGGAGGACAAAAAAAGATCAAATGAGGATATATGAAGAAGCAGGTAAGCAGGAGGTGTGAACTTGCAGAATATTTTCCCACAAGATAAGGACTGTGATCATTCCTGCCTCTCATCTCCCTTGTCTCTGTTGTATTTACATGAAAGTATATCAGAGATTCAGTCTAGAATTAAGAGTTAAAAGTTTCAGTATCTGATGTAAAGGAACGTGAGAGATACAGCAAGAGCTAAAGGAACCATAGCAAATTTTACTTGAATGGAATAACTCCTAACATATTGAATAGCTCCTAACTTTTGAAGTTTAGGCTATATTATTGGAGTTCAGCGACATCAACAAATGAGTCCATTTATTACAGAGCCTTACAAAAGCATTAATTTTAATCATGCACGAAACAATGCATGGCTTTTCGTTTTTTTTCTAATAATTAGTTACACAAATGAAAATCTGAAATATAGTGTGAATTGGTATTCAGGTCCCTCAATGCTCTCATATTACAGGGAGATGAATGCAGATGCATCGCTTTGTGACAGTTTATCCTATAAAATACTAACAGTATATACTGAAGTTACATGTTTAAAATGTCGTAGTTGTCAAAAAAAAGTTTTAGGGGATGAAACCTCTTTTTCAGGGCATCATATTTGTTCTGCTGCCATTTGGAGCTGAGGCAGATGTGCTGCCTGCAGACAGAACGACAACTGTCTGCTGTTCCCCAGCTGCTATCAAACAGCTCCCCAAGATTTCTTTCAGCTCATGGCACGCTACCTGCATACATCCCCTCCAGTTGCCATGGTAATGACGACTGGCATAAGTAGCAATGGGACAACCACAGACATTAGAGCAGCTGTTAAGGAGAAACTTTAGACGACTGCCAGTGGAGGTAATTTATTAAGCCTGTGTTCAAAGTCCATCTGAACCATAACAAGCCTATAAGCATGCAACAGATCGAATACATTAAACTGGTTGAGAGAGTACCCTGCTCTCTCTTCATTACAGTGTACATATTGTGTTCCATCATGCATGGAAGAGTGAACAAAGGGACACACAAAACACAAAATGAATAAAAGACAGGGGAGTGTGCTCAATAAAACCCCACTCACAATCTTATTTGGAGCATATCATGTTTATGCACAGAGTAAACCTTAATTTGCTGCTGAATAATTGAGTTTGCCACAGTTAGAACCTCAGGAGGCCTTTTTTTTCAAGTTATTTGCTCTTTGGCCTTTGCAGGATGAGCAGCATATTAGCCTCAGAAATGTCTTGTAAGGCCCACTTCCAGGCTATACATCAAGACCCCTATTTTGCAACACCTTTTCTCAAATAACCTTCAACTAACCTTTAAACCTCAGCGAATAATTTCAACCCTATTTTCATATCAATGGCCAAGTCAAGGCAGGCAATTATCTTTTATCCGCATATTTTGCTGTCTGAGAAGAGAATAATACAGATCTCCCTTGTGAGAAGCTGGAGGAGAAAGAGAAGAGAGCGAGCCAAAAAGCAGAGCAAGATGCTGGAGATGCTATCTAAAGACATTAATGCAGCAATGAATTATTCAGTAATGACTACAAGATCTGTCATGAGGAGAAAAAAAAAGGGGGAAAAAAGCTGTGCTAACATCTGCACTGTGTTCTGAGGGGGCTGAGCAGAGCAGGGCATTGACGCCAGAACGCCTCTGAAGATAAACATGACAAATTGGCAGATCATCTGTTCAATTAGGGTAGCAGAGCAGGTGTGCCAGAGAGGTGGCTGCGCCACAAGATGACACAGTTACCAAGCCAAACCAGAGGCATGATGGGAATACCTTGTTTGTTTGACAGTGATTTAGAGTGGCGCACCAGAAGGATACCCCATGAAAAAAAAAGGATATTCCCCTTGGTACTCATTAAAATTCGACTGCAGACGGCACCCTGCCCCTCTCCCCCTCTGCTTCATCCTCCTTCTTTTGGCGCCTCAGCTGCCTGACTGGACCTTCCAGGATCATTTCTTATTAATCCATAAAACATACCATCCTGGCGAAGGAATTGAAGGGAGCAGTGGAGCAGCAAAGCACGAGATAGGGGGAAAAAACATCACACATTTTGGCGAACATGCAAGCAGGCGGGGGTGGTGGATGGAGAGGGGAAGGGGGTATGGGGGGTGTCAGGGGTTGAGATAGGAGAATAAGTGGTGAACAGGGAATGGGCTGCATGTGCGAGAGATGATGCTGTGGGGGAGGGGGTGCACAGGGAAGGAGAGAAAGAGAGAGAGGAGGGGGTTGGAAGCAAAAAAACATGTTTTGAAATATTAATCTGGTGGTTCTGGCCTTGGGCTGGAGCACAGAGATAGAAAAAAAAAAAGCAAGAAAACCTTTGAAGCGAGGGAATGTTCCTTGAATTTTTGAAGCAGGCGCTGCATTAGAAGGCCATGTTGGCGGAGAACAACTGGGACAGGTGGAATGTTTCTCAGCTCTTATATCCATGCTGGGTTCTACAGCTTATTGGCGCAGACTGTATTTAAAGAGCTCCCCTTTTTCAGCTCTGACACAAATCCCCAGCGTCGTGTATAGCCTTTGAAAGGAAGAGGTACTGCAATAAACTATCACTCTTAGTCTTATAGCAAGTTCAAGTGCCGCACTCTGAGGGAAAGACAGCTTTTATTCACCAGGTATTCAGTGTTTGTTCGTTTTGATGAGGGGAGAAGATGCAAAATAATGTCAGCAAGCCTTAAAGAAAAGGTAATGGGGGTTAAAATGGGGTTCTGTGGAAAGAGATTCTGCAGTTTAAATCCACTGTCAGTCACTCATTGTATCATCATTCTATATAAATTTAGATTTGTTGATCCCAAATATCAAAGAGAACCCAAGTTTGCCATCACCATAGTGGACTAAATAATGTAAATTACAGCTGAACAGCCATATACATATAACAGTATTACATACTACAGGGGACAGGAATAAAAAACAATTTTGAAAGACAGTGAATGAAAACCCGAAATGCTTTTAGATCTAGACATTTGAATATTGTTTGGGTTTTCTTATGTCAAAATTCAAACAAAACATCTTTATCTTTGCAATGAAGTTTGAAAAGTAATTGAAGTAAGACATAAGCTCGCTTTTTATTAAGGGGAGAGTTGGCCTAGTGGTTAGAGCAGTGCGCTTTTGCTCTGAGAAGGTTGCAAGTACCCGGTTTGGTCCCCACAGCCTCCACTCTGGGTCTCTGAGCAAGACCTTTAACCCCAGACTGCTCCTCAGGCGCCGCACAATGGCAGCCCACTGCTCCCCAATCGGATGGGTCAAATGCAGAGAGTGAATTTCCCTATTGTGGGACAATAAAGGGATCTACATTACATTTTGGTTCATTCTCTCTTATTGTTATTTATTTAATTACTTTTTTCTGAGCGCTAGTTTGACTATTGACATCATCACCCACCTAGAAGCCTAAAGTCAAAGCTTTAAAAATGACATCCTTAAAATTTATGTGGGCAATAAAAGACAGCATGAAAATATGTTAAGAGAATAGATATGTTGCATGTAGCTTTTTTTTAAAAAGAATTTGTTAGATGAATCTGAACTATTGCAATGTTATTCCCTTTGTTCTCAGTGTGTGTTTCATACAGGAAGATTATTGGTGGTAAACAGCCTCCTGCCGCATATTTCTCATGTAAATGATCAGCAGCTTTCTTTTAAATGCGATACAACAAAAATGTCACATTTAATTTAAAAGCTTAAGCATCACCTATTTTGATATGTTATGATCTGATTTATTTCAAACAGGAACAAATCTGCTTTGTTCTTGGCTTGACTTGAACTAGATGTTAGCCTCAGATTCAAGGAATTATTAATCTGGATTTGTGCTAAATGAAAATGTCAGGAGAGTTATCTACTGCAGGTTAAATATTGATTACGATGTTAGGAATCAAATTCAAATTCCTAATCAATCCCTGTCTACACTGTGTTTCGGCTGCTGCATATAGCTGTTGTCTCCAAGCTGTATGATCTCACTACATAAAAAAAAAGAAAATCCTGGCCCATAGTCTTGACACAGAGCCATAAAAGCTATAAAGAGGAAATAGTTGCTTGAGAAAAAGTTGTAAAAATTGACGGCCCATTTACCAGGGGAGAAAAAAATGGGTGTATGACCTAATATGCAATCTTCCAATTTACTTCACTAAACAAATTTTCTAGGAAGACAATACATTAAAACACTTAAAAGATCACATTGGGGAAAGTCATTATCATTAAAGCGTACTCAGGCTAAGTATCTTAGATGAATTATGCTGCCTGTATCAAAAGACAGCAGGAATAACATTGAAACTGTGTCCTCGTCTCTTCTGTTCTCTGGCTGCACCCTGCTGGGAAACTTAAAATTACCCTCAGTCTGGCTATTCCCTAATAATAATGATACATTTTTTCCTCTGTCTCTCTTTCTCTAATTATGCAAAGAACTCTCAATTAGCATAACTCGTCCTCTGTGTCAGTGCAAACAGTAGAACACCCTCCGGGCCCACGGTGGTATCATTCTCCCTTTTTTTTTTTCTTCTTTTTTCTCTGACTTTCTGCATTTTGTTAATGAAGATGTATGCTGATAGTGATGACTGTGTGCAGGTGCAACCTAGCTATTGCAGGAGGTATTGGTGTGCCCATTGTGCTGCCCTCTGCAGGTCTCCCAAAGGAACTGCAGCACTGCAAAAAAAAAAAAGAAAAAAAAAAGAAAAAAAAAAAAGAAACAGGCCTCAAGCCTCAGCGGAAAGGCTCTGGTGACACACATACTCTCTCACACAGCCTGCAGCGTAGATTAAAGATGTATGTATTAAGGCGGATCAAATAGAATGCAGAATCCACACGCCTACAGAGAGAAAACAACACATTGAAAAGGATTTTAAATAAAACTACTAACCATTTGCTCAAGGCTTTGTCTGAGAATAGAGGGCTGGTGATAGTACCTCAAGAAATTGCTTTCTTTAAAAGAAACCGAAAGGGCACTTTTCATAACTTTTCATCAGTTTTTTTTTCATTTTCAGTTGTGTTCAGACATGTAGGTTATCATCTTTATTACATTTGCTAAATGAAAAACTTTGTAAAAAGATAACACGAAACAAAATGACCAGGCAGCCAAATAACACAGCACCAAGTCGATAAAGATGAATAATAGTATAATAGTACAGCATCATAAAGTTATGAGTTACTTTGTTAGATGTGCACCTTTGACAGGTGATGTGGTGTTGCTGTGTATCTATCCCTGTGCAAATATTCTCAAACAGTGTAAATCATGGTGGGATGTACATGGGGTAGAGGTAGAGAGAGTTAAGGGCAGATTACACTTCTGCAACCGCACACATTAAATGTTGCTTGGGTCTGGTGTCGAACCAGTTTTGTTGGTTGCTTCTGTGCTGTCAGTCTGGAATTTCTAGGGACGCACAGTAGTTTCCTGCCAAAGCGCAAGGGGGAGCCTGTTCGATAACTCGCAAGAACTTCGGTAGATGGTCTCGAGAGCATTGCCAGCGGGAGTGTTTATCTTCCAAAACAACAATGCCGTTTGCAAGATATCATGGTCCCGGAGATGGATCTAGAGTTACTTGACATCGAAGAGGAGCAGGTTCTGTTACTGGAGTTGGCAAAAAGACAGAATAACCTGTCGTCGTAGTTGTTCCTCGGGTTTTAAAAATGGCACGAATCGAGAAGGACGACCACACAGACAGCCTGGAAAGGCATACCAAGGACCAATCACGGCTGCTTTTTGTCTGCGCACTTCCGCTTGAGGTCTGCTTGGGTTTGCGACCGCCCGACACATAGTCAGGATTTTTTTGAAGTTGCAGAACCTCTGTGCGGGGGGCGTGGTCGCGCACAGAGACAGATTTGACAGTTGCAGAGGCTATGCCTCAGAAGCATAAATTGGCCTTTACTTGGCCCAATCCCAAACTGCCCCCTAAGCACTAAACCTTAACTATCTAGTGTCACTCGCGATGAAGTCACACTAACAAGTGTGAAAGGTGCCTTGGTTGAATGTGGGGGGTATAAACGTGAAAGGCGTAGCCTTTTCCCTCCAATGGAAGAGGAAAGCAGTCGTTGCTATGGCAACACAATGATACCCCATTTTCATGGCTGTAGCTCTGTAGCGGGGGTTAACACAATATCAAACATTTGCCTCTTTCGTAAATATAGTTTATACAGTAAAATTAAACTATTGGAAAGAGGTTTATCTTTTGTAATTAATTACGTGTGTTTTTGTTTTTCCTGACTTGCAGCAGACCAACGCAAATTAACTTTGGTGTTTCCTCCATTATTAGGTCACTGTTACATCCATTCCAGCGAGCCTGCCCTGATGCAGACTGATTATTTAAGGGCTGAAAGGTCCACTCACCTTACCCACTACCTTGTTTGGGTCTGCGCTTAATGTGTCACACCTTCTGCAGGAAAGGGCAAATGGAGGTTTAGTGCTTAGTGTTATTGTTTATGGGCCGGTTTGGGATTGGGCCCTATTCTTAGTTTACAGACAGTGCTCAACACCCCCACCTTGCAGTGAAATGTCAGTTTTTCCATCCTTTTAACATTGCAAATAGCTTAAAACTTAAAATAGAATTTGAAACATCGTAAACATGTACATTTTAAATCTAATAAAGGAAAGGAAAATGTCTTGCATCTCAGAATCTGATGTTTTTTAGTCCTTTGTTTTCATCCTTGTCGCTGTGTTTTTCTATAAACCGACTGAGCTCCAACTGGGATATTGTGCTCTCTCTTTTTAGTTTTGGTGAGGACTAGGGAAGCACCATTCTAGTACAACTGCAGCTGCATTATTGACTTTTTGGGCAGACTTGTGAAGACACTGTTGCAGTAATTGATTCTACAAAAGATGAATGCATGACTTAGAGTCCTGCTGAGACCTTAGTCCTTCAATCCTGGAGATGTTCTTTAGGCGATAGAAGGCTGACTTTATAACTATCTTTATGGGCCTCTGATGGTTCAGGTCAATAATCCATCACTACATCCAGTTATGAGTTTGACTGGTGGTTTCTAGCTTTATTAGCTGAAGCCTTCTGCTGAATTTTGAATGATCTTTATTTGTCAGAAATGTTTTATGTCAGTTTTTTCTTGAATGGGCTTAAGAAAATGTTGGCACATTCATACATGATTGTTTTATGCATTTGTAAAGATCAATTCTGTTTTCCTCCTCCGCAGAACCTGGTTGTCTGGTATTTATCCCACCCTTTATCCAACACATCTGCTGTACCGTATATCTAATAAATAAAGATATCAGACTCCGAACTAAGTGCTTGATATTTTATTTTCAGATTCAGCTAACATAGATTATACTCACAAATAACCTTGAGAGACCAACTGATGTGCCACAGTGATGAGGTCTGATATCCCAGACGACAGATCGCTGCCACTGCTCCCAGGTTTTTTTTAATTTTCATTTAGTTATTATTTTTATTCAGTAACAATTAGGTTTCCAATGTAACAGAGAATAATATTAAAAACAAAAAAACTCTAATGTAAAAGCTCAGATTTTCTAGACTACTTTAAAAAGTACAAAATATAGACAAATTGTTCTTACTTAGAGTAAGAAGAGTAAAAGTAACTAGCGCTATTCCACCCCTGATTTTATGTAAAATGGGTTACAATTTCAGCAACTAAAGGAAGAACTATACCTTAAATATAAGCTGATCAGGAAGAAGCATCATTAAAAAGGTTAAAAAGGTAAGCTAATGTTGTACATTGGATGAAAGTGAAGTTATTTCTGATATACAAAAACTATAGCAGAAGTCATTTGGAAACACTCACTCATTTGGAAACAAAAAAGCTGCTGTTATTACCACAGCTTTACATGAAGGATGACCAATGGATCGTTTATATTATGGAACCTTTTAATTTCAAAGGACAAAAAAGGAAACAAAATGCTGCAGAAGAAAGTCGGTTCTTATCTAATAATCTTAATGGTCATAGGAACCAATTCTTGCTTCTGGGCTGTGACTGCCTGACTACCTGACTGACATGTCAGTCTTAGCCTTTGTATAAACTATATTGTGTCTTGTTTGCCTACCCTCAAATAAAAAAAATCAGATTATGGTCTTTATTTCATAATCTTCTTAGTTTGGCATAATCCTTCCTCTTTACCAGTTTACATGTATAAAGTTAACTAACATTTTTTTTCTTTCATTGTTTTTATCATTCATTCTGTTCATTGTTTTCTTTTTTGATATTATCAGAGTGAGAGCACATCCAATGTTACTTTCTTATCATGTTATTATTATTATTATGTTATTTTCTTATTTTTAGGTTAAGATAATGATTTTTCCTTACTTGTAGCTTAAGACAAAGACAGGATTATATCCAATTTTAAGTG
The DNA here is from genome assembly GCF_016077235.1 of Cyprinodon tularosa. Classification (NCBI taxonomy): domain Eukaryota; kingdom Metazoa; phylum Chordata; class Actinopteri; order Cyprinodontiformes; family Cyprinodontidae; genus Cyprinodon; species Cyprinodon tularosa. The sequence continues at coordinate 318,168 of NW_024038437.1, read as the reverse complement.
CTAAGATCTGCCAGAAAAGTACATTTGGAATCCATTTGTTAAAAAAAAATAAAAACTAAAGAATTGTGATTTGTTTAATTTTTTATATATTTTCCTGGCTCTCAAATTTGAGGAAACTTGCTTTTTAAAAAGACTACCAGTTATGCATTTGCTTATGTTAAGGACAGTGGTCTCCTGAGGGAAAAAAGGAGCTGTAAACAAATGACAGCTGGTGTGGGATCCTAGTCATGTAAATGAGTAATGGGAGTGTGCAACAACTTTGAAATTGTAGTCAGGCCTGACTGAGACACACGAATGACCCATGGGACTTAAAGGTGTCGTGTACAGTTTTGTTGTTTCTTTTTTTCATGCACATGAGAATGACAGTAATATAAGACATTAAAAGCTGCGTGAACACAGGCGGGAGAGAATGTATTATGTACCACTGAGTGCTGATGAAAGTGCCTGTAAGTCCTTGAGGGTTTAGTAGTAGACACTACAAACAGAAAATCCCCAGAGAGCATCATCACTTCCCTCCTCCTCCCCTTCCTCCTTTTCTTTCTGACAAAGTGGAGCACCATTAAGACCACACTGGGAGTGAAGACACATTTCCTTAAAAAGGCTGCCAAACCAGATGCCAGCAACTCCGGAATCATTCTATTGATTTATCTGACCATTATGGCAAGACATTTGTGTAAAGATTTAATGTTTGACATTAGAACTAATTCACCCCACTAGTTTATACCTACACTGGACTAGCTGGAGATTTGCTCACACTATTTCAACATTATATCAGACCATTTAAAATGACACTCTTATTAGTTGGAGCAGAAAGTTCTACAAGTCAACCAAATTGCCTTACTAAGGGCCTGATCTTCAGAAAGTTTGTTTGTTTAACATATTTGCATGAACAGAACAGATCTTCAAAGAAGGTGCAAAGGGATTTGCTATTATAATTAATAAGACGGTGTGTGCAAATCATTCTTTTCATTCGTAGGATGCCAAATGATGGAGAGATACTATGCTCGCATGTAAACATATTCAACAAAAACAATAGCAGGATAATGAAAAAAAATGTCTGCAGGCCCACACACATTGATCGTTATACAATCAAAACAAATAGGAAAAAAATGACTGAGCTTAGATATTTTTTGCATGTGTGAGCTGGGCTATGGGGTGCACTGTAAATATCATTAATAATATTAAATTATAGTTTAATATATCATCATTATTATCTGCACCTCCATTGCTTGGAACCTCATCTTCCTTTAATGGCTCCCCTCAAACTGCCAATAGAACATGCAACCTGCTCATTTTGATGGACGGAATCAAACCAGTTTGCACGTCTTAACAGTTGCACAGAAAACCTTGTAGATCACCCACACCACTCCAACTTATTGTATGCACTAAAAAAAGAAAATATTTTTGCAGCTTCCTCTTATATGGAATGTTTGAAAATAAGGCCATAAGTACTTAATCCCAAATGGTAGACTTTATGATGCAGTACCTGACAGATTTGATCAGATCTAACCTAACTACTTGCCATCAAAAGAGTCGACAATATGTTGACTAGTTAATACATATTGTACCACGTTTAAATGTGCAAATTACCTGGCTAGTGCAGCCTGGAAACTTAATGAGTAATGCCATAATGGCTTCTGTTAGTTAAGTGGGCTTTTTATGCTTCCAAGATACAGGGCCAGAAAGTGGTACTTGCAAACTATGAAATTTTCTAGAACATTTTTGATGCAGTTTTTGCACTTAACACATTTTAAAATGGGAGAACTACTTCTTTCAAAACTCCTCAACCTTATGCAGAAATCAACTAATGAAACCTAAGCTACAACTAGCTGAACAGTAAAGTGTAAACAGTAAAAGGGTTTTACGCTTTTTATGGCTTAAATAGCTCACTAGTGCAAAGTAATCACAATCATTGAGGTAAACATGTGCACTAGTTATTTAGAAAGCTTTGAGTAATTAATTAGTATATATTTTGAAAAAAGGTTGAAAAATATATGCTAAAATGAGCATTACTAGCAAAATATTGCCCTAATAGCTGTATGATGCAGAAGTGATTTACTCTAGCAAGAAAAGCTTGAACATTGTCCCTTTTAGGCCTTACTTGTTTTCTATTGCCACTATAGCTACTGTATTAACTTGTAGAGCCCAAAAAGTCATAGTAGATCACCAATGCAGAAAAACAAGACACTGTAAACAGGAAAATAAAAAAGATGCATTAGTTAAATAGATTGGTCAAAATGGCTAAAAGAGGTTCACTGGAATTCTAGGATTGGGCTATATATGATCACATGTAGATAGACTAATGTATTTTGCCACACAAGCTAAACCCTTTTAGTTCCATTAATAAACAGATGTATGGAAAAAAAAAGCTGCAATGGCAAAACTGAGAATCACCAGGGAAATAGCCATCAGGATTTGTGCTGATTTGTAAACATTTTAAGGTTTTTTGATGCCAGCTATATGATTTCACTAGTTTGATCTGGTCGTTGACAAATGGAGGACCTTTGCTCTACTAATTGGCAAAGAAAAAACATTGGTAGCCAAAATTAACAGCAATATATTACACAATTGTGATGAAACATTAAACTAGTAAAAAGCAGCCACAAGCCAGTCAGAACAAATTATTGCTATAATCAAAAATGTTGAGCATTTGCAATAATGGTTTTCCCTATAATGTGTTCCTTTCAAGTACAGTCAATACCAAGAGCAGTCTCAGCTGGAGGTGTGAAGTGGTCAGCACATGACACACTGATATCCAATCAGTGAAGACCATTTTGGCGCATCAGCAGCTCTTCTGGGGATGTAGGAGATGCCCGTGTCAATTCAAGTGTCCACAGTTTTGCCCAGAGAGCCAGAAGCATATACACATGCACACTTGAACATGTTGGATGCCCAGCATGGAGCATTACCTTCTGTCGAAAGTGGAAATGAAAGGTCACATAATGGTGCGAGATTAGAACCTGGCTTTGGGTTTTGGCCTTCTCTCTGAAATCGGTCAGACACATTAGAGGGACATGTTTTCCTGTCGCCTCATTTGAGGTGTTCTTGTGAGCCTTGTCAAATCCTCTCCCGTCCTTACACTTCCACCGCCTCAGGCATTTAGAGCGAGAGAGAGGCGAGAGTGAGAAGAAGAAAGAGTGTGTGTGTGTGTGTGAAAGAGAGGATTTCACAAATGCCTTCATCATTTAAACGGTTGGTGCTGTCGCTGGAGCGCGGCATGAATAATTCAGCAAGACTGCTCCTTCTTCAAACAGACAAATAGAACAGGATTACGCCCCTGCAAAACAAACGGTAAACACCACAATCAAAACAACAGAATTAATTAGGTAATTAGGGAGACAAAATAAATGTGAAATAATGATAAACTCTTCAGAGACCGCAGCTGCAGCTCCTGTTACAATATGCAAATATGCAGATTCGAGAGTTCAGAATACATTTACAGACTCAGAGGATTGTTTGGGAATGAATGGCACCCACAACCATTTTTATAATGATGAGATACGCTCGCATAATCCGTATCCAAGCACACTGCAGAGGAGGAATCTCAGAAGTGTATTTGCAAGACTTGCACAAATCTTTGCGAAGCCAGTCAATCAGCGCTGATGAATATTCAAAGCGGTTCTCAGAATATCATCAGCAAAGAGGATGCTGCTTAGTCAAAGTTTCAGGCTTTTATCTGTTCAGAAATGTATTTGTGTATACACAGCATCCTTACATGGCTGGGGAGAAAAAGATACAGATATTTAGATACTTATATAATTAAAGAATGAGCAGCGAAAAGCTCAAGGATTTGTAGTTCATTTGCAGTTAAGAGTTAAGAACGTTTTTATCTGCTCTTCATTCCAGCTAGAGGAGTATTTCAGTGCTCTTTAGCCGATTAAAAGTGTAAGCAAAGAGAATCCTACTCTTCGCTGAGAAATCCACCAATAAAAAAGAAGCGGCAAAGAGAAGTAGGCCCCTGCAGATGATTTTTGCATGCCCACAAAGATCAGGGCCATATTTTCTGCCATAGGCAATTAATGTAATTTTCTGAAGCACAGGAAGTGCATTTGACACCTCAGCTTCTGTCAGACAACAGAAAGTAGCACTGGTGTGTGTGTTGGTAGAGGAGGATCTTAGGTAAATAAGAGCTATTGCTTTCAAGCCATATTTAAATCAGATTTCCATATTGCAGCCCTTGAATGACGGTTTAGAGAGCGGGACGAGAGGGTTGAAGCGTAATGACAGCTTCTCCTGGGTTTATTGAAAGTGATGAAAGCTCAGAAGAGGGGATTGCTCACTGTGAATTCATGAATTTGAAAGAGATTATTTAAGTATAGATCAATTTGAAAGTCCTAACACCCAGCTCTGATGCAAAAGCGTCAAGGGCAGAAAATAATATGAGTATGAACAGGAAAAAAAAGGACTCCTCACAGCATCCTGAAAAGCTGTTTTGCTGCTGGAACAAATTAGCACTTTATGTGTGATAAAGCTTCTGATCAGTCAGGGCAAGGTATACAGAACATGTAAATCAGCATGCAGACAAAATGTGCTTTTTATTTGACAACTATATATAGTGCCTTGTATGTGTCAAGTATTTATGCTCTTTGAACTTTTAAGATTTTAAATAGAAGGACAGGGAGGCATTGCTTTTCTTGTTTGATTTGATTTTATTTTTGTTTTCAAATTTACATGAGATATTCACTCGAATTCAGTCCCTCTGAACCAATGCTTTGTGGAACAACCACTGGCTGCAACTTGGTAGAGACTAACTTGGTAGTATCTCAAAAGACTGGCAGCCTGCAAGTCTTTTGAAATATGTCTCTACCCCTTTGCAAATCTTCAATTGGAAAATGATTCTTTAATAGTTTTATTCTTTATGACCTTTGCCAATGCAACAATTAATATGCTTTCATCTAGACCAGAGGTCTGCAACCTGCAACTCCAGTGTACTGTGATGTACTAATAACAATAACTATAATGTACAATAATGAAAAATATCAGTCTTATAAGCTTTATTGGTTTTTATAAAGAATATTAGAACTGAATTTTCACAACATAATGACATTAAACGCCCCAGAAATATGTTTTTTTTAAGCCATTTCTCTTTTATTTAGCTTGGAAATTATGTTTTTCATCATTTAATTTTTTATTTTATTTTTTACATTAAATAAGATCCTAGAAAAGAAAATCCATGCTTCATCTTTATAAATCATTTTATGTTTTCCCTTCATTGTTTTAGATGGCAACAGATTTCCAGTGGCAGATATTTAACAAAAATTATAGGTTGTATTTTATTAAAAAGTCATGTGAAATTGTGCAGCTCTAAACAACGTTTCCTTAGCCAAGCACAGGGCAAAGTGGCACTTTGGATATGAAAGGTTGCAGACCCTTGATCTAGACCATTGTATTGTACTTTTGGCTGTTTTGCTCCACTTTGGTTTCCCTCTACAACATCCTCTGCTCCATACTCCCACCCTGCTTTCCCCACCAATTAAAAAAAACAAACTAATAATTTTCTTAGACAATTTTTTCAACAAGGGTTTCAATTTGGTGCTCTTACATAAAGGCCTGATTAACTCATTAATACACCTGAGCATCTCTGCAGCTCCTCCAGAGTCACTATGAAGTGCATTATCTTATTAATGCACCACTGCTGTCCAGCCTAGTCTGAAATGATGGCCATGTTTTTATGTGTTAGCAATGATGCTATAGCCTTTTTTTTGTATCTTTTTTTGCTTAAAACCTCTGCATTGCATTCTCTCTGACCTTTTTCTTGCAGGCCTTGGTCTTCATGATGATGCTTGTTCACTAATATGCTAACAAGCCTCTAAGGTCTTTACAGGACAGCTTCATTTAGATTAAGATGCAATGGGACACTGGTGGCCACTAATTACCGATTATGTGAAATCTCAGAGCACTTGCATTTTAGTAATAGGCATCGGAGCAAAGGAGACTTATTTATTCACACCATTACAGTATCTAAGAACGCCTAACTCTGAAAAACCTATGGAACCAATATTTTTCTCACACTTTTTACAATATTGTTAGGATTTATAACAAAATGTGAAAAATATCAAGATGTATGTATCCTTTTGCAAAGCTCTATACAAACCTGTATATATGTCAGCTCTTGTGGGAATAGATCAGTCAGAGGATGAAAAAATACAGATTTGGACAAAAGCAGCATGGATCAGAAAATCAGGGTATCCGCTGCTGTGTGCCTCTTTGACCGTGTACAGATTTACTGGTGAACTGTTTCTAAACGGCTGGGACTAACTGCATTAACCACAGCTGAATCTAACCCCTGAAGACAAGCATAAAAGAAGTTACAAGACAGACTTAGATTCTGTGGTGCCATCAAAGCATGGCAGCTCCACAGATCCCCTGCGTCAAAGGAGAGAAAAGAAAATATATCACTAATAAATGAACATGAGACACAGAGAAAGAGGAAAATCTGGGACAAAGAGAACGTGGCAAACATCTTTCGCTATGAGTCAAATAGAATAGAGAATTAGGAGCTGCTGCTGTCCTGCAGGGCCAGGGCGGCTGCTTTTCTGTGCCGACACATCCTCATCTATGCCAGCACTCATTTACTGATCTCATTAATATCCCCACTCTGAGGAGGAGAGACGGCAGCCGTGAAACAGCCTCCACCATCTCCTCCTCCTCCCTCCATCCTCTCTCAGCCTGTTCCACTGGGCCCTCCCTCCCGCGCCTCTCATCTCCACCTCTCTGTAGTTCAGTAATTGGGCTCAGCTCATTGTTATTCAAAACCCTGTAGAACCAATTAGCTGTGGACCTTCTGACCCTGGCTTGCTATGTAATGGTGCAAGCTAAAGACTCTAAGTGAGGAAGCCAAGAGCAAAGGTTTTAAATTCCTTTAGTTCCTGATTAATAATCCTGTCAGGGCGATCAGAGACATTAAAGAGAAACTCTGGTTCGGCTCCTGCTTTTATGGCGTCTCCCTCATTTCTAGGCTGTCCATTAAAGCTTAATGATGCCGGGGGTCGCTCTCGCTCTCCCTGTCTTGTCAGATAAATGCACAGTTAACAGGATAATGAGGAATCCTGATCCTTCGGCAATCTGGGACAGGGCGGCCGTGTGACCCCGCGGGGAGGAAGCAGAGCAGCAGGGGGAGGATGAAGAGGGAGCTGAAGCTAGTGGCTCAGTGAGGATGGTGGACGAGATGTCCAGCTGCCCTGCAGGGTAGAGATGAAAGCGCCAGGGCAGACAGGACCTGAGGTAGAAAGTAGAGATGAGTGGGATGCAGATAACACCCTCATGAAACATTGATGAGAAGAGCATAGGTAAGGAAGAGTAGTGGTGAAGACTGCCAGAGCGATCTGCAGATTCTAGGGATTTGTTTAGTCGGGTAAAAGAGGTCACCTTTTTTGGTGTCATCCTGGTTTAAAACATTTTATAAAATAATAAAACAAACAGCAAAATAATATAATATGCATTTATGAGTGAAGTGGCATAACAAGAGATTTTAAGCCTTTTAAGTGTATTTATTCCTTTAGCAATCTACACAAAACACCAACATGTCACTGGAGTTTTAAAAGATATATATATTTAAAAAACTACAGCTGAAACCAGCTCCGTGCAAAAGCACCACCCCCCTTTAAATATTTCATATTTTGAAACACTTGAACCAACAAATATTTTATTATGCTTTGGGGGATTTAAAAACACAAAAAACAAGCTATTTCTGTCAGGTTCTCTCTCTGAATTACTCTTTATTTTCTCTCTCCATCTTCACAGTCTCCCTAGCTTTCCTGTCCCTGCTTAAGGAAAGTAAGCCCACAGCATGATGCTGCCACTATCTTGTGTCACTAATCTATAGAGAAGCTGCCTTTCAAAAAGCCTGTTCCTGAGTCATCTTGTTGGCATGATATCTTAGATTTTTTTCTTTGTTGGCTTTTCTCTGTTGTTAAAATTGTAGTTTTTTTTTATTTTTAATCTGTTTTTGGTCATAGTTCTGGTTATCTTACCTTTGTTGGTTCTTCCCATGTGTCTGCATGTAATGCTTTTAATACCTTTTTTTCTTTAGTCTCACTTACCTCTGCCTCATAGCCTTCCTTCCTTCACAGCTGCTGTTTTTTCTGCTGATTAGACACATCAGGTTGTGGTTTCACTAATCAGCCTCCCAGTATTTATAAGCCTTTCAGTTTCTATCAGACCTCATCAGCTTCTTCTGTATTCTAGTTTCGACTGCCAACCATTTTTTCTACCAAGCTGTTGTTTTGGTTGTTTTTCTCGCCATGTATCCTCTTTTGCTGTAATGTTTCTGGACCTTTTGAGAAATAAATACTTAATTCATCACACCGCTTCCATTGTCCTCTCTGAATTTAGGTTCAACAAACTATTCCAGCAAATATGGAATTGTGGGTGTGATTTGTTCAGAGCGAGTTAAAGACTTAATTGTCAAACATATACAGACGAAAAAGGTCCAACTTTTATTGGGTTCACTGTTTTGTCAGTAGCTTTCTCTATTTCTTGACTGTGTTGCTTTTACGGTTTGTTGCAAACTCAACAGAACTTCACTCAATCCTTTTTTGGCAAATTGCAAACAAACACATCTATGCTTTCTTCAATTGCAATACATTACAGAGTGTGATGTCTTTAGTACACACCAGAGTATTCCAATAAGCGCGGAAATTTTACTCTTCAAACAAAGAATCTCCAGAAATATAATCTAGGAAATCAAAAACAAAATCTTTACTTTGATAGATTTGATAGAAAGTAAATGCCTTTAATTAACGATGGAGGGACAGAAATGCAGAGGTACGAGTACTGTTGGTACTCCCACCTTTTAGAGATGATAACTCTAAAAGATGTTTTGACTGGAAATTATCCCAAATAACCCACAAGGACTGGATGGTTCTTATAACAGGAACACAGCCTAAATATGGCTGCATACACCAAGGGATGATTGCTGAATAGAAAACTGTTAGAGAACCTATTTAATCAACCAATCAATCAATCAATCAATCAATTTAGTTTTACTCTAACAACATAAATTAATGTACGATGCAATCATTCTATGTACAAGTGGAAATTTCCCATTGCTGTAGAAACAGGATAATCCTGCCTGGTTGACAATCTCAAATAGTAAAGATTAAAATCTAAGATAATTAGAATGATCAAAAACCTGACAGTAACTGCTAAGATTATTAATACCTAGCTACCAGACATAAATAAACTTGGTGAAAACAACATAGAAACAGAAAACAAGTTTATAAACTTTGACTTAAGATCAGTGAATTTAATGCAAGAAATAAAATGCTATTTTAAACTGTAGATACAATAAACTCCTTTTACTATTTTAGCAGTTTTTAAAGGTGGATTAGATCCAGATTATCTCTGAATCCCATCAAAGGCAAGTTTGAAGACATTCTATGTTTTATAAAGTGTGCATAGTTCCTCACAGCCGTTACCTTCGGTCCATATAAGGTCTTGACTCAACCTGTTTATGAATCCTCTCTGCTGGTCATTATAATTTTTGAACCAAGATTTGCTCGCACCTGTTTTCTGGAACCTGTTTAGAGAGGCTGAGGTATTTGCATTCCTTATTCTGAAGTGCTTATTTGGTTCAGTTCACATGCAACGCTGTAAACACAAGCTGCTTCAGGTCCTGGGACACTGATACATCGCCTCTGAGGCTGCTGTAAATCCTTTTACAACAAACTCCATAAAGCACTCTGGTGCCTAAATATTTATGGTAGCCTAAGTTTCCCTCGAGGGTTGTTTTCTGTCAAAGTACCAACAGCAGTAAGTCATGTGGAGCGGCTCCAGAAATCTTATCAGGGAGTCATGTTCTGGCCATCTCCAGCAGAGGAGGAACACACAGGGAGGAAAGAAGGCCTGAGTGATTCTCCTTCCATCACTTCTCCCCCCCTAGGTCTCCTCTGTTAGTGGATTCAATTGACCCGCCAAACAAACATATCGCTGCGTGACCTCTGCAGAGCAGACAGACAAACAAACAAACTTTACCATGTCAAAAAACACCAGGTCCACCTCTGCGAGGGACCACAAAACAGTCAATCCAAGATAAACATGCTGGAAATATCAATGGACAGAAGACAACAGCCAATATGTCAGGGCGTACGCTGACCAGGCTAGTGGATCTGAGGGAATGGGAGACGTTTCTGCTGTACGTTCCATCAGTGTGTAGGTGGGAGACAGCCGGGGAGTAAACAGAGCTGTGCTTACTGGGAATCTCATAAGTTGAACTGTGTAATCCTGGCATTGCTGTGGGCTTCTGAAAGCCGTGGCTCCTTGAAACAAGTGTCTCTAAAAAAGGCAGGCTTGATGAGTCCTCAAGCACCCTCCCAATGCTGTGATTACTGACGTTTACCCTCTTTAATATGTGTAATTCCCATTTTCTCTGATTCACGAGTAAGGGCCCTCAGGGGGACCTCGCTAAGTGGCAGTCTGCCAAAGCTCTCTGGCTGAAAAGGCTCTAAGTCATTTTTCCCTCAGCAGTTAGAAACAACGTGACAGTTTCAGGTTGTCTCATCTGCCTTTATTGCTGTTATCTGCATCTCCAAGCACTGATGATAGCTTTACTATGCTATGTTTTTTTGTTATGTTCTTCCCATGCAGGTGTGATGCATATTTGCTTCATGACTCAGTTCCTATAAAAAAGGATTGAATCGCTGGCAACATGATACTTTACCTCAACAGGCTCCACATAAGTCACAAATCGCTCCTTTTTTTAAATGCCCAGTAGAGCCCTTATAATGATTGTGTGTTAAAACAGCAAGAATAATACCAACCACAAAACTCAATGCAACATGTTTTTTTTTCCATCTCTTTTCCAATACAGACATTTTTAAAGACTTTAAGTCATAAACGTAACAACAGTCTAACACTGTTGCAACCACTTTAATGTAAAAGCCTCTATAAAGTATTACAGCTGTTGAAAAATATACCAAAATAAACCCCTTGAAATATTAGAAACTTCTGAGCCTGGTGTGACTATTTAGGTTAGAAAATTATTTCTGAGAATGAAAATAATTTGAAATGGGCTTTGTTTGTACAATACGTATGGTTACAGCATATTATTTATTGTCAGACTAATTCAATTTGTTGTAGAATTGAGAGACATGCTCTTAAGGCTTGGTGGAGGTTTTTGAGGACCCAAATGCAGAGATGAGTAGGCAGAGATAAGTTTAGCTGATTTAATAAAGATCCAGAGGCAAACCAGGCAAAAATACAAAACACTGAGAACCAAAAAAAAAAAAAAAAATTGAAAATCTCAGGGCAAAAAAAAAAAATGGGAGCAACAAGATGAGGAAGCATAAAAAAAGAAACCACCAGTGAGGAACACCAGAGGTGGTGTTTAAATGGGGAACAGAACAAAGGATGGGCTAATGAGCCAATATGGAGCAGGTGTGGATAGAACTAACTAGAAGGGAGCCAAGGGGAAAGGAAACAAGCACAGGGGGGCAGCAGAGAGTAACTCAAGAACACAACACTGCTAGAAAACATCTAAACAGACACAGAATGACAAAGAAACTAAAAAAATACCAAAACAGAGGGCAGAACCCAGGCACTTGCAACTGGCAAAGCATCACCAGACCCCTTGGTCAGATACTGGGTCTCTAAGCAACTACATTCAGTCAATATTTCTTCTAAACTTCTCCCACCAGCTGGACAATTATTGTTTAAAGCTGCTATATGAGCTCATATATAATGACATTAGTTCAATATATCATATACATAGACAGTGTGGTTTGGTGTGTTCTTAGTTGTTTTTAAGTTTTAATATGAATCCTTTCCTTTTTCATTATACAGTTAAGGTCAGTCAAAAATCCATCTTGTTTTTTAAATCTGGTTTCCTGCACATATTTTTCCATAAATAGCTTGTTTTCAATATATTGTCAGCTTCAGTTAGACAATTTACGCTGATCAGTCAACACATTTTTTGAGTTCCTCCATCATCATGGCAGGAGGCACTCCACATCACTATCAAAAGTGAGAATTTTAGAGGCTGTGGTTGCATTTAATTTCTAGTTAGAGTATTCTTTTCATCTCTTGGTTACAGAATGCGCTACGGGGCCAAACACAGAAGCCTCACTGTTGGAGAACAGCTACATGATGACAGACCCACCAAGAATGCTCGCCTGACCGCCATATGTAATATAGCACCGGAGTTCCCTTATTAAGGACTGAAATAATTTCCACCAAAGTGGTTGGTGGTGCTGACAGCTCAGATTAATGCTCTCTGTAAAACAGCCAGAATAACAACTGCTTCTGCACGCATCGTGAAAACCAGTAAGTTTGGCTGAGGGAAGCCTGCCAGCTCTACAAATTCATGCATATTTGGGTCTGTGAACATCTGCCAGCACAAATAATTTATGCTGTTCTCTCTGCTAAGGGGCAATGAATCCCCTCTGAAAAGTTTTCCCCAACTTCTACAGTAAGCCTCCCTCCTCCTTCTCCTCCTTTCCTCAGTGTGAAGTGGTGCAGACACATGCTCCAACCACACACTGGGCTGAAAGAAGAGCGTCCCGTTGCGTGTGGGAAAGTACCACGCATCACTTCAGTTGACCGAGGGCCAACTGTTTCCTGTCTCGTTTTTTGGCCCTCGGGGTCAAAGGGCAAAGCCAAGGCCGCATCCAGAACAACCTCTGTGCTGAAGTGTGAACAGAGTGTTTCTTTGGGTCCAGGCCTCGCTGCAGGGAGACGCCTTCCACAGGAACAATAAATATCTCATGATATCACGGAGGTGGTTCAAAACATTTGAGCTCACTCGTTCTACGGCTCTTCCAACAGCTTTGTTGTTGTGTTCCAACACAACCATATCAGGTGATCAAACATCCAGTGGGAGATCTTTTAATATTCAGAATGCCACCACCACCAACAGATGGCGTATTAATCATTAATCAAGTCTCTGCCAGTTGTGTTTGATGTGCAGCATAAAGATTCTGGGCTAATTTTTTTTGCTCTGCCGTGTGCAGCACGATGATGATAGACTATTTATGAGCTGTGAGGAAACCTAACATTTTCCTCTAAAATCATAATCATACACCCACAGTCAGCTCAACATGAGGCCAGCTCATACTGTATTATATCAGGCTGCAAATTAGACACCAACTGTTTAAACATTTGTGTCATTCTACCTCCTAACAACTATTTATAAGTTAGAAAAAATACCTGAAGGAAAAGAGAAAGCTGTAATTTGGGAAATGATCAGTTTGCAGTTTGATTTTTACAGTAAAAGTGTGTTGAGAGGACACTCTTAACAAACGCATGTGTCAGATACTTCCCTGACCTTTCTTGTTCCTCCTCTTGTCTTCAGCCTCTCCTCCCGGTCCAATCCTGTCTCGGCCTCGCCTTCGGCCGCCTGGCAGGAGGTCAGCATCAGCCCAGTCCAATGCAGCTCCTGAAGGGAGCAGCTGTCAACAAGCAGCATGGATAGTTGGAGCACCGAGAGCAACGCTGTGGCAGGTCGAGGTCAGATGGAATCAGTCAGCCCGGAACTGACCGACGGCGCGGTTGGAGGAGAAACTGTCAAGGTTCAGGCACCCTAATGAGATACCAGCATTACATGCGTGGAAATCTGAACTATATGCCCCAGCATGGCTGTTTCTGGAAAAGCATTTTCTCATAAATACTAATTCTGACTCTTTAATGAAGTGGCATCACTTCTAGAAAGAATGTTTTTGTTATCTTCATCATTAGTTACATTGATAAAACCATGATAAAAAAGAGAGCACCAATCAGAGGACACTGAAATCAAATATCAATGTCAAACATAGGTAATAAAATGATTGTGTCAACTAAATGATAATTAGATTTGAAAATTAAAATAGGTCAAACAATATTTAGAATTTTTCATTTTTGAGATATAAACATCTTGGGATGTTGAAAAGTAACCCTGTTGTAACCCAACATGTTGTCTAGAATTAAGCTGTTTCAAGTATTATGAAGAGGTCAAGTTTACAAATTGATATGGCAGCAAAGTCAGATCAGATGAACAACTTCTACCACCGTGCTTGACATCTGTTATAATCTAATCCCTTAAAACTGAACAGATTCTTTAAAACAGCTTGAAATAAAACAACAACAAAAAAAATTCTACTTGCGAGGAACTTTAAATAATTGTTAATAATTGGCCACCTTGGATTAAGATATGTAAAATCTTGACTAAGTATTCTGCATTTATTAGACTTTTAAAAAAACAACCTTTGCTGGTTGATTCTTTTTCTGAAAAAGATAAAACTGCATGGTTGTTTCTGAAGTAGTAAATTTCCGGCTCACATTAATCACATTCATTAATGTGTACAGCTACTGCAACAAAATGGAAATTATTTCAAGTCCAAAAAGACAAAAACATACAGTTTTTAGGAGCAGGCTGAATCAAATGTTTATTTATATCTTGTAAAGATCTTATTTGAAGTCTTTGGCAATGATGGCTATATCTCCTAAATCTGTGCTGACGGTCGCTTCCAGAGTGAGGAATTTCTCCTGACCTCAAAAGGTCACGGAGCTGCCCTCAATGCTCAAACTGTTCATGTCACTTTGTGTAATGCATTTATTCTACACTATGGTTATAAAGCTATGAACATGGGGGTTTGAATCAACAGTCCAGCTACCTCTGGATGTGGTGGAGAGGAGTTCATTGGACACCAGAGACACCTAGCTGTTATCACTATTATATATCATTTTCGTTAAATCCTAGTAATGTTTAATTTCCTTAAAGTTATGGTTCTAAGTAACTGAAGGGGCAATATCCCTTTAGGGATAATTAATTCACTACCAGTGTGCTGTAAGTAGTAATAATAATATTCTGGCTCTCATTTTATTTTTTTGTTAGTCTTTTATTCAGAAATGTTTGAGCTCACATCACCATTGATTTGGTTCTCATGTTTTATATCCTACAGACTTTTAGTCTCTATAGTTGATCCATAGAGAGCTTTTTTGTCATTTCACCAGAGGTGTTTCTTTATCTCTAACTTCTTACTGTTATCAACATTCTATAGTAGAAAATACAGCAGAGGATGTTAGAAAACAAGGTTGTAATACAGAAACTAGTGCAGATATATGGAAAGCCCAGAATGCCACATTTGAATAAATAAATGAAGCGTAAAAAGTTGATTACTTCATGTTGCTCAGCCTGCATACATCAGTCATCTAGTTAAGATAATTGGTCTGAAATAGACGTGCAGTGAAGTCAATGAGTCATACACTATATTGCCAAAAGTATTTGCTCACCCATCCAAATTATTGGAATCAGGTGTTCCAATCACTTCCATGGCCACAGGTGTATAAATTCAAGCACCTAGGCATGCAGACTGTTTTTACAAACATTTGTGAAAGAATGGGTCGCTCTCAGGAGCTCAGTGAATTCCAGCGTGGAACTGTGATAGGATGCCACCTGTGCAACAAATCCAGTCGTGAAATTTCCTCGCTCCTAAATATTCCACAGTCAACTGTCAGCTGTATTATAAGAAAATGGAAGTGTTTGGGAACGACAGCAACTCAGCCACGAAGAGGTAGGCCACGTAAACTGACGGAGCGGGGTCAGCGGATGCTGACGCGCATAGTGCGAAGAGGTCGCCAACTTTCTGCAGAGTCAATCACTACAGACCTCCAAACTTCATGTGGCCTTCAGATTAGCTCAAGAACAGTGCGCAGAGAGCTTCATGGAATGGGTTTCCATGGTCGAGCAGCTGCATCCAAGCCATACATCACCAAGTGCAATGCAAAGCGTCGGATGCGGTGGTGTAAAGCACGCCGCCACTGGACTCTAGAGCAGTGGAGACGCGTTCTCTGGAGTGACGAATCGCGCTTCTCCATCTGGCAATCTGATGGACGGGTCTGGGTTTGGCGGTTGCCAGGAGAACGGTACTTGTCTGACTGCATTGTGCCAAGTGTAAAGTTTGGTGGAGGGGGGATTATGGTGTGAGGTTGTTTTTCAGGAGCTGGGCTTGGCCCCTTAGTTCCAGTGAAAGGAACTCTGAATGCTTCAGCATACCAAGACATTTTGGACAATTCCATGCTCCCAACTTTGTGGTAACAGTTTGGAGCTGGCCCCTTCCTCTTCCAACATGACTGTGCACCAGTGCACAAAGCAAGGTCCATAAAGACATGGATGACAGAGTCTGGTGTGGATGAACTTGACTGGCCTGCACAGAGTCCTGACCTCAACCCGATAGAACACCTTTGGGATGAATTAGAGCGGAGACTGAGAGCCAGGCCTTCTCGTCCAACATCAGTGTGCGACCTCACAAATGCGCTTCTGGAAGAATGGTCAAAAATTCCCATAAACACACTCCTAAACCTTGTGGACAGCCTTCCCAGAAGAGTTGAAGCTGTTCTAGCTGCAAAGGGTGGACCGACGTCATATTGAACCCTATGGATTAGGAACGGGATGTCACTTAAGCTCATATGTGAGTCAAGGCAGGTGAGCAAATACTTTTGGCAATATAGTGTATATTTAAAGTGTATTTGATTAGTTTTCTCAAAAACAAAGACATCTGTTCTCCATCTTCAGCAGTTGCTAATCATGTGACTTCCCCTTTTTAAACAGGCAAGGCTCCAAAGTCTCTGCAAAACTTACTTATCTGGTTTGGAAAGTAATAGAAAGACTGGAAGGGAATTTATTCACGCTCCAAACTCTTTTTTTTTTTTTTTTTTTTTTGTGCAATGCAAAACATTAAAAACTAAATAGCTAACAGATTTAACTTTTAGTTAAAGAAATAAAATAAATAAAGCAACACAGTAATAAGTTTTAATTATTTTTCTGATTTAAATACTATTTTGGGTGGTTTATTTATTTCTCTTCTCATTTCAGCTATTTTGGTTATATGTTATATCAAATTGTTCTTCTAAAATGTTACCCGTTTAGCTAATCCAATAGAAGATTGTGGTCTCTTTCATAAATTGGATCCGTTTTCATTTAATAAATAATTTATCAGCCAACTCTGCCATCTGCAGGATTAAGAAGGGAAGCGCATCAGTTTTCAATCTGAGAAAAACATGATGCATTTGTTGGTTTTATTTCCAAAAGTACAGTTAAAAAAAACAGTCTCTCTCTCTCTCTCTCTCTCTCTCTCTCTCTCTCTCTCTCTCTCTCTCTCTCTCTCTCTCTCTCTCTCTCTCTCTCTCTCTCTATATATATATATATATATATATATATATATATATATATATATATATATATATACACACTGATACATATACATATATGTATCAGTGTGTTTTTAACACATAAAGGGAAGAGAAAACAGCTTCTAGGACTCTTTCTACAGATGTCTGCCTATCGTATGGGTCATTCTATATTAATCGATGCTTTCACCCTGCATTTATCATACAGGTGGAAGTGCTGAAAAATGGGTCCATCAGAAAATCCAAATTAAAATGGAAACACATTTTTGGTGAAGAGGTTTATTCGTGCTCAGACACTCAGGACTGGATCAAAGCAGTGCAGAGACTCGGGGGGAGCAGCAGATGAAAGAGGTACACATTAAGCAGTTTACAGTGGTGACATGAAAAGGTGTTTTAGCTCTACCCTCTCTCTAATGAGGGACAGACGGAGGGTTATCTTTTTAGATATTCAGCTACAAGTTCACAGTGTTTTACATCTCTGCTTGACATCAAAAGAAAGCTCCATTTTTCTTTTGCCAAGGTGATGTGAGGAAAAAGTGAAGTCCCTGCAGATTAAATTAGCATTTATCTATTTCACTGGAGGGCTCATTTGCACTTGGACACTAACTAGATGAGGTGAAGCTAAGCATCTCTACAATTCTGCAGGATTACTTTGACTGAAAATGGAATGGCAGGAACTGAAGAACCCGTTCACTTGTAAAGTAGTAACATGTTTTGACAGAAACAGCATGTTTGTATGTGTGACATCTCAGCATTTATAGAGATCTGTTTCAGTGAAAGGATCAAATGTGCATTATGCAAAGTTTGTTACTTTAACAGAAGAGGTAAATCTCAATATTTGGTTGGCAAGAAAAAACGATATTTATACAAAACACCATCAACCTGTCAGTTTAGTGTAAACATTGACATATTCCCCATTTTAGCAAAGTAATTTATTATCTAAGCCTAACAGTTTACAGCTCCAGTAAGAGGTTTATGTTTATCCAACATGGAAATTATTGCTGTATTCATTTTGGGATTTGAATGTCTTTAAACGGTGCAGTTCCATGGAACAATAATCGTAGAAGATCCCTTTTTGGCGATTCTTAGGAAATGTAAAAATGTTGCTCAAGGGTGAATAGCTAGGAATTTCTCTGGATATTTATTTTAGCTCAAATATATGACGTTTGTACTTTATTATTAAGAATATATATATATGTATATATATATATATATATATATATATATATATATATATATATATATATATATATATACATACCAACTAGAAGTAGAAATAAAAAATAAAACACTCTAGAACTCTAAGGTAAAAGGCTAAAATGTTTAATGGGGGTTGATTTCCCTTTTAAAACAATCTTAAACCTCTTTGATACTGTCTTTATTTATTATTAATAGATAGACTATTACTGGAATAAGTTCATGGTAATCTGATAAAGGAGAAAATAAATATAAAATTTACAGATGTTGGGATTGTTTTGAATCCTTTTAGGAACCTCTGATGGAACCAGTGGAATATCTGTAACATATTTTTAAATCGCTATAAGTGATTTTATGAAGAATCACCTAGACTAAAGTAAATTTTTGTCATTTATTGTCTATGGCTGTAACACTTTTGTTTACTCGTCTTACACTGTAACAAGTCTTACACTGTAAAGAGTTGGTAAGGTAGTAAAGTCATTGAGTAGGTAGAAGTCAAAGGTTATTACTGAGCTACATGAAAATGTTTAGATGTTTACAGCTAAATTGTTCCAAAATAGAAACAAGGTGATCTACGAAATAACTGCTATAAAAGTCACAATGAATCAACTATCTCTATCTGATAAAAAAAAGATGGAACTATGTAACTGTGTTTTTGTTTGTTTTTTAACCTGATTTTGACATAATCTGCAGACACAGAAGAATCATAATGGGCGTTTCTTAATAATTTATTATACTTAGGAGATATTATGATCATTTCTGACAATACAGTAACAAAAAGAGTGTTACTTTCAATACGTTTAGCATAAAAGGTAAGGATGTGTTTGGTCGATTGTTTCTATCTCGTAATGCTTCTCAGTAATAACTTTCACACAAAAAAAAATCTGCAGTTGAACCACAGATAATTGAAAATATATATATATTTTAATCCAGACCCTTTTCTACCACTTTCTTTGTCGCTACAAGCATGCTTAGTGTGAGGGATTGCCTTCGAGTCAATGAGTCGATGCAATCAACTGGTTTTCCTTAGAAAGAAAACTTTGAATCAATTTCACTGCATGATCTGGTTGAATTGTCTCTGTAAAGTGCCTTGAGATGATATGTGTTGTGATTTGGCGCTATATAAATAAACTGAATTGAACTTTTAAATCAAACTAAGGGAGATATCTTAATCTTCCCAGTACTGTATATTCTCTTCATAAACAAATCTTACTTGAGTGAATGTAACACGCCCTGCAGACAGCTTTACTGTAGATTAGATATATTGTCACAACAAGGTTAATAAACATCATGTGCAAATTAAATAAATAAGGCCTCAACATGTTTTAAAGTCTCCATAGTTTCTTTATGCTTAGCCAAGTTGAGATCTTAAGCATGAAACCACTACTACGCCACTGTGAAAACAGATGGATCAAATAGTCCTTGTCCTTTATTTGGACTTCTCACTGTTATTGGAAAAAAAATATGAGTTAGAATTACCAAATCTGGCCTCCTTTCAGGAAAACAAACGGGCTCAGATGTGATTTTCCATTTTACAGGCTGTTTATGTCTTGCAAATTCCTTCTACAGAGGGGCGGCATGGCAGCTTTCAAGTTTTAAAGGCCCACAGTGACCGCAGCCCTTTGTGGCTGAGGCACTTTTCCAGTACTAATGACATACAGTCACACAAGACTCTGGCAGTGGTGTACAACCAAGACTGCCTGCCTGTTGTGTAATTAGTCTACCACTAAGTCCCAGTCTGGGGAAACATTCACAGCCACATTAAACACAGATTGAGCTTTGAGCAGATGGATACGCTCCGGAGGAGTCATATCTAACACAAATGGCTTTCATCAGTAAGATAAACTGATAACACTCCATGTCTAATAAGATCAAGATGTTTGGGGTCCATGCAAGATTTTTTTTTTTTCTTTCCAAGTTTGCGGCCTGGGTGGTTTAACAGTCTTTTTTTATTGGCATAACATATTTCAAACAATATAATCTTTCTTTAGAGACACTGTATCCGTGCTCCTGTAAAAACACTAAAAAAGTAAACAAAAAAACCCACCACAATCTGAAAAACACCAACAAAGGAGGATAAGATTCTATTCTAGCATGTCAACTATACCATCTAGTGGTTATAGTAAGAACTGACAAAAAATAAATTAATACAGGCGTTTTATTTAAATTAATCGCATCTCTTTTTTAAAAGAGAAAACAACCGACTGGGAAAAATCATTTACCGCAGCAATAAACTGTAAAACATTAATCTCTAGAGTCTATAATCCGCTCCGTTTAAAATTTAGAGCTTCAGAAAAGTAGAACCTGGTGAAAAGGTCAAATGCTTAAACACTTTGTTTAATACCTGCATTATCTAATTAAATGTAATGGATTCTTGAGTGTCTAAAAGGTTATTCAGTCTGGGTTGGCAGACTGTACATTCATGGAGGACTGCTGACTCGACGTCAGTCTTCATACCCTAAATAAGGTTTAATCCATAGAGTTTTATTGCTAAAGATGTTAGTTGTTCATAGCGATGCATATAAGTATATTAATAGAAGGTTGAGTGGAAGGAAAAAGTGTGATAGGAAGGAAAACGATCACCTTAAACAGGGATTCCAAAACCTTGAGAAGAGTGTCTGTCAGTGTTTACTGTGCCTGAATTTGGTTTCTGGAGCAGATTAGGACAGATTAAACCCAGTCCAAGACCCTGAAGCTCCACAGTAGCACAGGTTATTTGGACCTCGGAGTGCTTCACTAGCCGTGTGAATGCATTCCTGTCTCAGCATATCGAAAGCAGCATATCAAAATAGTTTGAAAATGTTTGGCTAGATGGAGAAATGAGGTTCAGATGCAGAGCTGC
The DNA here is from genome assembly GCF_016077235.1 of Cyprinodon tularosa. Taxonomy (NCBI): domain Eukaryota; kingdom Metazoa; phylum Chordata; class Actinopteri; order Cyprinodontiformes; family Cyprinodontidae; genus Cyprinodon; species Cyprinodon tularosa. The sequence goes on along the minus strand of NW_024038437.1, from coordinate 297,029 downwards.
ATTAGAACACCAAAGAATAACATGAGACAGGCTTTCTTCTAGTGCTTTTTTTCTTCTCAATCACTGCTATACTGGAGATATACCGCCCTCAAAATAGTTAAATAATTGTCCTATCTAAAAATGGCTGTAACAGCGAACCCACCCAACTGAGGGTGTGAATTTCTTTATTTCACTTCCTAAACCAGACCTGCAGAATGGATAAACCAAGGAATGGAGATATATTTCATGGAAGGCTTGTCCCACATGCTTTAGAGTGCTGCTAATGAATGTAGCCAGAATGTTTGCATTCTGATTAGGAGATATTTTTAAGAAGGAGAATGAGTTTTGGATATTTAAGTTTGTTTCTGAATATGTATTAAGAACAGACAGCTAGGAGGGGGGGAAAAAAAGAGATAAATGCATCAATCACACTTGAACAGGCCTTTGAAGTGTTGTTTTGTGTAAGCAATGCTTTCAATGTCTCAGGATGACAGCACTAAAATGATCTCTCAGTTAACATGACAGCACAATCACAAGAGGGGGAATGTTGAGTGAAGGATTAACTGCAGCAGTAAAGTGAGAGAAACACTGGGCAGGTATACGTCTGCCAGAGAGGAGGTCCCTGTACATCAGTCTTTCATATAGTTTTTAGCAGTCAGAGTGCTATGAGGTGAGAACTCTCTCCAGTAAAAACACATCTGGTCCTGGTTAAATGCTGCGGAAACTTGGATTAAACACATTCTTCTTCTTCGAAAAAGATTGTTCTTGCCATAACAAATGCATGTGTCTGACAGATGATACCACAAATCAGCCTTGGGCTAATATTTGGTTTCTCTTTTCATAGCATTAAGTCACAACAGTGGAAAAGGAGCCTGTTAAGAGGCAAAAAGGGGGAACGACTTGCTTTCAATAAGATATATTCAGAAAAAGGTAATCTTGAAGAAAACAACACTATTTTTATCATGATCTATCCGGCAGTTCAGAGAATTTCTAGTGAAGGATAAGACGGATATGTTTATGGCTCTTAGAAATTTGACTTGTAAAATATGGCATGTCAGTTTTTCTTTTTTACTTAATCAATTTATTGTTTCATAATTATACTCGTCACTGATGTGTTGAGTATAATTACAATTATATACAAAAACTCAACTGACATAAAAAAGAGCTCATTAAAAACGTCTGTAGTTGGCAAGAAAGTAAAAGAAATTTCTAACAATCATAACAGCAGCAAAAGACACCATCCTTTAAGTGGGTACAAGGATAGTGGGCAGAGATGGTAACACTTAATAAAGGGAAATACTGGAAGAAACCGCTTAACAGCTGCTGTAAAAGAAATTACAAATGAGACCAGGAATAAAGTGACTAAATTAAAACAGCTAGTGTCATGGTCCTAGGGCAAAGTTTGCAAATCTCTTTTCTATCTGTGCACAGAATCTGACTCAGACTGAGCTTTTTTTTTTTATCATTAAGAAATTACCACCTTGCAGAATTTATTAAAAAGCTAACATAGATGTATTTCCCTCCCTTTACAAATCTGCACTTTTTGTTACATAAAATCCCTAATAAGTAACACCATCTCAGTTATGTAACATGTATATCTTATTAAATTGTTATCCACTAGAAAATAATTTTTCTGGTAACAAAATCCTTTACTAAAATAAACTGAAGCAGGATCCAGCCTTTAATGTCAAATAAACAGTTGAAATATAGATTTCTGACAACTCAGGTAGGCTTGTTTTTAAACAAAGCCTTAAAACTTTTTTTTATCCTCAGAAAATGTAAAGTATTGCTAATAGTATTTACATGTCATTGAGGGAGTGAACTTAATGTTTCAAACAAAATATTCAATTCAAAAATACTTTATTCATCCCAAAAGAAAATCAAAAGTCGCACTAATTTTTTTAAACAGGTGTTGTAGATGTTAATTGTAGGCAGGAAGGATCCTCTGGGGAAGCCTCTGACTGAAGACACTGCTGTTGTTAAACAGTCTGATGAGGAGGACGCTCACTGTTGTCCATAATGTTCTTCACTTTATGAAGAATTATTTGCGAAAAAATCTCCAGAGGTTCTAGAGGAGTTCCTAGAACAGAGCTGGCCTTCTTAATTACCGTATTTTCACGACTATAAGGCGCACCTAAACGTCTTTTTTTTCCCTCAAAATGTGGGGTGCGCCCTATAGTGCGGTGCGCCCTATCTGCGGACGTTGTTGAGACCACCATGAGTATGTGAGAACCTTAAAGGGGGAAGTGTGGGCGTGGCTTGTGTATAAAAGAACAGGTATGTGCTTTATGCAGAAAATTGTTGTCTTAACAACCCTGGAAATGGCAAAGAGACACGCCTATGAAGCCCAGTTTAAACTGAAGGCTATCAGCTACGCAGTGGAACATGGAAATCGAGCAGCTGCGAGAGAATTCAATATAAATGAATCGATGGTTCGCAAGTAGAGGAAGCTGGAAAACGAACTCCGACTGGTGAAGAAGACGCAGCTGAGTTTCCGCGGACATAAGGCAAGGTGGCCCGAGTTGGAGGAAAGACTCGAGCGGTGGATCGTGGAGCAAAGAACGAGTGGGGCCAGCGTTTCAACGGTTACTGTTCGACTAAAAGCAGTAAAGCTGGCGGAAGAAATGAAAATTGAAAATTTTCAAGGAGGTCCATCGTGGTGCTTCCGTTTTATGAAACGGTGCAATTTTTCCATCCGGACCAGGACTACAGTTGCTCAGCGACGTCCGGCGGATTATGATGAAAAGAGGATGAGGACTTTGATTAATACTCTGTAATAAATACATGAATAAAGCATAATCAGACTCAGTTTTGCTCCCGCTCTATTTTTCTACCTGAAAACTTAATTCAACAGCAGCCTCTGGGCCGCGGCGCATCCGGACTCACCTCGGCAGGTGTTTTTTCATCTAAATAATCTAAATCTTTTTAAGTGAGAAAGTCCACCTGAAAATTTAATCATTGCAGTCAGTTCATCCAGATTATTATCCTGCCTATGTTTTAAGTTAATTTATGCGTCAATAAACGAAGAAGAAGGGGAAACTGGCATGTCGGATTTAGCGCAGCTGTTTAATTCAGAAACAGAGGATGAGGACTTTGAGGGGTTTGATTAATACTCTGTAATAAATACTTGAATAAAGCACAATCAGACTCAGTTTTGCTCCCGCTCTATTTTTCTACCTGAAAACTTAATTCAACAGCAGGCTCTGGGCCGCGGCGCATCCGGGCTCACCTCGGCAGATGTTTTTTTCATCTAAATCAGTGGTCTCCAACCCTGGTCCTCAAGATCTACTGTCCTACAGATTTTCCCTGCTTCAACACAGCTGAATCAAATGATTGATTACCTTTTCAAGCCATTCATTTGATTCAGCTGTGTTGAAGCAGGGATGCATCTAAAATCTGTAGGACAGTAGATCTTGAGGACCAGGGTTGGAGACCACTGATCTAAATAATCTAATTCTTTTTAAGAGAGAAAGTCCACCTGAAAATTTAATCATTGCAGTCAGTTCATCCAGATTATTATCCTGCCTATGTTTTAAGTTAATTTATGCGTCAATAAACGAAGAAGAAGGGGAAACTGGCATGTCGGATTTAGCGCAGCTGTTTAATTCAGAAACAGAGGATGAGGACTTTGAGGGGTTTGATTAATACTCTGTAATAAATACTTGAATAAAGCACAATCAGACTCAGTTTTGCTCCCGCTCTATTTTTCTACCTAAAAAACTTAATTCAACAGCAGGCTCTGGGCCGCGGCGCATCCGGACTCACCTCGGCAGGTGTTTTTTCATCTAAATAATCTAAATCTTTTTAAGTGAGAAAGTCCACCTGAAAATTTAATCATTGCAGTCAGTTCATCCAGATTATTATCCTGCCTATGTTTTAAGTTAATTTATGCGTCAATAAACTGTATCAGAGGAGTAATCACAGCCCTGTGTCATCAGCGATGTGTCTCTCACGGCCAGCTCCCAGGTTTGAATAATACTTTGTAATAAATACACCTTGCTGTGATCAGTGGGAATAAAGTAGTTGTAATATGTTTTTAAGTGGGAAAATCCACCTGAGAGGACATGTACCTGTATATAAAAAACGCGCCCTATAGTCCGGTGCGCCTTATGTGTGTGTTAAATACAGAAATGGCACACATAACTGAGACTGCGCCTTTTAGTCCGGTGCGCCTTATGGTCGTGAAAATATGGTAGCTTGTTGAGCTTTTTTAAGTCTTTAGCTGTAATACTGTTACAAGAAACATTTGGGATAATGACCATTTAAGACAGTCCAGCAGGTAAAGAATTGGATTTTATTAGAAAGGACCATTCGCAGGACATTTGTAACTGGTGTCTGTTTAACAGGGGAAAAGAAAGTTAATAATAGTAATGTCCAAATTTAGCAGATGATGGTTTCCAGTAAACTAAAGAATAAAGAAAACGTAGAAGTGGTGATCAAAAGCAAAACAATACAGGGAAAACAATGTGTTCTCAGCAGCTTCCCTTACAAGAGAAAAATAAAAAAATACACTTCATTCACACATCTCTCCACAACTCCTCTGAAATAACCAAAAATACTTTTACAAAATCTGTTCCTCAAATGTGGAAATAACATTCGTTAAACTGAAGAGTCTCCTTTCCAACAATTAGCACAAAGGTTTGAGACTTAGACCGCCTTGCGATGATACTCTGGTGGAGCGACTTCGTAGTCGCTTGCATTGAAGAGTGAGGCAGAGTTCTTTACAAGATACCTGAAAGGAGATACAGGTGTTTTTTGCAGCAGTTTCTTGACTTTTAGAGTTGTAGAAAGAGTTATTCATACTTACTTGAGAAAGTCTTGTAGATAACTGAGGAGCAGCGCAAGACTTTTCTCATCCAGGGGAGTGTATGCCAGCATGGCCCCAATTCTTACTGTCCAAAACACAATCAAACACAACATCTAAATAGATTTTTGAATAAGGGTTCAAATCAATACAACCAAACACAAACACGTTCATAACTGTGCTAGATTTGTTTTTCGATCAGCATCCTCATCCTGAAGGCTGACACACACACACACACACACACCGCCAACACTTCAAAATTCTTCCCCGTCTATACTGTGCAGCCATGCTCTGAATTCCTGTTTCCAGCCAGTTTTGTTTGAATTTGCTTTTTCCCAACCTCTGCCTTTTTTCTCCACCTCTATGCACCACACTTCTACCCAAACATCCGGATTTACGGATAACCGGAAGCATTTCTCAGATTGGTTCCACATCTTTGTTCTAATGGTCATATCTCGAACTTTTTTTTTATTATAAAATATTTCTCTTTAAAAAAAAAAAAGGAAAAGAAAAATACAAGAGCGACCTGTGATCACATTTAAGGATTTTTTTTCTTAATTTGTAAAAAAAATATATATTTAAAAAAATATTAAAGAGAAATTAATTTTAATGCTTTCTAACAAGCCCTGGAAATAATGTGAGTCTATTCATAAGACCATTGAACCCAAGGAAAATCTATTTTACCAACTTCACCTCAATGAATTGAGCTTTTTTGGATCAAAAAGTATTGAATTAAGTTTTTTTTTTTTTTACTAATAATCTGAATCTAAATGTATATCCCTCTTGTTAATCTAAGTCAAGGTGACAATAACGTTAGCTTCAGTTAAAGGGAAGCTAACAGCATCAGTTTTGCTAAATGAATAACAAACCTCTCAAGAGCTTTCTTTCTCTAGGTTCTCAACTAAAATACCTTATTGTAACACCAAGTTGTTTTGGGGGGCTGACTCACAAGCCCTGAACTGAAGAAAAAAGATAAAATTACCCCTCAAAGGATTTCAGCTGCAACTGTAGGTTAGTTTTTTAAATACTGATACAATTGTTTCTAAAGGAACTTTTTGTGTATAATACCCAAAATGTGTGTCTTTACCAAAGAGTCTGAGTAGGTGAGGAGCACCGTAGATCTGAGACATAGGTGTATCTGGGTGGCTAGCCAGGATGTCTGCGTACTGCGGCCGCTCAAATTTGTAGAGAAGCTGCGTCCCTAGCATGACGTTGAAATATTCCCGAATACCAGCGACCACCTCATTCACAGCAAACTCTCTGTACAATAAGGGAACGAAATCACACTGGCATAAAACATGAGGCGGAAACATTGCAATTATGGTTCTGGTTATTAAAAAGGTTGTAAGTAAAAAAGATAAAGGGTCTATGTTTACTTGCTGTCAGAGTTTCCTCTTGATTTCTTGTAGTTTCCATAGTCTTCAAGAACAGCATCGACATTTTTTTTGGCTGGAAGGTGAAAAAGCTGAAGAAAAATACATCCAAACATCAGCTTTACAGATATCTCTAGGTGGATTACATAGCAGCATCCTGACAAGCCTACAAACAAAATGAGTAATCCTGACAGGTTACCTGTTTCTGACGTGTAATCAGATCCCAGTCATCTACAAGCCATGGTTTAAGCTCCTCTGGGATCTTTACCTTAACCTCCACTCGGTTTATAAATGTTTCCTCCTACGCAGAGAGAGACGGAGAGAAAAAAATAAATCACTTCATCTGCATTGCTTACATTTATCATTTCATTTTGAGGATCTAAAATCCATCCAAAAAAAATCCAGGAATTATTTTAGGTTCTGAACATAGTCTACTTCCTCACTGAATCAACTCAATGTGCTGTAAAGAATTCCTGCACCTACGCTCTCAACAGTTGGGTCAACACGTGCTCTTTTCTTCCTTGGAGGATGTGTTGGGTCTCCCCCTGAACTGGTTCCTTCTCCTGCTCCAGGAGCTGCAAAAACAGATCAGCCTCACTAACATGTCGAACACAGGCTTCAGTGAACTTTTTGAACTTAATGGCTTTAGAACATTTAAGAGTAGAGGGACACATATACTCACTCTTCTGTTTGTTCTTTTTGGTTTTCCTGCAAAAACAAACAAACTTAATATGTATATATACACATAATCAATGTTTTTTTATATAAACTTAATTGAACAGGAAGACCAGGTTAAAAACGGTATCAAAGTGCGAACACTCACACATCATTTTTCTGTGATGTAGGAGGGATTTTCTTATTTGGTGCGGCTCCCCTCATTTTTCCTTCTACATAATGGTCTCTAAATTAGGAAAACAACAGTTTGGTTATTTGGGAACAAGCTGTTCTAAAAAAAGGTTAGCCAATTAGGTGGTGTTAGGGATGGGAGGTGTACTAATGGACTTACTGATTGGCCTTCTGAAGCTCTTTCTGTTTCTGAAGATTACTGTCCACATACTTCAGTACTCTGCTTTCAGGAACCCATTCGTCCCAGCTGAAAGACAAATCTTATTTAAGAACTCAGGCCAGAGTAGAAGACACACAAATTTACTAGTTTATTATCCAAGCTGAACACTCACTTCTTATTCCAACCACTGTAATGAATGAAGTATTTGATCTGTTTGTCCTTGATATTAATCTTAACACACTGCAAAGAGAAGTACCCATCACTTTAACTACTATATAAAAGATTAAGAGGATGTATAAAAGGGCAGGTTAAATAAAGGTAACTTACCTTAGCTTCGTAGAGCAATGGCCCATGAAAACACAGCACTCTTTCACCTGCATGGGAAATAAAACAAATAGAAACTAAATTTGTTTTAAATGGAATTGAATAAAAAAATAAAAAAAAACAATTTAAAAAATTTCCATGATTCTATACATTATTTAAAGAAAGAAGTGACAGAAATTATTAGGTCACTCTTTCTGACTTTATAAAATATACTTTCTAAAATGTAACTAAAGCAAAAGAAATAAAACTGAATACAGATAATTAATTCAACTGTTTGTGTATTCAGGTCATATTGCCGAGTTGTGTCTCCTCTTTGTACCCACATGTTGCCAACTATTCTAAACACACTTGGATTTTGAATCAATTGTGATTTAAAATATTTTTCTTTGTAGCAAAGTATTTTTATGAATAACGTAGCCAAGTACAGCTACTGTTTGCTTTATTGTGTATGCTTGGCTTAGTTGACTTTTTGGCAGAATATAAACCCCTGATTATGCTAAAAAACTGAACATTTTGCAAATAATCCATAATTTCTTAACAGTCGACCAGTGGTTTTCAGTCCTGCAGCTCAAATAACCCTGTTCTGCATGTTTTAGGTGTTCCCTCTCTGTCACACACCTGACTTATTTGAATGACTGATTAACAGGCTCCTGTAGCCCTTAATGGCTGAGTCAGGTTTGATGCTGCAGAGACAAACCTAAAGCATGTAGTAGTATTTGAAGACAAGGGTTATGAATATCTAAAGTAGTAGACTATGAGCAGCTTATACCATTTTATGATATGTATTGATTGCTTAAATTAAAAGAATGTCAAAGTGGGGATGGAAACTTCCTCTTGCTAAACAAAAAGTCATGACCGATTAGTACAAAACATTTGTAGAGATTCCAGCTATTCGGGTCAAATTAGCAATTTCTATAAGGGTAAAAATTATACCATCTGTACTATCAGTGAAGAGTAGAGATACTTTTATACATCTGGTCACAAAATAGGGTATCTACATTCAGAACATTAGTCATATCAGAGTGATAAAACGTTTCTAACTAAGCCGGAAAGAAAACAAATATTGATCCGATATTGCACATTACCAGAGTCCTTAACAAGTACTAAATATTAAAGGCAGGATGCACTTTTACTACATTTGATTTATTTTAACATATCTATTAATGCTTAGCATAACGTTTTTTTAGTTACAATATTGATAAAATGCTGAAATACTATATTTCTGCACTGGAAGTTAAAATGACAGCACCAGAAAATGGTTAGAAAGAGTAAAATTAGCCAAGAGTGAGCTAACTGTTAGCTTGGTCAAACACTGGTAAGGATGGGCGGTAAAGTCTTACAGCTGCTAACGCTTTGGAAATAAATCGAAACTATCTATAAATTTCAGATAATGCACTTTATATTAGAATGTGGACCCTGGCTAATAATCCAAACCCTTTGTACCAAAGAGGCGAACTAATTAATAAACCTTTTTGTCTTTACCACCACAACAATGACGGCTAGCCGCTTCGCCTCCGACAACTACGATGTTAGGAGATTTAAAATGAACAGAAACACACAAGAAAAAAACAAACAGAGAAAAACCTCCGTACCTTCTTGAAATTTAGGTTTCGGGTCCTGTTTCGGCGCCATTCATGGATTAAGCTATCAAAATTACGGGAAAATCGTCAGGTCCCATTCCAGTCTACCGCGGCGCCGCTATCCAATGACGTCATTCTTCTTCCTGCTGGCCCGCTGTTCCGTGGCGGATGGTAACCTGCATAAGGAACAATACTGCCCCCTTCTGGACTGGAGTGTAAACCAGTAAATTAGAAATCATTTTTCGATTTTAAACCAGTTTCTTTGATTACAAAACTAATAAACAATAATTGATGCTACCTCAGTAAATTTCCATTTTTTTCTTTTTCTCTGTAACTAGCTGCATTTAGTTGAGTAATTTTTTGTTTAGTTTTACTTCACTATACCTCTGAGTTTTACTTGGGTAATATTCTTGTAATAGTATAGCTACTCTTTCTGATTACTCTGACTAACTTGAGCCATGCAAATATTAGGGGAAAATACAGTAAACAATAGATAATGTAGGTCCTTTCCAAATATATATGCATAAGTTTAACATAATATATTATTAGAGTGCCTTGCATTACCATTTATGTCCCAATATTCCTACCAATTCCTGTGTTGATTATTTTATGAGAATGACTTTTGCTTTCCATAATGAATGTTTGTAATTTAAACATTGTTTAGCCTTTTTGTGGTTTTTTTGGTTAAAATGTTGCCATACTTCAAATTATACCCACATGGGCTGACGCTAATCAGAAAAGCTTTTATAGTATTTGAATTATGCATATGTTTATGTAATAAACCAGTAAAAACATATAACATTATACTCCCACCACCATGCTTGGCAATTAAAATGAGACACTACATTTAAATAAGCCCCAAGTATCTGACATTGGAAATATTAATTCCAATCTTTAATATGATTACATTTAGTCAGTGAAAGTCAGTTGCCTCCTACCATTACGGACATTAATTAGTGCCGTTTAGTGGAAGCTCTAATAGAGCTGTGGGATCTGGTCACATTAGAATAAGGCTAGACAAACCAGATGGGAGTAGCTTGAAAAAAATATATAAATACATAGAAAAGTACTTTTATGAATAACGAAGGAAAGTCCAATGATGTAGGCTATTTCCCCTCCTAAGGAGCTTGAAATAAATGAAATTTAAAATATCATGAAGTTTAAGTTAAAATCTGGGGTATGATTGAGTCTTTCAATGAAAAATAAGGACAAAAACAATGAGTACCAAACACCAAATCAACTCCTTTGCATTAGATGCCTTCGTATTTAGACTTGAATGCTTTAAAAAGAGGGAAAACACATTTAAAGGGAGCTGGAGTGCAGAAACCACTCACAATCCAGAAACCTGAAGACTCAAGAGACTTTGTAAAGAGGACGACTATAGGAGAAGACTAGATGTTACTCTGATTACAATAAAACATGGATTTATTGTAAGGCTTGTTACACATCTTCACCAGAGTAGCCGTTGCATGAGTCCCACACTAAAAAAAAAAACAGAGGTTGCAGACAGTAAGGTTCCTGTATTTAAAATATGTAGGTTACTGAATTTTAATATTCTTTCTAATAAGAAGTTAGAGACTTTTCCAATACCTTTTTCCAACATCTATTCAAAATACGGATTATAATAAGCATGATCAGGGTTACCTAATTGTTTTACTTTTGTGATTTTGTGAACACTTAAATAATAGTAAAATGCTCTTTAAATGAGGAATGCCCTTCAGGGCTGAATCAGGGTTCCTCTCAGAACAAACGAGCCCGTAAAAACCAGTTTCTCCCATTACCATTTACAAATCAGCACAACAGACCTTCTCTCCTTTCAAAATGATCAAGCGTCTATTGAGTTATTGACATCATCTTATAGCAAAATGGACAGAAACTAAAAATGTTACAAAGCATGTCAAGCAACAGTGATATTTTTAAATAGCAATAATTATATAATTACAAAAGAAATACCACATACAATGACAGCAATGCATAATCACAAATCAATCCAATGCCGAAAATATATATGATAATAAATAATCCTAATCATAAAGACAAGTCAAGGAAAAGCGAAAATCAAATCAATTAAAAAGGAGGCATTCATGATCTTGAGGTTGTTTTACCTCTGGGCCAAAATGCATGTTGTGATTCACAAAGCCTAAGATCTAACAGTAATTTTGAAGGCTGTTGCAATTACATTACGAACCAAATGATAAAAAAGTCTCCAGGGGGTCTAGCATAGCACTCAAATAGGTTAGCTTTTAGATAACCAGCAGACAGAGAAGCTGAAGACTAACTGGGAACTTTAATGTGCAACTGCTCCACATAGACTTAATGCACAAAGACAAAAGAAACTAGTGCTATAATAAAACATCCACATAAAGAAATGTAATCATCTTACTTAACCTCAAAAATTATAAACATCTATAGCCTTTCAAACTGACCAGAAACTAGCCATGTCTCGTATATGTGGAGCAGTAATTTGTCAGCTGGTCACTCTGTCTAGTTTTCTATGTTTGTTTTATTTTTTTAGGATTACACAAAATAAACAGCAATACATTAAAGAAAAATGCTAACTTTTGCAAGTCTTTTGATATATATACTTATATCTACCATATATAAAGGTCCAATCGTGGGTGCTTGCTGGACCAGTGCCCTTCATTCACATGCTGAAACAGCCTGATCAAACTGACTTCCTCCCAATTGTGTGTTTATTGCGTAGAGATTGAGCAATAAAACATTATTCACTGTTCTTTGATTCGACTAAGGTAAGCGAGAAGGAAAAGAGTGCAGTAAGGACAACACGAGGGTCGCGCGCAGACTCCTGTATTTCTAGTGGCAACAGTTCCAAGAGGCATAGGAATGCTTCTTTAAAAAAATAAACAAATAGCACACACCTAATATAACTTACATCATAAATAATTATTTAAAAATAACAACCACAGCATGAATGGGTTAGAGTAAATAAATGTACAAAGATGGCAAAAAGAAAATGGCCAAATCTTTCTGCTGTCTAAACATTGCGAAAACGACGACACCATTTAGAACATAAAGTGCTACACATTTTCCCGTGTTGCTGAGGCCCACTTTTCATCAACAACAAGCCTGTTTTCTTTATATTCTAAACATGTCCCGATGCGGGGGGGTTGACTGCCTGGGGACTGTGCATCTTTGCTGAAATAATGCCGTTGACATAAAATATTGAAACAAACTGTAAAAACCAGGTACAAAAGCTACAATATAATCAAAAGACCACATGAAGAGGTGTGGAAAAAGTCTTCAGTCTCACACAAAAATATCAACGGAAGTAACGCACTGGACAAGAAGCGTCCCAAGTTTATATACATATGATAAGTAAAATTGAAAATAAATTTTTCCTCTCTGTACATAGCACTTTATTCTATCGTCTTCCACTTGTATTTACAAAGAACTCCTGTCCGAGGTCTCCCCTGTTCTTCAGTTCGGTGTGTATCTAGTCAAGAGAGATAACGTCAGATAAGGAGCCGTAAATGGCCGCCGCTGCCGCTGCTTCCATAGAAGACCTTGACAATCCTGAAAGGCTGTGGCTGTCTCTCTCCTTTTCGCGTTCCCGTAGACTGCTAGAAGACACCAAACTGCTGTTGCTGCCCCCGTTGGTGGTTGCCAGCGTGCTGCCCCCCGGGGTGGCTGACTGCTCTCGTAGCATCTGGGGGGAGCTGTAGGGCAGGAAGCGGTTGAGGAGCAGGTCGTGGTCTTCCGGGGCAGAAGCCGATGCAGCCGCTGCAGCAGCCATCACCATGTTGTAATGCTTATGGGAAACAGAGGAAATATTGTTTGTCAACAGAGGGATGCACAGAGCAGAATCCTCTCCTCCAAGTTTTCAATGTTAGCCAAATTGTCCATTTCTTACACATGCTTTGCCATTTCATTGCTTAATCCTTGTATTACATGCAAGGTCATTTTCTTATTATTTTGGAGCCCCTCTAATACAAAGGTATCTATTCCAGTCCTGGAGAGCTACTTTCTTGCATCTTTTAGATGCATCCCTTCTCCAAACCATCTGAATCAATCAGCTGAACGCAGTCATGAATATCCAGTCACCTGGCTACCCAGATGCTTGGTTAGGAGCCATTCATTTGGTTCAGATGTATTGGAGAAGGGAGTCTAAAAGCTGCCAGACAATAATATTGAAGCAGTGGAGTTGGACACACCAGCCAGATTATAATGTCAAACAAAAAACATGAGTCCTATTGGCGAGTATGAAACAACAAACACTACAAAAGTTTAAAAAACACCACTCGATAAAAATAAACACAGGAGGAAAACTCCAGAAAATGAATAAATACTATACCTGATTGTCACCTTGAAGGAAGGAGAAAAAATTCAGATCTGTAAAAGGAAGAAAACTTTAACTTTTTAATAATAATCTGGTTTAGAAATCAGCTCATTATTATTTCATGCTTTTGATTAAAATAAATATTTGAAAGCTTTAGGCCTGAAAACACTGGACAAGATTTAGCTTTCAATGCGATGGAAAATCAGATCGTATGAGGCTGTGACACTTAAAGCTCACTGAAAACCAATGGGGCTGGTCAGACCACACACGATCCTATGCAACTGTGCGACTGAGATATAAACCCTGGGTTATTTTGGTAGGACCTATGCAGCAATTTGGCTGTAATGTTTTGAGTCAGACAGGAAGAAAAAAGAAAGACACAGTGGAAAAGTGAAACACATCTGCTTTGGGGAAAATATAAAGTAAAATGGCTGAATTGCAAGTTAAACCAGCCAGAGGAAACACACAGTGTATAATGCAAACAGGATAAAAATGGACTTCAATGAACAGCTTACTTTAACCATGAGAGGAGCTCAGTGGGAACAGAGAGACAATAAAATAGCAATCCTCTTTGAGCTTAAAAAATAACAACTAGGGAAATGCACATCTTATCTGACTCAACTCTTTACAAAATTGAAAAACAAAAACAAAACAGCAGACTTAACTAACAGCTCTCTGAGAATCACCTTTAACTTAAAAAAAACTATTTTGTCATTTTGTACACACAGGGTGTATAATACACAAAAGTTTGTTTTATAAAGCTCTCAATACATTTTCATTTCTATTTAAATGGCCTCAGCCAGTTATAAACCATTTGACTCTCTGGTCTGTGTTTTCTTTTTCTTTAAAATAGTTTTCATCTGATTTTGTAAATGTTTAAATCCTTCCCTGTTCTATTTTAGAGCAGGCTGTGCAGTTTTGTCATGAAGTGGGGACTGCTTTGTATTTTGATTGAATGCTCTGCAGCTCTGATTTCCTTACATAAAAAAAAAGCTTCTTCAAAATATTTCTTTACTTTTTTATTCTTTATTCTATATTTCTTTACCTGGCAGATCACTTGTGTGATAATAGTGGCGGTAGTCCTGAATGAGGGGGGGTGGAGGAGGAATGTAGCTGCTCTCCACAGGGGGCATGCTGGGAGCTCTGGCCACAGGTGAAGCTTGGCTGTGCAGGTTCAACACTCTAATCAGAAACAAAGCCAGAGGATCAATTACATACAGGTTTAACACACGAGAGGATCATTTCAGTAAATAACAAAAATGAATAATCAAAAAGTTAATTTATTTCAGTACTTTAATTCAGAAAGGGAAACTTACTACACAGATTGGCATGTCTATTGGTACGAACAAGGTGGGAATATTGCTGCCTCAAGCTGTTCTCGCACATAAAAATGATAGAATGTGCTTTAATGCTAGTGATTAGTTTAGATATTTTTTAGGAGATAGCCATTTAATGTAAATGGGAGAAAAAATAGCTGTCAAACAAAATTTTTTATTTTTTCTATATTTTAATGGCCTTCATTTTCATCTATTTCATTTACTACCTTCTAAAGCTCCGTGGACAACCTGGGTTTGGTGACCTGAGGGAGAGGGTGTATACAGATTCCTGTGCCTCCTTGTACCCACCTGTTTAAAATACCTTAAAAGGAGTTTGTAGCGATGAGCTCCAAATGTTATTTATTTATTTTATTTTTGTCTTGGATAACTTTGTTTTTTCTGAACCTTTTCTGAATATTCTGTTTCAGGCAATAGCCTGTAAAAACCAAACATTTTAAATAAATAATCTGAAAATGATCATCTGTTAGCCAATCGGTATTCTTTATAACCCCTCAACTGGTCATAAAATATTAAAAACACAATCACTGATTATCTAAACTGTTCTAAATTTCCGACAGATAGAATTTCACCTGGGTTTTACTTCTGGAATTGAATCAGTTAAATAGGTGAACTTTTTGATGAACCCTGAATATTTTGGATGCTTCTAAATGAAAAGGGATGAAGTGATTTTGAAGCTTACCCTTTGGTTGGAGGTGGAGAGACTGGAGACAGTGAAGGACAGACCCGTTTTGGAGGGGGCTCCTCATCCTGCTCGTCTTCTGAGGAGCTATCCAGTGTCAAATCGATCACATCGACTTTTTTGTTGTTGTCATTAGATGACCCCCGTTTATGCTCATGGGAGTCTGCTCTGGACGAATCTACCCACAGAAAGGAAACAAGGAAGAAAGAGACAGAAAGCTCACTCTGTGCTCACAGATCCCACTGAACAGCAGATTGGGAATTGTTTAAATACACAGACTACACACCGCTGTCCACTCCATTGTAGGAAGCAGACACCTCTTGGACCTCTTTCTTTGACTTCATGGGGGCCCAGCTTCCATCTTCCTTAAACTGGATTTCATCACAATCAGAGCAGCTGTTCAAGATTTCCATGAACAGCCTGTGAAAATAATCCACCCATAAATCAGAAACTCCACCTTCAATGTCATCCACATCAGCAAATAAAACAACTCAAAAGTAATTTTAACTGCCAACAGAGTTTAGATGAACCTCCATGGAGTCATAAATCCAAAAAAAAAAAAACACATCTAAGAGGTTTTCCCAAAATATTCAACTGTTTTAACTTAAAGTAAATCAGATATTCCAAAACTGCAAACTCAAAGGACCCACAGAACGCCACATTTAGGAGTTATCATACTCTGAGCACCATGCATTAAGATTCTGTATGGTTAATCATTCATTTAGCTGATTGGATGGATTGCGACTTCATGACAGAGGCAAATTATTGGTGGAAAAAAATAAAAGACAGAAGCTAAAAATGGGGATTAATCTCAACCGATATAATCCCTACAATATTGAACGATTACTCTGGAACATGTTTTTCTACCACAATGCAGCAGGTTACACAGTGTTAGACTTGTGTTAGATGTCTGTAGAGTGCCTCATACATTATGAAGATCTTAATCTTCTGCTGTATCATTCCCCAGTTAGGTTCACAATTACCCTTTGCAAACAGTCTTGATTTGATCTGAATTGAAAATAAATAAGTTTTATAAGTGTAATGAGGGTGTGGAGTGTTCCAGCTGCAGCACTGTTTTAAACCAACTTGTTAAGATCTGACACAAACTCTGATCAGGCTCACCCATCAATAATGAGATGCTCGTATGGTGCCTTTTTGTCACAAACCGGACACACCCAAGTCGGCTTCTTCTCATTCATTTGGATATAAAGTGTAGCGTCAAAGCACTGTAGGTGAGAGCATGTCATTGATCGGCAAGGGATAGTCAGTCTCATCTTTCCCAGCTGTAGAAAGGGACACATAAGAGCAGCAGTTAATAAAAAATGACTCTTAACCAACCCTGAAAGCCTTGTTCTAAATTATTACCTCCTCTTTCTTTCACTATTTGTTAAACAGAACAAACAATTTACCTCTTAATTAAAATTCTTTAAGTGACAATGGTTAAAAAATATCTACAGCTTTAAAACTAATGAGCTACACAAAAAAACTGAGCAAGATAGTAGAGAACAGTATTTACAGGACAAAGGAGAGAGACTCGTAGACTGGTGGTGGCGATCTCACTCTCTGGATCTGCAGTCAGTTTCTCCTTAACTAACGGATGAAAAAAGAGAGAATTGAATAAGTTAAACATGTATTTAATCATCATTTTTTACCCCAAATGTACTTATGGAACTCAGCAAACTGTTTCCTGTCACATGACAATGTCACAAAACATGCCTGTAAATCCATCAACAGCAACAAAGAATGAAACAACGGAAAGTCACAGAGTAGAAGAGCCAAAGCCAAGATCTATAATGTCTTAAATGGATGACAAGGTGATTGGAAACTCTATAACAAAGAAGAAACCCCTAAAATATCACTCGGGTAAATAAAGGAGATGGGAAAATTTTCCTCAGGCCGCTGTTTAATATGGTACAAGATAAAAGCAGCATCTCACTGAAGTTATTACAGTTAAAGAGGACAAAAATAGCCATTATGGAGCAGGGTCTCCTAACTTTTTCTTCTATTAGAAAAATAATTTTTTTTCTTCGATCAAATCGTTGGTGTTTAAGCTCATCTAAATCAGATTCTCTTCCAGAGATAAACAGAAAAAATAAGACTGGAAACCAATATGTGATCTGGTCATGATATTTGATGTAGTCTCCATGTGAATGAAAATCTTTAAAAACAATTTGAGATGACAAATGAAAAGCTGATAGAAACAACAACAAAAACTGTCCAGCACAATTATATAAATAGGAAGTGTTGTGTGAGAGTTAAAGGCGACATCAGAGGGCTGGTAAACGCAACACCAGAGATATTATCGAACATTAGTAGCCTGTTCCTGGCCTTCAAGATAAGAAAACTATTTTAAACAAAAAAACAAAAAAAACCTTAATAACCTATTCAGATTCTTGGAATGTGGCATTGAGTTAATCTTTTTTTTGTGTCTCATTTCTTCATGAGGACCTTCAACTGCCTTCAGAATTTAACTAAGAACAGAGAAACCTATACTTTCACACCATGAAACATTTACAAACATAAGACTCTTCAGATAAAGAAGTCACACAATCAATGAAAGGGCAGATTTCAACAGGTGTCTTTCAGTTAAGTTCTTCCCACCTCTTCCATTAACAGAAAACACACAACATAAAGTAACTAGACCGTTAGATAAAGTCACGAAAGGAAGTGCTATCTATCAGTCAAAACGTCAACATATTAAGAAAAGTGTTTACTCACTCAGGGCTCTTGAGTGGTCAGGGTTTCTAATGCCTTTGGCCCGTAGTCTTTGCAACAACACTGCAGATGACTGCTGTCTCACCAAATACACCGCCATAGAAAAATTCTGACCGCAAAAGAAAACAAACGGTCATACTGATGTCCCATTTATAGTTGCAGCCCCCCCTTCCATCATCATGATTTAACATTCTCACCCTTCCAATTTCCGAGGTCCAGGACACCACAATCGTGTTGGGGACAGTGGTAGATAGCCGGACAAGAGACGTTATGTTAATAGGACGGCTGGGCCTTTTTGGTTCCACTCCGTTTTTTGTGGGAGGAAGGTAACCCTGTGAAAAGAAAAACACATTTTTTTTTAATTTATTTTAACAGAAGCAAACTGCATAAAACACAAACTTTAAAGCCCAGAGCAAAATAAGGTGTTAAGACTTACTGGGAGATTACATGGTTTGCCATTAACCTTCACACACAAATTGGGAGGGAAATGGTCTTCTTGAGGACAGCTCGTCTCCGATAAGCAAAATCTGAAAATAATAAGAAAGTACTGTATTGATGTGCGTATATTCAGATGTGAAAAGGGGGTCAGGGGTGGGAAAAGATAGGAAGGATTAAACCTCTCTGGGGAGGTATGGAAATACTCCCCCAGAGGAAAACGGAGTAGCATCTAATTTTAAAGCATCAGACTAGTGTAACTTTATTAGAATAGTCAAGAAAAGTTATAGAACATTAGTTAATATTCAAGGATGAAAGCAGTTTTAAATTCATGCCAGTAATATTATTCTGACATGACTATTTCTCCTAAGTCCAGCATTTCCTTGTTTTAAATCCAATTTCATAAAAAAATTTGAACAATAAATGCCCTGCTACCATTTATGCACACTCTTTACTGCAGTAGATGGGAAAGCCCTTATTGAATTATGGTAATGAAACTTAACCAGGGAAAGTTTTTTTTTTTTTTTTTATTAAACGATAACTTTGGCTGAAAACCCACTGTTTGTTGGAAAAAAAAGATATGTAAAAAATGACCAGTTATTTTACCTCTAGAGGAATAAAACCTAACCTTTCCTGGATATACCTGTTTTTCTCTTTTCCCACTCACTGAAATACTTACTTCATTTGGACTGATAATACAAATTACACTAAAAGTGCCACGAGAATTCAGAGCTGTATTAAAAAAATTGAAATAAAATGTGAAAATATAAAAGAAAACAGAGAAACAAAAGTTTCAACAACAGAGGGGAATATTTATATCTTATTTAACCTAATAGAAATGGAGCATTAATGAGAGAGCGAGTTAATGAAGGCTTGTGTGCCTTTTTATCTAGGTCTATATCTAAAAACCCTACCAGAAATAATGAAATATTTATATGACATTGTATAGGCATTACTTGGAAGAAATCAAATCGTCCCAGTCCGGCCTCTGATTTGAGTGGTTTGCAGTAACGGGCTTAGTTCCAGCCTTTACATAATGTAGCCACTTAATGTAGCTCACTAAAAGTTAATGTTAGCTTGTGTCAGATAACATCCTCACAAAGCCTCTCAGCATCCATTCAAGTCCAAACATTCAACCTAGGGATGTCCCGATCCTATTAACCAAAAAACGAACATCGGATTTTAATGGCATCTAAAATTTCTGATTCTTTCATGGTGAAAGAAACTCTCTGCTTCTGTTCAAAGTTCCTGTAACTCATTGGTTCATTTTACACGGGTCGGTTGTTTTCATACCCTTTGTTGTTGACTTTTGTTC
Organism: Cyprinodon tularosa; assembly: GCF_016077235.1. Taxonomy (NCBI): domain Eukaryota; kingdom Metazoa; phylum Chordata; class Actinopteri; order Cyprinodontiformes; family Cyprinodontidae; genus Cyprinodon; species Cyprinodon tularosa. The sequence continues at coordinate 277,185 of NW_024038437.1, read as the reverse complement.
CCATTTTAGTATTATTATTTGATCAAACCTTTTCTAAAATTCTAAAATAAAAAATAAAAATTGGTTTGATTCTTGCCAATATCATATTGAATCAATATCAGTATCTAACTGGAAAGGAAAAAGTTGAACCAGGATATGCACAATTCAAATCACAGATTCGTAACTGTTGTCTGCGTTAAGCTCACATCTCGTGGTCAGCACACTCCAATCAGCTAGCAGTATTCACACTAATATTGCAATAATGTAGCTCTAGTTCGTAAACATGTTATGAAAACCAGGGCTCCCTCCTTTAGACATACACCCAGGCCGCTATTCTGTGTAATTAAACTATTTCTGGGATAACTACAACCACCTTAACACCATAGTATTTGTTTTTCATCAGTTCTATCCCATTCACATTACCAATTTGGGATTCAAAAGGCAAATTCTGCCAAAAAAAGAGTGATTGTCATGTTTGACAGCAAATGCCCAGAGAAACTTCACTTACACAGGTTCATTAACTTTCCCTATAAAGTAGGTTTACTTCTATCAGTTCTTCATTTACGGTATACTTTAGCAACACTATACTATGACTGAACACTGCTTTAAGGGCATGCCCAAACAGAACATCAGTGTAAACAAAACAAGAGGCAGAGAACATTTGAAGGCACCAAGCATGGTATATTCTGCAATTTAGAATAAAACATGTGATATTGTGATAAAAAAAAAAACAACAACATTAAGAGATAGCCTATAAAAAGGATGGCATATTATGTTTGGAAAAAAAAAAGAAACAAATGTTTTTAAATGGCAGCCAGAAAAACCCCAAAGGAACATTTTGCAAAAATGTTTAGCTTGGCTATATTTATACGCCACTTTTTTTTTTCCCCAACCACTTCTATAGGAGTCATTGATATTTTGTGGGATAGACCAAGTAGCACAGAAAAAAAAAATCTTTGTATTATTTTCTATAAGACATTTGTCTCATTTAACATCAAACTTGAAGTGCTGACACAGACTTTAACAAGGCTTGGTCATTTTAACACATCAATCTAGATCCTTTAAAGGTCAAGTTGGCTGCATGTTTACGGTGATAGTCCCACTGAAAGAGAACCACTATGCAAGGCAACCCTTGTCTAACCTTTATAGCTTCTGGCAAAATATTCTCCGGGAATTGTTTTGTATTTAGCCACGCCCACCTTCCCAACAACTCTGAAGAAAATCATGCCTGAAGCATGATGCTCCAGCTGCTATGTTTTATCATGGAAATGCCAAATTCAGAGTGATCAGCACTGAAAAAGAATGTATAATAATGCCAATACTTTAAAATCATGTGCTAGAAATCTTAATTAAAAAAATTTGTCGATACATTTAAGATATATGAACTGTTTTAAATGGCACAAAAAAGTTAGATTGACATCTAAGGAGTATTTTTGAGTGCCGTAGCTGAAGTTTCATTCTGTTTTTTAAGTGGATGTAAAAGCAAACACACTCATTAGACTGACATAAAAGAAAAAGGGCGCTATGCATACCTTAACTGAACTTGAACAGCAAAGTCACATTTGGTCCCAGATATGTCCCTTAAAAAAACATGATTCAACAGTTAATTACACAACATAATAACTAAAACATACATTAAAAGACAGCTATTTTTTAAAGTGAAATAGGGTGTCATTATTTACTCTGTTTGCTTTTATTTTTAACAGCAGCTTTCTCACTTACATTGAACTGCTGATCTGTTGAACTTGCTGTGGTGTTAATGCAAAGGCATAACATGCTTCCTGGAACCTCTGACTATTGTCTGAAACTTAAAGAAAAAAGAAAGCAAAAGCATGAACTCAGACAAGAAACTACAGAGAGTATATTGTGTACTTCCCTCAAAAGCCATTTTTCAGATGCACCTATGAGCTTAAAACTTGACTGTATGCTCAAACAGGAGGATTGTTATAACTGTAAACACAGCTGAGAGGCTAGTTGTAGGCTTACCCAGGCTCGTTGGCTTAATGAGCTCATCCAGAACGTCATAGAATGGCAATCTCTGAAGCTTGACGTCAGGGTGCACAGGGTGCAGCGCGGAGGAGAGGTGAGGCAGACTCAGCTCATGCTTAGGTCCAAGAAGAGAAACAGGCAGCAGTGGTGAAGGAGAGCTGTGGCCATCAAATCCTAGCTGAGCGAGGCCAGATGGTAAGCTGGATGCAGAATGAACGACAGGAAGAGCTAGGTCCACTGGCGAAACCATTTTGGTTGGGAACCGCCGTCTGTAGAGTTCTTTGATCTTCATCTGCACAGCAGGACTACAGCCAGCCTTGAGTAGGTGGAGAGCTTTGGTCAAAAGTTCATGTTTGCGCCCATGCTTATTCCGTCCTGCATAGCCCAACAACACCTGGAGCTCAGAAACTCGAAGGCTCATTACCATTTGCTGTTAAAAAATGAAGAGTGAGGAAAGAGGGTCTATAAAAACTGGGAATGTGCAGTTTTCTAATCCACTCTGCATAAAGAAAAGATTCAATGTTCTTTTTGATTTCCAAAGACTACCACTGTACTACATTTTACTACCCATTAAATCTGAAAATGTTTTACTTTCTTGCAAACTGTTTGCTTTGTACAGACAACAATCTGTCAACCAACAGCATCAAATATCGAACACCTTTTTAATGAAGAGACATCGACTTTTGTATGTAATCACATCACATGTACAAGTAGAAAATCTCAGATTTTCTTAATTAACAAGAGAATTTCAAACTACAAATCTTGACAATAAAAGCCAATTAAAAATCTGGATCTGTTAAAGCAGTAATTAGAATTGTAGCCCTAAAAGAAACTGGAAACGGTATCGACCAAGAAAAGCATATTTGGTGTGCCTAAAAAAATAATAAGATCAAGGCTTTACCTCAACACAAGTTTGTTTGTTGAATTATTTAGTCCATCATAAAATAATCAAAACAAACCTAGATAATCTGTGCATAATCACTAGCCTAAATACATACTTTTGTGCTTAAATCCCTCAAATTGCAGAATGAGTTCAGTTAAGTTAAACAACACTATTGGAAGAATATAATGCTGCAGGCTATAGATAGATGCATTTATAGACAAAAACAGGGTGAGTCCTTAGTTTTGATGCATGTTTTCGCCAATCAGTGCTGATTAGGGGCAAATTAGCCTATTCTACTATAGATGGTAAGTGTGAAATACTTTACCCTATAGGGAAGCATATCTAAATGTAAACACTCCAATAATGTTTTCAATCCACCCTGAAAGAAAGCCAAGGAGTACACAGTAATACTATTCATAGGCTACTGGTAACATTTCTAATGTACAGGCTTTTTAAAAAACGGTTCTCCCTTACCAGGGATAAACCGTTACATTTCAAAAATAGCTCTGCGCTAAAAAGCAGTGGTATTAGTGCACATATTTGATTGCATTCATAACAGTACAAAACAATACTTTAAATATTTATACGCAATGTACTTTCCTTTGATCTGTTATACTATATATAGATGGAAAGGAATGGAGAGGAAGATAACAAATGTAGTTAGCTACCCTAGCTACCACCAGCTATGTGATCCAAGTGTTATTTGCATAAAAATGGACAAAGGATTTAATTTGTACTTTATCTCGAACTATAAAAACCAACAAGAGTCACAATATCACCAGATCTGGCATTAAAGCCTGACAGATTTTAATCAAAGTATAGCAATAATTCAAGTTGACATGCGCTTCTATTCCAGGGAATAGCCATAGCCCATTTTTCTACAGACACCCGTTCACACAATCGTGTAAAAAACAAGGATAGCTATCTGACCCCGCTGTGCTGATCAATTTAATGCATTGAAAAACTTCAAGGTTTCATCAATAATCAGATCTATTTATTATATTGTGAGCAGGCGAACCCCAGAGGCAGTCTAACGGGAACATCGGCAACAATAACAAAGCTAATGCTATCGAACTAGCCTGGAGCTAACGCTATTCTGGTTTCTTCTGCTCAGCTGTTTATTCGTCATATACTTTCGTAAAAATTCCACTCAGGTGTCTACCGCCGAATATCCGGATTGTTGTGGCGTCAGTTTTAAAGTTTCGGTGATTGTAACATATACTTGTCAAGCTAATGTACAGAGCAGGTTTACCTTCAGTTCCGCACTCTCCGCCATCTCGTTACATTGGGTGCGCATGCGCAACTCAGCTTCCCTCAAGGGACTCAATGCTGTTCTGCACATTCCCCAACAGATGGCGCTGTTGCAACGTTTTTATCATTTGCATCATTTCTAAACTTGATGGATTAAAACGGACACTGATTAAAACGGACAATTTTAAATTAAATGGATTATGTTAGTCCACGTCATGCACTAATGGAATACATAAATTGATCGATTTGAGTAGCAACCTTACAATAGACTTCCAACAGAATCAATAATCCAATGAAACCATACAAATAATCAGTGCACATATTAGCCATAAGCAGTTATTTTCCAAGGAATAACTACGATTTTGCAAGTTATCAAGATGAAAAACTAAAAAGCCGAGTAACCGTTTATACATCGACTAAATATCTTTTTAAGAGAGTGTAAAACATATCTGAAACCGCAATTCAACAATACATCAACAATATTTTGGTGTCAACTTATGTAGTGTTTGCGCAAAATCATAGGCGAAATTTAGAAATAAAAAAATGAAATCAATAAACACATAAACCAAAAGCACAGCAATATTTGTTTCAATAAAATTATTTATTTTTCAGCAATGGGAACAAATGTTACAGTGACAAATAAGCTTCTCTTATTATATCATTATAGACGCAGATGCACAAGTTTTGTCCACTGATTTTTTTTAACTAGAAACAAATACAACAACTAAACAGAGTATTTTTTTGCTGAAAAGTAATTTAAAGTGCATTAAATCCAATGTTTGTGACTGATCTTAACTGGCAAATAAAAGAACCAAAGGCTTATTTGTAATAGAGGAGAAATATAGCTATGGAGCTTGGAACAAAAATAATGACAGGTAAAAACAAAACATAAATAATCCAATATAGGACAACTACTGTCATTGCACTTTGCCACAAAACGGAAACGAGAGGTGATGGCATAATTTCAGTAAAACAATCTACAGCCTATTCAGGATGATGTCATAAATACTGGGGTGGTAATACACATTTTTCAAATGTTACATATAATTACAGGTTGTTCTTTTTTAAGTTTGATAAATTAGCAAAACAAACTGAGGTTTATTTATTTTTTCATGTATTTCTCCAAGCACAGATGCTTGACAAGAGCTGCAAATGGGTCCCTTTTACCAGTCTTCTGACCTACAAACATGTCCGACACTCAAGGTGGCAGTAGAGGAGATTTGAATGTGCAGGATCCTGTGCAGTGCCGAGGAGTTAACATCTTACAGGAGAAATGGTGTAATGCGTCGTGAGCTAGAGGGAGAAAACCAAATCAATAGTGTACAAGCAAACGGGGTGCGCTCTTGAAAAATACGCCCACATCTTTAGGTGTATATAGCTACAGATCAACCAGGCAAATCAGTAAGTGGTTTCTTCTAGATATAAACAAAAATCTAAAAATTTAAATATATTTCTGCAAGTGGAAAGAAACTTGTTTGGATGTATCATCTTTTGCTTTATTGCTCTCACCTCTGACGATGTGAAGCTGCTGGACCATTTCCTCTCTGTAGGAAAGCTCCCGTTTCATTTGATCTTGAAAATTATCTGAGAAACAGGAGTCAATATTAAATCTTATTTAAGAAAGAAAGAAAGAAAGAAAGAAAGAAAGAAAGAAAGAAAGAAAGAAAGAAAGAAAGAAAGAAAGAAAGAAAGAAAGAAAGAAAGAAAGAAAGAAAGAAAGAAAGAAAGAAAGAAAGAAAGAAAACAATAAAAAACAACGATAGGATGCATTCTTTATTACTTTTTTAAACGTCTGAAATTTTAAGTTGAAAATATTGCGCACTGAGGGATGTCATAAGGAAGATTCTATCGACCAGGTTGGAACCATAGAGAACCATTCATTTGTACAAGGCTTAACTGCCTCTAGGGGGCACTGTTCTCAAGCTGAAGCCGCAGAAAGTGTTTGAATCTTGCTCAAAGTCACATTAACACGCTGGCGTTAAAGCATTTGCGTGTTTATTTGAGCAAGTTTTGCAATGTATCGGTCAGAAATAAAACTTATAAAATATGTTTTCATTTACATATGTATTATTAAAAACACATTTGTTGTTTGTTTGCCTAGTTAGAAATTACGCAGAAACAGTGTTCTAATATTTAAAAATAATAGTAAATTGAAAACATATCAAATTCTCATCTGCAGTCATCTTGCAATTTTGCTGTGGCCGAGTTGATGTTGTTTTTTGCATTAGGCCTACTTTTTGCAGATAAATATAATTTTGTCTCAGAGTTTACTTGTATCAACAACTATGGATTTACGTTTTTTTAAATAAAAACAAAGTCTTTTTTAAACTGTTTTTAACGTGAAGTGAATTGTTTATTACAAAGAATATTTTATGTCCAAATAACAGAGAATGAATAATTGATTTAGTTAATCTGTTTGAAGCCTTTAGAAGTTTTGGTATAGTGTAACTCCGATTTACAGATTTTAACACGATTTTAAAATTATTCTCCAGGAACAATCTTTATTTCATGTGTTTCACGAGGTCTGAGGAAACATCAAATAACATATTACTATTTCTTTTTTGTTTATTGTTGTTGATTTTAAAAAGTGTAATAATCCAGACTGTTTTCATACAATAAAATAACAGACTTTTCATTCCTAAATGTCTGAAAGTCCGTTTTTTTTATTTGCAGAAAAGACAATTAAATAGCCTTTAATAATAATAAAAAAAATCACATGAGGAAAAATACACAGCTATTTTTATTTTAAAGTAATTAAAGTTATGATTTTCTAGATTTTTACCCGAGCTATGTGGGGACAAAAGAGTTTGATCACCAATGTGGAAATAAGGCATAGCAGATTTTTATTGTGTAAACAATTTCATCAATACAATTTTGACTGTATATTAAATATAAATTACACCCTTAAAACAAAAGGTTAAATAATAAGATTTGTAGATTTGCTTCACTGTAAATAAAATTCGAGGCACCGCTTTTATCAGAGGGCTTGCAATAAGCAATACACTGCTCTCAAACAATGGTGATAAAAATCCAAAACTGCTTTAAAAATTCTTACCTTTTAGGTTCTGAAATTCGCGCTCTAGCTTTTTCCTCAGCTCGACTTGTTCCAACAGCTGCTTCTGCAGCTCCTCTAAAAAAGCAGGCAAAAGAGGGAGCATTAGTGGAGGAGCAGAGAAACAGGCGCTGGGAGCCTTTTACCTCGCATCTAGGACAACTTTCTATTTTTAATCACAACGATGATGATGATTTCATTACTGGAATAAGAATTCAGAGCAAAGCTCACTGAGTCTAATCTCAGTCTAAAAATAAAGAGATAGAAAATGAAACCTCTCCCAGGGATTATAGTGTAAAAGTTATGAGAAATAAAGAAACTTGGCAAGTGCAAGGATCCTTAGAGGTGTGTATATATATATATATATATATATATATATATATATATATATATATATATATATATATATATATATATATATATATATATATATATATAATTGCTGAGAATAATTATTATTACACAACAACAGTGATACTTCCAGTAACTATAATTATTGCCTTACCTTTTGCTAAACTTTGGAACTCTCTCTGTATTGGTACATCTCTGGCTGCCATGTCATCACCTATATTCACACAAATTAGGTTTATACATTTTTATTGGAAAAAGTACAAAATTGTGCATTGAAACAAAGCTGTAAGCAAATAAAAAATAATAATAATAAACAAACTTTTGGAGCTTACCCTCATCTGGGTCTCGGTGGCTCTCCTCGCTGCTTTGTCCATTGAAAGATTTCGTTTCAATTTCTTCCACTGTTGAAGACGGCTCTTCTTTACTTGTGCTTTCATCTTGAGAAAAGAAATCAAATAAAATTAAGAAAAAAAAAATGCTCTTTTGCTTTTTGTAAATTATAAAAAAAAAAACCGCTGAAATGATGAACAAAAAATGTTTATACCGTTAGTTGAGAGTACCGCTGTCAGATAATTTGTTGGTCTGAAGTGATACGGACTGCTTCTTTGTTGCAGCTCAGCTCTGTCTGATGGGAAAACCTGGAAAAAAACAACAACTAAGTTTTGAGAAAATATCATAACTGAAATATGAAAAAAAAACATTAAAATGTGATAGATTACTTTGTAATTAAGATAAATATTTTGTGTTTGTTTTTACACAAATTTAACAATCACGAAAACAGTTATTTCATGCAAAAATACAAGAAACTCCTCATCTTATTGGCACTTTTTTGAGCGACAAATTTTACAGAGGTGAGCGACTCACCTCTGTGAACGGAGCAGCTATATGGTGTTCTGATAGTTGTTTTCTCTGCAGCTCTCTGTCTGAGGACTGGCTCACCTGCAGGCTCAGTTTCTGCGCCTCATTCTGGCTGCTCTCTGCGCTTTTCGGGGAGTCTTTCGGTGAAACGCTGCGCACCAAACCGATAGGACTCCTAGGCCCATGGTCCTGCTCCTCTGGCGTTCTGTTTGTCTCCACGTCCACGTCCGGATCACCCTCGCTGTCCACGCACGGGGACACGGACCGGTAGCTCGAGCTTTCACTTAAAAAATCAGGCGATAAATAACCGGTGCGACAGCCATTGTAGGCGCTCCTGTTGCCGTAAAGTTTGGCGATGCAGTCTGCGTCTTTGATGACCGGCCTGAAAGCGGACACGTAGCTTATTTTCCGCGTCGGGAGGCTTGTCTCCCCAGTGGGCCTTCCCTCGTCCCCGGATTTGTCGTCTTCGTTTCGTATGGACTGGGTGCTGGAGCAGCGGTCGGTATCCACCACGCTGTCTTTGGACGTGTTGGTGCTGCGGTCGCTGCTTTCGGAAATGTCCACCTCTGTCTGTCTGGTGGGACACAGCAGTTCGGCGGGTGGTTTGTGTGGAGTCTGCCCGTATGGGGGCAAGGGCAGCGGGCCCGCAGCAGGCCAGAACATGGGGAAGGAGGGATAGGCGCTGTCCTTGGTACCAGGCCACAGTACGCCCGGCAGCCCGGCTTTGCCCTGCTCGCCCATCATCCCGTCCTCTTTCTTCTGGCACAGACCGAAAGCTGGGAAGCCATATGGATGAGGGAAGAGTGGCGGTGGTATTTTCTGCAGCATCCCAAAGCCTTTACTGGGAACCGGAATGACCGGGTAGCTGCGGGCGCTGCTGATAGCCCCCCGGGTGTCTTCACAGCTCAGGATTTTTGCAGGGATCTCGGGTGACTCTTGGGAGCGGTTGGGTCCCTGCAATTTTAGAGGAGAGCTGGACCCGGATCCATTCCCCGGAAGCGTCCTCTTGCGACTGCCCCCATTGAACATGGCCTTCACGTCTTCCCACGCGTGCATGATCTCCATGGGACTGTTTTTATCCGTCAGTTTGAGATGTCGCCTCCAGGAATTAAAATTAGCCGCATCCGGCTGCGTGTACTTGGACTCCGGTGTGCGATGGGAGTGAAATATAAATTTATTTGGGGAGAAATACATGTTGCAGTAGGAGCACTTGATGCATTTTGCTCTAGAGCTGTTGTATCTGGCAGGAATGAAGTTTCCACGGCTCCCCCAGGCGCACTCGTGGGAGACATCGAAGGCGAAATTTTCAGGAAGTTTAGGGGGTGAGTGCGCTCCTAGAAATGACTTACAAAGTCTTTCTGCTTCGCGTTTGGTGATCATCCCGCAGCGCCTGGAGGAGATTGGCATCGCTCCGGCTCTCCGCAGGATCTCCAGCTGTACAGGGGTGCACTGGACGCAGGTGATGCCCAGCGCCACGCGCCGGTTATGGATCTCGTTATAGCTGTAATTCTTTAACAATGTGTTTGATATTTGAGCTAGGCAGAGTCTCTCCTGGCCATCTATCACCAAAGACACAATGGGTATTCCGTACAGAACCGTTTCTCCAACTTGATTGGGTTTCAAGCTGGTGCTCGGGTAGGGAAGTTCTTGTTTGGAGTTAGGTGAGGAGCTGGAGTCTCGTCCCGCAGGTATGGAGTCCATCCTTGAAGACCTGAAGGCTACAAACAGGACATTTAATTTGGACAGATCCTTCATAAAACGCGATAAAAAAAAACCTTCCCATGGAGTTTTAATCTGGACTTTATTATTCTAAGAACTAATTTAGGTAAAATTTTAACGCCAAAAAGGGTACATATATATATATTATCCACAAGTTTAACGCAAATGTAATCATTTGCCACATATTTTAAAAAAATTATATTTACAATCAGTATTGAGCATTCCTGCAAACACTAGGATGAAAAAGACCGTGGCAGCTTTAGAAATGTAGAAACCAAGTTGCATCACTGCTTAAAATTCTGCCTCACCTTTAAGGTTCCTGCACGGACGTCCTCCGAAATCGAGTAAATGTGATCGAATGAATGCCGGAGAAATAATGATAAGTTTATCCTGGAGGGTCCAAATATGTTCGCTGATAGGACGTCTCCCTCCTGCTCGCTGACGTCTCGTCTCTCTCTGACGGTTTATGTTGCGCCACCAGCAGAAGCGGTGTCCACATGGCACGCAGACTGTAGTACAACACCCACCCCCCAAACACACACACAACCACACACACACCACCCTCCCACACACACAATAGGACAACGAAAGCAATGACAGCAAAACTTAGGGCGGGAAGCCTGCATTAAATATGGATTTATGACCAATGGAGATGATTTGGTGTGAGCCTGAAGGTCTGTGATGAACTCAGAAAAAAGTAAACAAAGTAAGCTCTTTATTCTAAGCATTATGAGCCACATTATCTTTATGCACTTATGTCGGATGTATTTTTTTTAATGCAAAATAAACGGGTGCTGCGTTGGGATTCATTGATATAACAGACCTCCCTCTGACACATTGTCATGCGCGTGGATAAATGCCCAGTGCAGGCCTCCGTCACGTGCTTGGTTCCCACGTATTCACCGTTTACAACCCACACGTGCCCGGACAACAATGTTAAGCAGCTGCTCCGGGGGTCCCTCTGTGTGAACTGCGCTCAGTGTTTTTTTTTTCTTCCCCCTTCAGCTCAAATAAAGGACTCAGACACAATGCTCCATAAGCGACCGGCATTTAAAGTTTCTGAATGTCAATAAAAGGTTTGGGTTAATCATTTTCACATGTCCCTCGCTCTGAGACAGGCGCTGATTTAATATTGATGAAGGTAACAGGATGACACGTTCTGCTTGGCCTCAGAGACTTCAGCGAGGCATGCTGCACACAACAATAAAGAGTGTCATAGTGTGCGCATAATAATAATGTTAATAATAATAATAATAATAATAACACATATTATTATTATTATTATTATTATTATTATAGCACATATACATACATACATTCATATACACTATATTGCCAAAAGTATTTGCTCACCCATCCAAATTATTGGAATCAGGTGTTCCAATCACTTCCATGGCCACAGGTGTATAAATTCAAGCACCTAGGCATGCAGACTGTTTTTACAAACATTTGTGAAAGAATGGGTCGCTCTCAGGAGCTCAGTGAATTCCAGCGTGGAACTGTGATAGGATGCCACCTGTGCAACAAATCCAGTCGTGAAATTTCCTCGCTCCTAAATATTCCACAGTCAACTGTCAGCTGTATTATAAGAAAATGGAAGTGTTTGGGAACGACAGCAACTCAGCCACAAAGTGGTAGGCCACGTAAACTGACGGAGCGGGGTCAGCGGATGCTGAAGCGCATAGTGCGAAGAGGTCGCCAACTTTCTGCAGAGTCAATCACTACAGACCTCCAAACTTCATGTGGCCTTCAGATTAGCTCAAGAACAGTGCGCAGAGAGCTTCATGGAATGGGTTTCCATGGTCGAGCAGCTGCATCCAAGCCATACATCACCAAGTGCAATGCAAAGCGTCGGATGCGGTGGTGTAAAGCACGCCGCCACTGGACTCTAGAGCAGTGGAGACGCGTTCTCTGGAGTGACGAATCGCGCTTCTCCATCTGGCAATCTGATGGACGGGTCTGGGTTTGGCGGTTGCCAGGAGAACGGTACTTGTCTGACTGCATTGTGCCAAGTGTAAAGTTTGGTGGAGGGGGGATTATGGTGTGGGGTTGTTTTTCAGGAGCTGGGCTTGGCCCCTTAGTTCCAGTGAAAGGAACTCTGAATGCTTCAGCATACCAAGACATTTTGGACAATTCCATGCTCCCAACTTTGTGGGAACAGTTTGGAGCTGGCCCCTTCCTCTTCCAACATGACTGTGCACCAGTGCACAAAGCAAGGTCCATAAAGACATGGATGACAGAGTCTGGTGTGGATGAACTTGACTGGCCTGCACAGAGTCCTGACCTCAACCCGATAGAACACCTTTGGGATGAATTAGAGCGGAGACTGAGAGCCAGGCCTTCTCGTCCAACATCAGTGTGCGACCTCACAAATGCGCTTCTGGAAGAATGGTCAAAAATTCCCATAAACACACTCCTAAACCTTGTGGACAGCCTTCCCAGAAGAGTTGAAGCTGTTCTAGCTGCAAAAGGTGGACCGACGTCATATTGAACCCTATGGATTAGGAACGGGATGTCACTTAAGCTCATATGTGAGTCAAGGCAGGTGAGCAAATACTTTTGGCAATATAGTGTATATATATATGCTATTATTATATTTTTATTCTAGATAGATAGATATGCAGGTTGTGAATCACCTAATAATTACAATAAACGGTCAGAACATTGATGTGGAATAGGTTTCGTGAAGCATGCTTAATCACTTACATATTTTTTACATCTTATTCTAACTTGAATCGTCAACAGCAACATCATTTTTTTCTTAAAAATATGATCTAAATATTTTATCTACTGATCTAATTTGCTTTTTGAGATAATTGGGCTGATTTTAAAATGCAAGATATAAAAACATTGAGTTAAAATACAAGGCCTTGTAAAAATGGTGGAAATAAGGACAATTTTAATTGCTGTAGCCTATTGTTGAGTATCAGTGACGGTCATCAGTGGATCATAAAAACTGAGGGTTTTCAGTAAACCAATCTTTATAAAGTTCAAGGATCCTAAATCCTCTTTCAAGCATTCAAATAAATCTACATAAACATTTCAAAAAGTCTTAATAACATCCACTTCAGTATTTATTTTCAAATTTTGCTCATATTTTTAAAGACTACAAATCTGACATTCTCTTGCCTCAGGAAATAATATTCACTTATAATATCAAACTGCTCCAAGCATAAATATAAAGATAGATTAAAAAAAAAAACCACACAGATAAAATAAAAAATTATTGAGGTCAGTGTTAGGTTCAAGCTGATTCCAGCTCTCTGTAAAGCAGAACAGCTCATTTAAAAGTGTCTCTGCATTAATCACAGCGCTGCATCAAAGTATGATAATCACCTGAACACTCTATTAAAATAAAAGTGGCAGCCCTGGGGAAATCTTACCTTGCTCTTTAATTGTTTTGAGTCTTTGATAGGCTTTTAATTCAAGATTAATTTATGCATTCTTAAATAACTCTACATATGATTAATAAGCTTGAAAATTAAAAGGAGACTGAAGCAATTATAACAAGTGGTTGGTCATCACCTCATTAGGTGATGTTAGAATGATGCAGTTTGTGAGTGTTTTCCTGATTGGGCGTGACATTGATAGTAAGACAGATTTTTTTTTTAAAGAAAAAATGTGCCGCAGGCTAATTATTCTCAATATTTTTTTACTATTTACTCTCTTGTGTAGTCAAGATGCAAGATGTTTCGCTTTTGGCTGAACGAAAGTAGGGATGGATTGCACAGGTGACTCCATAGTGTTAGAGCAGAATCGGAAGAGAAAGATCAGCTGTTTGAGAGGCCACAGGAGAGGTGTTGAGAATACAGTAAGACTTGCTAAATGGTCGCTAATGCGTAAACAAGACATAAGCTCTTTCCTGCTTGGATGTTTATTTGTCTCCTAAAAGCCCACCACTGGGTCTTGACCCCCACATCCTGCCCTGCTAAACAGAACATTTTATCTTCCAAGGCGGAGGAGTGTAGTGGCATAGTATGTGTGTGTGTGTGTTTGAGAATGGGAAAAAGAATCAGAGTGGGAGAGGGATGGGGTGGGGTTCATCACTGCATCAAATGAGACTGTGCACAGGAACCCTTTTGTCACAGAGCGGGACTCATCTGCCAATGGTGAGCTGTGAGGTCCTGGGGGAAAGAAGGAACACAGGTGCTAAAAGGCTGCGTGACAATGACGCTGCTCCAAGGAGAGCCTTCAAGAGTGGGACACAGGCTGCACAGGACAAGCTGTGCCAATCACTCTGCAATTATTGCTATCTGTGTGTGAGTGTGTGTGTGTTATCCAGGGGTCTTGTGTGGGTATTCATGGAGAGGAGCAAGGACACATGCTGCTGTGTCTCTCTGAGCTTTCCTTGTAATGTAGAGCCGAACCAAAGCTCTTCAAGGCAGTAATCTGGAGGTAATCAACAGCCTTTTGGTTTGACAAAGATGACCTCCTTTGCATCATCTCATCCATTACTGAAAAGAAATAATTTTGCAACACTTACAAGGTTTAGATTATCCTTAATTCAATATCTTCTGGTATGTTTGAAAGACTTTCACTGACAAAGAGTTTAAATAAGTCAGAGAATGAAGTGTGATGCCCAGGAGAGATGATCACCTCTTTGCTAAACAAAGAAACCAATACAAAACCTTGCAAAAATAATCCATAAACCTGGAACTACCTTAAAAGGCCCTTTAAAATGTGTTTCTACTGGTTTACCACATGTAGACATCAAAGTTTATGCTCTTTAATTTTTGGAATAAGCTCTGACCTTTGTTTACTTAGTAGCTCTGGGTTTATGATTGGTGCTGCCGTGCTGTAATGTTACTATTCAGAAATTCTCGGATTCCCTGGAGCCTTAACACTGATTTTCTTACAGCATTTACTTGTATTTATTACTACTGTCTTATTACTGTCCCTGTCTAGGAAAAGAATCCCACAGCATAATGCTACCCCCTCCGTGCTAATTTGGCTGGATAGCCACGTCTTGTTTTGCAGTTGTAAGGCACACTTTCCCTTTTCTACAGAGGTCTGTAAAATTTTTAAAAGTTTTGTTAATGTCTTAAAACTTTTTCAAATCTATTTTTAACAACCAGTCTATTTCATTTGTCTCCATGTTGCTGTTTGTTCAACCAACACACCGCTGAGGCCTTCACAGAATAGCTGTATTTATTACTGAGATGAAATTATATTGGAATAAAAGGGGGCAATTAAACAATTCACCACAAAATTTAGGTTGTTAGTTTTAAAGAAAGTGTGAAAGCGATGTATTAGTCTTCTTATGTTTAGAAATTCTGCACCACTTTGTGTTGAGCTGCTGCATTAAATGTGAGCAAGGCACTGAGGTCTGATGGTTTAATGTAATAAAATGTGGTAATTACTATCTTAAACAGTTTTTTTCTATAAATATGATCAAGTAGACATATAATCTGTTTTTAAGAAATTATTCATTCCTAAAAGCAGCTCTTAAACTTTTTTTTTTTATTGTTATTAATGTTTTTATATAAGGGGGTGAGGGTTACATGTACTGTTTACGGTGTTGCAATAAAAAGCCGATGCAGAAATTTGTCTACATCCCAACCCCAAGCGGTTTTCAAAAGTGTAATGAGGAGTCAAGTGAGAATGGGAATTATCGTAATGATAACAAAGGTCTGTGCACCATAGCTTGGGGCTATATTGTAGGGCATTACCATAAAGATGTGATGCGCTTGTATTGTAAGGGCTTTTCCTTTTTTTTTCTTGAACAGAGCAGGCCAAAGCGATAATAACTATTAGTAGATGACAGTGCTTTTCTGGATTCCAGCTGTGGAACCCAAATTTCCATACAGATAGAATGGCTCTGGGTGGATGATATGGGAATGTGGGGGAAGGGGCTGGGCAACTCCATAGAAACGTTGGGGCACACATGTCCATCACACATGCTTGCGGTCATAATGTGAAAGTGGTAAGTCTCAGCTCTGGACTCAGTCTTGGTGTCCCCCAGAGAAATTCAAAGTGAGGAGGCAATGTCAGGGTCTCTGGCTTGAAGATCCAGTGAGTCTCGGAGGAGGAACTGTCCAGGGTGCTGAAACTTAACACTGTTTTGCTCTGCTGACAACTTTCAAAATCTGGAGGTGTAAAGTGTGTATATGTTTGTGAACAGCAAACTAGAGATTTCCATCAAGATACCACATGTGAAAGGGTGTGCAACATACTTATCACAGTGTCTAACAAAAACAAAACACTTTCTAGTGGCAACATTTGTAAAAGGAAACAGGTCAGAAAGCGAATGTAGTAAATTAAAATAAAAATATGCTGCTTGGGTGTTTTTTTAAACACATTTTTGAATGCATTTGCAAAAACATCCATTGTATTGCTACACAATATTACAAATTATAACCTTTTTCTAACAGTAATCATGTCATCTACAGGGCAAAGTAAGCTATAAATACGTGTACAGCTACACCTTACATGTAAAGCTCAAACATTTAAAATTCATTTACACACACACACTCTCAATAAAAAATAACAATAACAACAAACAAACCAAAATAGTTTCAAGGATTAAATTAAAGGGTGCAAACCAAGGACACAAATCAAAATTGATAGTGTATGTAAACTTCTGCTCAGCACTGTACTGTGCTGTTACGTCTTTCTTACTCTTTCTTACTCTCAGACGTCCATGCTGTGTTTGCATCAACGCAGTTCCAAAGCTGTCAAGCTCCTCCTTTAAGGGTCAAAATAGTAATTAGTTAAGCAAAGTGATTAATCCAACGTGAGCGACAGCTCTCGTCCCAGAAAGGACTTAAAGATGTGAGAAATCAGGGTTGAGTGAGCTCCAAAATGTGTGTGACTGAAAGAGTAACAAACAATCTTTTTGAGGAGGTTAGGTTAATGATAGCTGGGTGTGAGTTGCTTAAGAATTCAAGGCTCTGGTCTCTTGTGTTCATCTCAATGAGGTGGTGTAAATAAGTACACAAACATCTGTAAACAATAGCTACAGTGGATTTTTCTCAAACAAACACAGATGCTCAAAAGTAGGCCCCAGAGATAGGGTAAGTAATAGGTCCTGAATCCTGGGACTAGCCAGCTTTACTTCTTTTCCTTTTCTCTTTTTTTTTTGTTATTTGACACATGCTGTGTGCGTTTATGTGAGGGCAAAGCTTGCAGGAAGGAGACAAAGATAGTGAGAGCAGGGAGCGTGAGGACACCAATCACCCTGTAATTATCCCCCTGGTGTGTAAACTGCCCAACTCTCTGTCCTTGATAGATTCACCTGACCCAATAACACAACACGCAGCCTCAATGGACTGCAGGCGGAATAAAGACAACATCGTAGATCAGCTGGGGATCAGCAGTGAGACAAAGACCTAACATCTGGGAAATGTGGTGAAATTAAAGGACTAGAAACAAACCAATCCTGTAGCAGCTCTACGTTAATAGCCTGGAAGCTGCCTTTGGAAAAAGCAAAACTGAAGCAACACAGGATTCAATTTGATTTGATATTAAAGAAACAGCCCTCGGCATCTCAATTCTTCTCTCTTGTTCTTGTTTCCTCTCCTGCTCCCATCAGTCTGTTACCTTAGAGTGATGCATTAAGCCATTTAAATTAACAATGGAACAGCTTATCCTAATATGCTCATTCCCAAGGAGGGCCTTGGATGTTTGCTGGAGTGGGACATAAACCCTACCTCTATCCTTAGGCAGGGCAGTGATGCATAGCACTTCTTCCAAATAGCCAAAACAATCTGGCCATCCCTCCGTCCAAAAAAGGCAAACATTCGCATAATGGTGCGCAAAGACTGAATAACACCACATAGCCCACTTTATGGACACAGAAACATCGCCTGCCCAACATGAGTAATTACATGTTATATCTAAGATGGAAAAACAGGGAAAGAAGCAGTAAATACACCAACGTTCTCTGAAGGAAATTGCTTCTTTCTTCTTTTTGAAGCAGCCAATCTTCCACTGTAGTTTTCTTTATGAACTTCAGCACTGGTGTATATCGTACATTTTGATGTCTAAATCATTCATAGTGAGGCCATGGTCAGCTGAATACAAATGAGGATACAGTGGGTGCTCCGTCTGTCCCTGAGGGGCTGAGCAGAAATAGATCTGAGAAAAGCAGTTTGATTGATGGTGCTACACTCTGAATAATCATCGTATCAGAGGTCAAACCACTTCACTGCCATGCATTATATCATTAATTACAGACATAAAAAAAACAATAGGGCCGTGTCCATATGTTTCAAGTGTGCTTATTCCCCCTTCTTCACCCACTGAGTCGTTTTACAATTACTGCAGCTTATCAACCTTAGAAAGGAGGAAAATAGAGGCACCCATAAGAAACTCAATGCATTCTCAGAACATTGCACTAGGAAAATGTGGTAGTAATTACACAAGATGAGAGAGACACATTTGGTTCTCACAGTTACATATGCAATTAAAATATTATTCATTACCTCTTAAATAAAAGCCCGATCCTGAAATCCCATTAAATTTGGGATAATTGTGTGTGTTTAATTATAAGCTGTGGCACGGTGGAAGAAAGGAAGGAGGGAAGTTTCGGAGAAAGTAACAGAATGCTCTGTGACCCAGATAGCAGGGGAGACATTTTGTTTTAAAAGTGACCTTGCTGTGAAACGTCAGCTCAGAATAGCTCAGAGTGCAACAGCCCCACTGCTTCTTCTGCTCTGGATAAACCAAGTTGCAAACAGCGAATAGCTGCAGTTCCATTATAACTACAGAAGAAAATCTTACTATGATGCTGCACTTTTTAGTTTAGTACAGCTTTTACATTTAGAGTAGCTGCAGGGAAACTGTTAGCCTTCCTAAGTAGCAGTATTTTTATGGATAGTTTGAAGAAAGCCATGAGTTGTTGAATGTGAAGAAGGGATTAAAGTGAAAAAGAGCAAGTCGTCTGTACTTAAAAAAAAAACTCCCATTGTCACATGGAGCTTTGCCTGATCTTCATATCCTGAGATGAAACTTTAGGACATTGAAGTTCAGCTCAGCCCAAATGTCACAAAAGGTCACTATCATTATTGTGCGAAATGTAAGAGAAACACATTTAATAAAAAAAAAAAAGTAATTAACCTCTTACATTAGGTTTGTTTGTATGGTGAAAATTTAGGCCAACTATATCAAGGAACTTTTAAAAAAAAGTTTAGGTTTGTCTTGACTCTTACAGGTTTCCTCATATTTCTTCACCATAAAGTATCTCAAATCATTAAATACATTTTCATATCTAAGAATAAGTATGTTCAGTAAGGTTTTCATATACTATGGGTAAACTCAAACAAACCTTTCCCTACATGAAACTTTAATGGCTACTTTTGTTCAAATTTGTTAAGCAAACTTAGGCTTTATATCTGACTGAACTATAGAATCATGCATAGATTTTATTTGAACCTTTCTCACCACATGAAGTAAACTTAAAAGTTTAAAAGTTTAAATATCATCATGCCTAAACCTGAGTAGGATGATTTCAGCCAGTTAATGAGTTTGTTCAGAGCAGTGATGGTTATAAAACGTAAAAAACTGCCTTAAGAAATAATCTGAGATTAAACTCCATAGTGCACCTATGGTGCAACAGTTTTTCACTAGAGAACTTCTCCAGCTCTGCAACAGCTTCGTGCAATAAGTAGTGGCCATGGTTAGGCCTGGAAATGGGTTAGAAATGAATGGAAATCAATGGAAAGCCCCCACAAAGATATAGAGAAGTAATACAAGGACCTATACTTATTTGTAAAATAAAGGATCAGCATCCATCACTGATACTAGGGTTTAACCAATTTAAAAAGTTTGTCAGAGGGAAGCAAAAAAAACTGGAGTCCGACAAAGAACAAAGAAAGTTTTAAATTTGATGTTTATTTGCAGATTATTTTCAATCAATGATGAGGCAAAGGCTATAGGCCATAATTTTGTCTGCTGTCCTCAGCCGTATGGCCTCAAATGTGTATTGATAAGAACAAAGTGCATACAACAGATGTTGAGGATAGGCTTTTCTTCTTAGGGCATTTCAATTTAGAAGGTTTGACAGTGTGGTAGAAAGTATTTAACATGGGAGATTAACTACAGCATCGGGTATAAAGCATTATCATCCATTCAATGGTGCATTTGGAAGAAAGCCAGTATCTCCTAAATAATGAAGGTCAATCTCATCTACAATTTGATATCAGGTATCTTTCTGTGGAGATCTAAGATCTGAATCAATTGGAGAAAGATTAGAAGAACATTTTTTTTTTAAATGGTGTTTTGATCAGTTCCTTGGAGTTTCCATGATTCACCCGCTCACCATCGACACTATCCAAGAATGATACTGGCAACATGCAGCTATCTTAGTGGCAACCGTGAACTGCACAATAGAGAGTCCTACAGACCAAGGAATGAAACCATGAACCAAAGTCTCTAAGTTATTCTAAGTGTGAAAAAATACTGTTCACAGTAACAAGCCAGTAACCAGTAACAAGCTGGGGCTCATAGTAAGATGAATTAGCTCTATACAGAGCTGAAAAACTATGAAAAAAGTAAAAATGTATGCACATATCTAAATAATATAGCTAAATATAGAGAAACTATGGCATTTTATTCAGTGCTGTCACACAATAAGAATCCCATACTAGCCCAGTCCTAATAAATGCATAGCTTTGTGTAATCAAGACAACATGCACATAAGTAAAAATTTCAGTGCAGCAAGAAAAACGCCTTTTCTTGCTGTTGAGAAAACTCCAGATATCTAAATCCATCTCCTACTCAGAAAGTTATTTATTTCCCTTAGATTTTTTCTTCACACTCTTTTTGCTGCCTGTATAAGTGTAATCTGATGCATGGGATGTGTGCTGGTCCTGGCCCGGCGTCTCCTGCTGGCTCGCTCCGAGCTGCTTGGCTCGGCCCGGTGGCTTCAACCTGCAGGCAGCCATAGGACAGCCCAAGCGGAGCTGTCTGCCACTCCTGTGCTTCATTAGGAAACAAAATATAAGGTTTCCACTCCATTAGGAATGACTTTAGGAGTGAAAGCACATAAGACGCCGACTCACCTCATCAACAATGCATTGCAATAACGGCTGAGGATGAATGAGAGCGAGCAGAAGGGAAAGGGAGAGAGAGGGAGTGGAAAAAAAAAACAGCATTAGCTTTTATGCGATGTCTTTACAGCAGAGTGGATGGGAGAAAAATCATTAATGCAATAAAATGTGGTCAGATTAATCAAATGCCTCAAACTCTTATGAAAATATTACAAGGGGAGAATTTTCTATTACATCTAATGGTATCTAATTTAATACTGGCAGTTAAAGGCTTGGGCATCTATTTATTGTGAAACACAATTTAGGAAGTTTAAAGGGAAGCAGTGAAGCATGCGTGCAGCATAGCCTTCAGGACCGTAGGTAAAGATTTTTCCCTGCTATTTTCTCACTACCAACTCGTAAAATCTTCTCATTACACACTGTAGCTTTCTGTGAGTTCCTTTTTATTTTATTTTTTTTGTGGGTGGGCAATATGTAATTAGCGTGTCATAATCAAAATGACCCACTCGGCCACTTTATGTTCAGCAAAGCAGAATGACTGCGCCAGTGGTGGCAATCTGTGGGCATGTGCTAACATTATTAGCATAATGAAAATATACAAATGTTAATAGCAAGCCCACTTCATGCGGCCAAGGATCTGAAGAATGTGGGCAAACAGTCAGATACAAACAGTGGTTATGTAAATGATTTAAAAGAGGGAAAGAAAAAAATGTATTTTTTTTTTCTGTTTTAAAAACAATCCGCAAAAAGTGTCATTCCCTCTCATCGCACATCTTCTACAAAGGACTGCAGAGAATCACGTTTTCAATTAAAACCTCATTTGCTTGTAAGTTCAGATGAAATCATGTTGTGAATTAGCAGACGAATTTACATACTGGGACGCCTGCCAGTGTGCAAGGGGAGGCTAATTTACCTTAAAGATTGATTTTTTTTTCTCTTCCTCTTCTTTCTTGAAAGGATTTCAGTGACGGCGTGGGAGCAATGATGCAGATTTGAGATCTGGGAAAACATTTACCAAAAAATCCAGAGGCAACAAAGGAAACCGAACTGCGAGATGTGAAAGCCTCCACTTAGTGAGGGAAAGAGTTTCTGCAAAGTTAGAACAAGGAAAAGAAAAACATTTTTAAAACCTCCACAAGGACACCAGTGCTGAAGCCATTAACAGTAAGTGTTTTTGGTAATGGCTTCAACAAAATGGATCACAAATTAGGAAGGACATGTTGAAACTATTCATTCTTGATTATTGATTTAAAAATATTCACGCATTTCAAACAGGCGACAAGCAACAAAGAAGTTGTAAGCAATCTCGTCATCATTGAGAGACAAATTATTGCTGCTACTCAGGTATAATTAAGAAAAAAACATCAATAGAAAGGGTTGGTGTTTATGATTCTTTGAAAGTTTCTGAGGCTCTACACCTTCATGAAGCAACTCCTGATGCTTCAGAAAACACTTTCAATCAACCGCCCATCTAGCTGCAGATTGTCCACATTAAATCACTTGCTCATTTTGTGAGGCCTTGTCCGACAAAAGCGCCGCAGCTCTTATTGATTCATCCTCTCAATTAAATAAAGCTTTGCTCCCTCTACACCTTGTAAATACCCAGAGACCCCCCACCCTGCACAATATCCATTCTCCTTACTCTGTTCACCTTATCAGTCTGCACGGAAAATTAATTCCCCCCTCTGCCGCTGAAATAACTATAATTGCAAACTACACAGAGAGAGAAATTGGAAAGAGAGGTTTTAATATACATTTCCAGGTGTATTCTCCATTTGTTCAAGTCAATAACATTTTTTCATTAACATTTGTAATAATGAAAAAAGAGAGAAGTTCTGTCCCCTGTTCATTTTCTTTTTAATTCAGACATGAATTCACTCATTCCTAACTGTTATGAGCTGCACTTTCTCATCCAATTTGCTTTAAATCCTCTAAATGAGATTATTGCTGGCTATCAACCACAAAAAAAATTCAATTTCCATATTTATCAGCTGAATGAGCCACATCACACAATAAGTGATTGAGTGCTTATGTCGCACTTTAATAGAACAGAAAATCGAGAAAATCGATATGATAAACAAGTAACTAAATGAGTGTAACTTGTTTCAGATTTAACCTCTTTGGAAATTCCTTAAATATTTGGGTTGGATAACATTACTCCTATGATGTAAAGATACTTCTTCCTCTATAGACTAAGCAGGCAAGAAGTACAGATGAACGGCTAATACTTTTTTTTTTGCCCTCACTTGCCCAACTGACTACCAAGGTGGAAGGAAACAGAACTCTGCATCAGCTCTCTGCTTATCTGTTGTGGTTGTTGTGACATCAACTTTTTGCCTTTAGCAAATAATGACACATTTCTAACTCAAATATTTTTTCATCTAAGTTTCCCTGTTTCCAGAATGCAGCATAAAATTTCACCAGGGCCTTTATAAATTCACGGTGTCTCCAGGTATTATTTGGGTGTATAAATCATTTCAGTATAAAAATAATAGACATAATCATAAAAATGCTTAGATCATATATATATATAAATTATAATCCATTTGGGCTGTGCAGTGGGTAGCGCTGCTGCCTTGCAGCAAGAGGGATCTGGGTTCAATTCCCGGCCCGGGGTCTATAAGGAGTTTGCATGTTCTCCCTGAGCATGCTTGGGTTCTCTCTGGGTACACTGGCTTCCTCCCACTGTCCAAAAACATGATTGTTAGGTTAACTGGCTTCTCTAAAATCTCATTCGCTGTGAGTGTGTGTGTGAATGGTTGTTTGTCCTGTTTGTCTCTGTGTTGCCTTGCGATAGACTGGTGACCTGTCCAGGGTGTACTTCGTCTCTCGCCCAATGACAGGGATAAAGCGTGAGAGAAAATGGATGGATAATCCATTTGCATTTTATCTAAGTATTTTGTAATACACTTGAAAAATACATTGAAAGATTATATTTATCACACTGCAAAAAAAGATATCTAAATAGGTAATTTTTCTTGCAATAAGTGCATTTTTTCTTGAAATGAGGAGGTAAGTGAGACACTTTGCCGATGGAACAAGACAATTTACATTTAAAATAAGAAAAAACAATAGCCTTGTCTTATTTCAAGAGCATTTTATCTAATTATCTTACTTTAAGAGTAAAAGTACTCATTCCATTGGCAAATTATCTTATTTACCTACTCAAATTAAGATTAAATGCACTTAACTGAAGACATTTTTGCTCATTTCTAGATTGTTTTTGCAGTGCATGATGATTGTTTCTGTTTGGGCCGCTATTTGGTAAAGCTATTTGTCAAAGCCATATAAACTCAGCTCCTTACAGTAAGCTCAAAGAAAGTAAGTAACAAGCGTTTTTATATGCACTAATTAATGCAAGGGTGGTACAATTTAACCCACAATAAAGGGCACCAATATCAACATAAGTCTGGAATTAAATAATGAAAACTGCAAAGATAGGAATGGTATACGGGCCCCTTTAATTTCTCTGATTATTTTATTAGGTAATTAAATTGAAAACCAGGCTAGGTATATTATTCTAATATTTTCTTAAGGTGCTTATATTGTGAAAATAAAATTGAGGGTGCTGTAATTGTACACGCAATTCATGTTTGTCATGTAACAATGACTGACTTTTGATTGTTATTGCCCCCCACTCTCCAAGGCCATGCTGCCCTGGGCAAAAAATAATATCAGAAAAACCGTTAAGCAACCTGTGTCACTTTTGTTGAACAATTGTATTTTGTACTTACTTGACTAATATTCATCCTTACTTGTATTTTTAAGTCTCCCTCCTATTTTAGCCTTTGTATTTTGATGAACACATTAGTCCAATCAAAAACTAGGAAGAAAGAAGAGGAAAAAAATTAGCCAACACAACAGACTTAATCAATCAGAAAGCTCTTAGCTAGCGGCTGCATACACATTAGGCCACATCTTGAAGATTTTTCAGAGCAAACCGTGGAGCAAAACTCCATTACCTCCTGACACAAAATGCAAATGTATCACAACATGGGGTGGGAAGGAATTAAAGACCCTTCTCTAATCAATGACAAACCAGGATGAAACCCTCTCTTCCGTGGATCTGCCATAGGCGAACTCCAAGTCCCCATGAAAACAAACACACATGGTCACAGGCAAACTGACAGACCCTTTCTGGCATCGGGTGGTCGGAGATTCTCATGGCACGATAGCCAATGAGTTAAAATTCATTATATACTAAACACCTTTTGGTTAAAACCAAAACAGCAATAATAATTTTAAATCAATTAAAACAATATCAAAAGTTAATTCATTAAATATATTAATTTTTAATAAAAAAACATGTTTACTGATATTTATCTATTTATACAGATATAAGAAAAATTATACATAAAGCCCTGAAAAAATTTTTTTTTGTTCTTATTCAATATAATAATCTACTATTTATTACTTTGATATTTTATTGAAATCATAACAATAAGTTGATGTTAGCAGATCAATCAACTGGGACATCTTTTTAGTTTTATAAAGAGCGATTGGTGTTTACCAGACATAACTGTCCATTGCTTTCATGACTGTCGAAACCCTTCAAAATTTTTTTATTTTTTTTTTAAGTGGAGTAAAAGCATATTGTTAAGCCACCTAGCATACAGTGCATAGTATATCACGTATGCTTAATGTGGAGCTTTTTGCGCTTCAAACAGAACGAGAAAATCCTGAGACTTAAGCTTGTATCTCATGAAAAGGATTTATTTGTACCTTGATACTACTTCACTTATTCATTTAACATTTCTTTAATTTGTGCTACTAAGTCAGAAACTGTAAAAAAAAAAAAAAAAAAAACACTGGATAAATTACATATGTCTAAAATGCATACAACCATGTGATAGTTACAGGACTACAAAAGCCTAGTGTACCAGTTATGATACAAAGCCATTAGGAAAACCAGGCATTGCCTTTTTGTCTGCCAAAACCCTTCTAATATATGGGTTTTCTTTTTGACTTTATCTTACATCAGTCAGTAAGAGGATATTTAAAAATCTGATTAAATCTGGTGATGAGCGTGGAGCCAGCCTGTGAGGTGAAGGTAAGAGCTGTCTATGTTCTACTGGGCTCTGTTCTGCTCAGACCGATGCACTGGTCTACGTAAATGACAGCCTGAGCCTGAGGATGTCTTCTGGCTGCCACGCGGCCTGGTACAGCCTGCTACAGCCTGCAGGTGAAGTGTCTGCGGCGCCATATGGAGCGGGGAAAATTAACAACAAGAGGAAATTCTCCACAACAGCGGGAGGTCTCGCTAGTCTCTCCTCCAAACAAAATTTAGAGACGTAGAGAAACAAGAGAGGGGGAGTGATAAAATTAATGGGGTTCGACGTTCTAACACAACACCGACGGCAATGTTTGCACAGAAAAACAAGAATTCCCTTTACAGTTTAGTCATATTGCACTCCTGCATTATAAATCAGTGGCTGGCTGGAGCAGTTTGACCCACTCCATAAATGTACATTAACCCTGCTGGCTCTCCTTCCTCCAATTCTTGTTTGCTTCTGTTACTGCAGGTGAGTCGCCTCCATCCCTGGTGGCTTCTTATGCTCACTGCCATGATAGCAGAGGTGCCCCCCCATGAAGCCTCACTTGGTTTGGGTCATTGATTACAAAGAGCCTCCTGGTTTTGTCTGACAGATGTGAATCCATGCTATTTAATTTGGAGGGTTACCCTCAACGGGACCACCATTAGCTATCCAATCTGACCACAAATAGCGTTCCATTAAGCAGAGAGTTTGAGAAGCTCTCGTGGTGCGTTTCCTGACAGCATGGAGGGAGCCTCTGCGAATTACACTGAATGTTAAGGGCTTGGTTTTTTAAACAAAAGGAAGATTTTACTTTAAGAAAGACTTTTGTTTTAGAGTTGCATTAAGAGCTGCCTCAGTGGGATTCTTCAGGCATATTAGAGCTCAAACTGTCCTTGTTTATGTCATGTTGGTTTGTAGTGTTTTGACCAACAGGCAGAATCATATAAAGAACCAGTGAATGTTTACATGTTTAGTTATAAAATGCAAAAAAGAACTGGAAGCGGAGAACTGCAGGAAGACATTTGTAGCTTCCTGGTTGGTTTGAGAGATGAATTAGAGGTTGCTTGGATCTGTAAGTATTTGATTCAGCGGGCTTTGCACACTGTACCCCTGAGGTCCAGGTGAGTGGGGGTGAGATCCGAGAGCATTGGTACTTGCAAGAGACATCATGCTGGAAAGCGGGCAGGCAGGTGATGAAGGTTGAGAACTGCTGCACACAGGTAAGACCTTTTCCATGAAGATCGGAGACGAACTGAGATTCAATGGTAGTCATCGGTTGTAAACATCCGGTGAAGAGAGATGACTCTTCGGCTCCTTATATACATGTTTGATTTAGATATGTTTTCAGGTATGCAGCCACACTGGCAAAGATCTTCTCTGCAACAGGAAGCTCACTAACACCAGAAAAACAGCAAGAACCCAGAGATACTAACAGTTTAGTGTCTAAAGAGGGTGGGGTGGTAGTTAAAATGTTAATAAGTGCAATTCAGTTTTAATTTAACAGCCTTCTGCATTCCTAATTAGTCCACTAGCTGTGAATAAATGAGGAAGAGAGCTCATCTCTTGCCCTTCGCTTTCAAGAGAAAAACACATTTTGCCAACTCTGCTATAGAGCTAAAGAGAACTGCAGGAAAAGTCCTTTCCTCATGAACAAAGCAGCATGGTTCAATTTGCGGGTTTAAGCTATTATTTTCTCACCAGGCAGAAGGGATGAAAGAATTTTCAAGCAAAATAACAGGCCACATTAAAAAAGGTAAAACAAAACAGAAATATAAAAGAAGATCATAGAAGGTTTTTCCTCAAATATTCAACAACAACCTCTCTGTGCGTAAAAGTGTGCATAAATTAGTTTATGTAATCATACAATGTAGATTAGCATGATAATAGTGGATGTTAATAGATGCCAGGAAGCAAGGAGTGACAGCACTTTGAAATGAGACATGCTTGGGGCAGTGGGCGCACACTCACACACGCATGCATACCCACCACATTGGGGAATAGCCGGCGAGGCTCTCGTGCCATTACGGCAAATGTGAGTGACGGGGAAGAAAGCCATGTCTAGCTGCCTGCCTGAAGGGTCTCTTCAGTTTTTCTGCCAGTCTATAGGCTCTTGGTCTCATGGGGGGCTCTATTAATTGTGGGCAAAATGGTCCACCATTAGATCTAAAGGTCTTAGAGAACATAAGATATCTTACCCCGCCACCAGGTTTAGAAAATAAACTTAAAGAAAAAATCGTGCAAAATTAATCTGAAGTTTAAACATTCTGAGGAACTAGGATCAAACAGGCAGTCTGTAGATGAGATGAGGATGACATTTTGAGAAAAAAAAAGAACCTGTGACTATATCTTTAACCAGGCAAACCATAGATTAAAGCAGATCAGGTGGTCAAAGATTTAATCTTGTCATGGAAAGGTGAAAAAAAATTACATTTTACATGATTAAATTGGTTTACAGAGGGATCTCAAGCCACTGCTAGACCTTCTTTTCCAGCATTTGCTAATCAGACCAAAGATGGTCCCCTACAGAGACGAAAGAGGGTTAACACTGAGATAAACCTAATAAACCAGGAGCACTTATTTACAAAGCTCCCCGGGACACAGTTGGAGCATTCAACAAATATCACAAATCCCACTTCCTTTCATCTACCAACCTCTTAGCAGATCAGAAAAAATCAACAGGGGGTACAAGGTGGAGACATACAGGCCAAAGTATTTTTGAGCACTACTGTGTAGTAATCCAAATAAGAACAGCTTTAAGGCAACAGCACATTGATGATCTCAGATCCTGCTTATCATCTGACATACCCAATTTGTTGCATAACAAGTCGGAATTGTTGCTAAGTGGATAGGTGGATTTTTTTTAAGTGGGGTTTTATTAAGAAGCTATGGTCAGCAAACATCTGACCTGTTGTAGACATGGATTAGACTAAGTGCTAATAGCCAGTCCCCTGACTGGCTATTAGCCAGAAGACTCCAGTCTTCAAAATATCACCAGAATGGATGTATGTTAGAAAATCAGATGTGAACAAGGACAGTTTTAAAGGAGTGTAGTGTTAAAATCACAGCAAGAAAGTAAGTCTGATTGAAAATGAAAGGGTTTGTGTTAAAAATGGAATGGTCATGGTCATTGTGACAGACACTGCGATTCCACAGTCTAGGTTTAAATACCTTTAGATTTTACAAATGCCATCTAATGCCAGTATGACAACATCTAATATGCATGTTTATAAAACGGTGCTTACATAAATATTTCTGACTGCTTTCTTTATTTTCTTGATTGCTGTCATCCAAGGACTCAGCGGCTAAGAAAAAGTATCTGCCTCATGCAGCCCTCTTCTTTTTTCACATTCAAATGTCCAAGAGGAGCCAACAAATCTTGATTAGCAATGAATAATATTGATTAAAGTAACGTTTTTAAAATAATAATTTTCCTGACTAAGGAAAAACAGCTATCCAAAACAAGCTGCCCCCATGTGAAATCATGATTTAAGTTGAGCTCAGTTGCAACAGCCACATCCAGGGCTGTTAACTTTCTGATCTTGCTCTTCCAGATTTTAAAAATATCCAAGAATACATAAGGGTCAGTTTGTGTGAAGGTTTGTAGAGGACCCAAATGCAGAGACGGAAGCTGAGGTGGTTTCTTTCAGATTTAGTGGTGGCCACAGAAGCATAAATCCAGCAATAACTTATCAAGGAACACAAATCAAAGGGGAACACATAGATTAAGGAGGGAATGGAGGCATGAAAAGAATCCAGTAAACACTAACTACAGAGGAGGAGTATATATTCCAAACAGAACCAAGAACAGAATCAAGAATGTAGTAATCAACTGATTGGGGGCAGATGTGGACAGAAGGAACTAAAAGGGAGCTAGGGGGAAAGGAGACTGCCACAAGGGGGGAACAGAAATACATAAGAGCTCAAATACAACCAGAAAACAACTAGAATAACACAAAATGGAAATGAAACCAATGACCCAGAATTTATAGAAAGACATAAATCAAAGTGTAACTGAAAACACAAAAAGAAAACTTAATCAAATCTAAAAAGTGCAGAAAGGGCAGAATCATGACAATAAGAAACATTCATTGACATTTTTTTTTTTAAGCATTTTTTTTTAAGCATGACTGATGAAACTAAAGTAAAACTTTTCGCAAGCTGTTAGACTCATTATATCTGGTGGGAAATCCTATCATTAAAAACATTTTTATCAGTGCTCATATGTGGAGGTGAATTGTGGGGTTGCAACATATTCTCATTATCAGTGCGTATGAAATTGTACGAAAAGTTATTCACACTATTTCGTACGTTTTGGACGTTTTTCCTCGAAAAACCACATCAGTATTCGTGAATGGTGCGTCAGATGTGCATGCACATAGGAAGAAAAAAACGTCCAAAACGTACGAAATTACGGTGCATAACTTTTTGTACGATTTCATATGCACTCATAATGAGAATAGGTTGATTGTGGTGGTCTGGAGACCTTGATGACTTCTTATCGACAGAACCATATTTGCCACTTTTTATAAGTAAATCTTTAAGGATAATGCCGGGCCATCAGTTCATGACCTCAAACTCAAACTCTGGGTATAAGCAGATGGTGAAAGATCCATCAACAAGTCACCTCCAGATTTTTGAGCAGCCATTTTAAAGTCCAGAGTCACAGCTGGTTAAAATGCTGTGGGAGTGGTTTTGAACTGGCAGGTTATCCTTGAAAACCCTCCAGCTGTACTGAATTTGAATAATTATGCAATAAATATTGGACCATAATTCTTCCACACTATGTAAATACTTATGGTCAGGTATTACAAATTGTTGACAGCAGCCATTGCTGCCAAGTGTGGACCAATCACTTCAAACTGTTGAATAGCTTGTGGCATTACTAGCACAAACTAATCAAAGCACAGGATATGTTTATTTTCTTAGTTTAGAATTATTGGTACTGTGATGGATATTAGATATTCAGTGATCTATTAATTTTAATGTTTTTATTCTGGCTAGGAACAATCCTTTTGGAAGGGTGGTACATTTATATGAACTCCTGTTGTTTTTATTCCCTAAATGTGTTTTAAAAAGTAATACCAAAAAAGTTAAAAAACAATCCACTAGACTTTGTTTCCAAGTTTGAAGACGTTTCGCTTCCCATCTAGGAAGCTTTTTTAATTCAAAATGTCAGGAATAGCGTTGAGTTCGAAGCTTTATAGAGTAGCCCAAAACAAAGCCTTGTTCTGACTTAGAAAAAATGCAAATTGAATTAAAAGAATGGGTCCGCCCCTTAGGAACGGGGAGTCGTTTGGGTTCTTTGTTAGTCTGCAATACCCGATAGTTGTCTATGCCTCTGAAAGGGGGGCATTAGGGCATTGTTGGCCTGGCTGACCAGGTGAAATGTAATGGTCCCCTTTAAAAGTAAAGTGGTATTTTTTCCAAGTTTGCTGGGATGTATTTTTAGTTGCTTATGTTACACATAAACTGTTGATCTATTGAGAAAATCAGAAACATGAGTTACTCTAAATAAAAAAAAAATCAATTATATTATTAAAAAAATTAATTATATATAAAAGGAATTATATTATGAAGTAAACACATACACAGGTCTCAGTATTTAGATTCGCAAACCTGTAATCATTTTCAAATCACAATAGAACATCATTAGTTATATTTCTTCTTATGAACCAAAGTGACCACATGGTTCTAAAATAGACACTTGTCCAACGATTTCATCAACTGCTCCTCCTTCTCAACCTTTTAATGCATCAAAGCATAAAAGTGGTAAATGCTGTTGAATCTTTCCACAGTATACCATTGGATTGATGCTGTACATAACCTTGGCATGAAGTAGTTAGCAGGTGCTGTTTACTGTGTGGCATGCTCTTGTTCAACAGTGTTGCCATTTTCTTTGCTGACCTTTTTGTCCGGACAATAACTATAGCCTCCTGAGTACAGGACTATAGAAAACATGGCCCCTGCTCAGGGGGACCATACTGCTGACCTTCTGACAGCGCTAGCTGAGGATCTACATTCAGATCTCAGGGTCAACATCCCCACACAAGCACTTTCAGGAGAGTCGACTGAAAAATAATTAAAAGCGTCTGTGTGCGGTGAATGACGGGCAGCTTTTGTTGGTCCTCAGCATTGACGAAGGAGGCAGGACAGTTCCGTGTCCCCTGTGCTGGTGGGCCCCCTGTGGCCCCGGCCATTGTCTTGCTGCCAGGCTCTTGTCCTATCAGGAGCAGCATATCAATGAAGCTGGTGTTTTGTTTGTGCAAATGGTAATTACAACATCCATATTTCTATGCATTACTCAGTGAAGAGTAAAGAGATTCTGAGGAAAACAGCAGACATTCAGACAGGCATTTGGGAGATGTGCCAGCGTACACAAAGAAAAGTCATCTTTGTTCATGCAGTTCAAATACATATACTGTTTGGATGACAATCTAGCAGTCCCTTTGATAAATCTTCCACACTGTGTGCTCTTCCCAGAGTGCTGCAGAAGAAAAGATTTAGAGTGAAAAAGCATTTAAGCAGGATGAAGCTCAGAGTTTAATGTGGTCCATCAATCCCATTCGCACAGGGTGGCTGCCTCCACAGCTGTCCTACGAGACCATCAGAGTAGTTTAGTGGCATGTCGCAGTTTAAAGGTGCAACAGAAGAGTCAGGTAACAAGGGACAAAATAGTCTCCCCAACTCTCAGTTTTAACTACCCAGGTTCCCTTTGGCCCACACTCATTAAACGCAGAATGCATTTGTCCTTGTAGCTTTTCACACGCAAACCACACACATGCTCTCACAAAAATGCACTCTTGTTGTTCACAACTCAACACATCAAAAAGGCAATGGCCATTAGGTGTAAATGGACAAGTCTCAGCTGAGCACATGTTTCAGGAGCGAAGCAAATGCAAAGGCCAACAGATCCATTAAACTCTGTCCGAAACCACAGGAACTATCTCTGTCACAAAAGGCTCAGTCTAGAAGACCTGGCTAAGATATGTCTACCAAAACATGCCAGAAATGTTTGGCACAATGACAATTTGTAGATTAAGGCAAGAGTAAACAGGGGAGAGTTAGTCGGTGAACAGATATTAAATAGAAAGAAAAAATGTTTTAATTGTGGCAACAAATGTGAAAAAATCCTGTTATACAAAGAACTGGCAAAAAAAACTGAATCCATCAATTTTACAGTGGAAAAAAGCAAGGATTCACAAACTCTCATCAAAGACTATGCATGCAGTTTTGAATCAAATTTATTTGTGGTTGGAAAATCTTTAATGACATGATGATTGAGTGCTTTATCTGTGCTTACTGGATGTAGAGTCACCCTCTCTTTCCCTAGTTGTTGCTGCATGCAACAAGCTGTGTGTGCTAAATATAAGGCAATTTGCCTAAGCATTAAAACATAGCAATTCTTTTTTTTTTTTTTTTTTTTTTTTTCAGTCAGTCATGGCTTAGATACAAGTTAAACTTAGTTGGTACATCCCCTTTACATGTAACTGATGTAAAACAAACAATCTTTGAGAGTCTGATCAACAATGTCTGTAATGATAACAATAAAGTTGAGATTACTTTGCTTATAAAATTAAAATGATGTATGTTCTGAAATGCTATTCTAGCACTCTTTCTGTAAGGAGATGACTGAAGATAAGTTACATAAACTGTTGTGAACCATGAAGATGTGTATATTTTACTGATTCATTACTGAAAATGTACAGGGTAATCTAACTTACTGTTAATTTACTTCCTTTGTTATTGTGTCTCATTTTGATTATATGAATAAAATGCAAATAAAATGTTAGACAGTTTGTTACATAAATCAATCTATCAATCTATCTATCTATCTATCTATCTATCTATCTATCTATCTATCTATCTATCTATCTATCTATCTATCTATCTATCTATCTATCTATCTATCTATCTATCTATCTATCTATCTATATATATATATAAATAATTTTATTATATATATATATATATATATATATATATATATATATATATATATATATATATATATATATATGTATGTATATATATATATATATATATATATATATATATATATATATATATATATATATATATATATATATATATATATATATATATATATGTATACATATATATGTATATATGTATGGAAAATTTATATATATAGTATTTCTGAAAAAATGGAATATTAATATCAAGAGAGTTGTTATTGAAAATATTGTGACAAAAATGCAATATTCATTTTACCAGTAGAACTTTTCCATCTCTGTTTCTGAATTACAATTTTGTAAACAGGTACATTTACTCAAGGTTATCATCCCATTAGTCTCTTATAGGCTCATGAATGTTAAATACGCCAATTTCACATCCTTGACAAAAACAGTACTTAAAGATGTTCAGGTATAATGTAACATTGATCTATAAGAAAACTCAGCACTTACCAAGAAGAACAATAATGCAGTGCAGTGATATTCAAATGGAAATAACATTTTACATCACAGTTTGTAACTTTGAAGCTTTTCTGTAGCTGTGCAAATATTTAGC
Source organism: Cyprinodon tularosa (assembly GCF_016077235.1). Taxonomy (NCBI): domain Eukaryota; kingdom Metazoa; phylum Chordata; class Actinopteri; order Cyprinodontiformes; family Cyprinodontidae; genus Cyprinodon; species Cyprinodon tularosa. The sequence goes on along the minus strand of NW_024038437.1, from coordinate 242,550 downwards.
ATGTGCATGTACAAAATCTGTGTATCACACACACAAACACACCCCAACTTGTCTGACTGTGTTTGCAGGGCCATCCATTGACTTCCATTCATTTCTGTAACCTAAACTCAATTCACATCTTAGTCGTATATATATAACTGGAATCTTATTGCACTGTGAAGGGAATATTAAACAGAATAATAATTTGTAAATGACACATTTCAAACTAAAATGAGAAAACACTTAAATTGAACTCTGGGGCAGACAGCAGGGTCAGAGGAGAAGTTGTAATCTTAACAGCAACAGTAAAGTGACTCATTTACCACATTTGCTCTTTTTGTTGACCCCTCAATTAGTGTGGAACTGTAACAATCTGCCCACCAACAAGAGCCATTCATCACCAACTGCCCAAACCACCAGCCAGCTTCTCTTAGCATGACTCACAGCAGAAGAGGGCAGCTGGAGGTCAAATTAAAGTCTAGCCTTTGTACCTACTACTCTAATATCCTCTGTTGGAAGGATGAACATTGATAGTGACACAGTCATTACATATGTAGTCCAATATGCAGATTAAGCTTTTACAAAGGAGTACATGACCCTTGTTGGAGTAGTTTTTGTTAAAGACTGAGAATTGTATTACGATTCAACATCCAAAAAAACAGACTCACGAAAGGGGACAGAAAAAAGAGGTGTTTTAAATCCACAATTTATTTTAATATACTTTGCATTGGCTAGATGAATTATCATCTTTTACATTTATTGTTGAGTGACAGGGTTCACCTAGGACAAGGCACCAGTCACAGAGACAAACCATTCAGATAAACTCATATTGCTACCATTGAAATGAAGAGTCAACCAAACATGCATGATTTTTGGATCTGCAAGGAAGCTGGAGAAAACACACATGCAGAGAGAACACCAGTTCCATGTAAAAGGCCCCCAACTGGGATTTGAACTCAGAACCTTCTTACTGTAAGGCAACAGTACAAACAACTCTGCTGCTCTGCATCGTCTGCCACTTTGACACAATTACAATTTATATATCATTATGACTATTTTGCTGTTGTTGTTTGTGAAGTGCATTGAGACAGCATGTGATGGAAATCGGTACTATATAAATAAATAGAATTTTATTTGTATTTATTTTGTTGTCAGATATTTAAAGTGATTTGAGAATTTCTTTAAAAAATTAATATAATATAAAAAGCAAAATTCTGTAGGTTTGTTCTGATGAAAATTCACTGATAACCAATGCTGACATTGAAGAAACATGCTGGCTAGCGATGCTTATTTTAAACAGAATAATTTTACTGGCTTTGATGGCTTTATCTTGCTTTCATTCGGTGAATGGTATAATAGATAAAAGATATGAACTGTCTGCATTGGCTGCTTTCATTCCACATTTGACTCTATAGATATGGTGGTTTAGACATTTTAAGGTGACTTTAATTTTCCAACATTATCCACATCATATTAAAACTGCTGAAAAAAGACACTTCCCAGTAAATAGAATAACTCTGGAGTTATTTTATTTGCAATCTTTGTAAGGGACTCATTTCTTAGTAAGAAGCACTATGATTATTTTCGCATTACACAGACTGGTGACCAGCTAATTATACTTTGACATTAGTTAGAATATGGTCCACACAGATATCAACCAATTACTAATATTTAAGAACTAGAAAATACTGGCATAATATATCAGCTGACCCACTGATCAATGCAAGCTACATTTTGTTGTCACTTATTTATTAGATTGTTATAGTTCTAACAGCCTAGGCAACTGATTTATTGAGGATTTTATTCCTCCAGTAATTATGTATATTAGTCTCTCGACTGGTAAAGGATATATCATTTATTCATGGTAGTTCATCATTATTAAATTTCTTTGGCATCCCAATATAGTTCTAAATGAAATGATAATAGAAACCCTTATCTTTATAAAAGAAAGAGGAACTCTAATTTTGGAAAAATTTTATTTTTATTGGAAATAATGTTTTTGTAAAAGGAGTGAAGTAAGTAAAGGTGATGTAGGAGTAACTAAGAAAAAGATATTCAGATAAGGTCCAAGTGGGTGTTAGGTGGGTGGCTGGCTCCCCACTGACTCGTGTCCTGCCAGACAATTCAGTGAAACGCTGCTCTCTTGGTCATGCTGTCATCACAGAGCGGCAGTGCCATGTTCCCCTTCTCCCTCTCCTGCTGTGGTTAGGGTTGCAGACACAGTAAAAAGCGGAGCAGTGATGATTTAATTATGACACAGTTCATTCAGTCACTGCGATTAGGTTTCCAGTCAAGGGTGAACTCATGTGAGGTAAGTTTGGTTTATGTTTACAAGGACACATGTTGGATCCGAGGCAAAGAACATTTGATCTCCCAGGACATGGGGTCTCCTGAGGGAAAAGGTCCAATCCTGGAGTCCGTCTCAGCTCTGTGGAGAGCAGCGGCTGTCACCCTGCTCTCAGAGGTCTAGTTTATATATGATAGATAACTTTCCACTGTCTTGCTGCTTAAACTGACTCATCTCCTGCTTGGTAAAGTGAGTGACTCACCTTACCTTGGAGGATTCACTTACCCTGAACACAAATTTGCAGGCCCCTGACTGACTGCTTTGATTAATGGCTGAAGGCTGCTGGTGGGCTGTTGTGATCATAACTGACATTAATCTCAACCTCCTGATTAATCAGTCTTGTGCAATGTACAGAAACAGAGCTATCTAGAGAATAGCTGCTTGTCTATTGTCTCATGAAATGAAACTTTCACCGAGCACCGCTCTCAGTCCGTCATGAGTCCAGGGTTGTCTCCATACTTCTCACTTTAATAGCTCCCTCTTCCTTTTAAACCCCAATCAATACCTTTTAAGCAACATTTGCATTTCATAATTAAAGCAAGCAAGAGTTATCAATTTGGAGCTATTATCCACCACGCCTTATGGTGTCTGACATTTTGTTTTGATTACACTAGTGCCTGTATACTGTTATGGAAGTCATTAGACTGCTGTCACCACAACATGTTTTCCTGGCCTCATTAACACTGCTTCTATTGTTGTGCTGTAACTGTGATATTCAGCACATTTACAGAAAATTAAATCTATGGAAAAATAAAAATGTATACATATCCCAAAAGAAGTTTCCCTTAAAGATGGATTTTGCTTCAAAATGTGCGTTGTATAAGTTTTCTATCCTCTGGAGTTCCACAGTTTAGGACGGAATAACGTTAAATTTAAACACTTTTTGGTGGGGGTGGGGGGTCTGTGACACTACAAATACATTAAAAGGAAACAGCTGTTATAATTTAGAAAAACCTGTATGGTGAAATTGCTTTATGCATACACACTCAGGCCTCTTAAGTTGATGTGTTGTATCAGTGGCCTTGATGTAAGTGGCCTTTTTCTGCATATCATCTAAATTATGTCTTCTTTTTGTTCTTTTTTATTTGCAAAGCAGCATAATATCTCATAAACTCTCCTTACACTGCTGAAGAAAAACATCTCCACAGCACAATACTGTCAACAACCTGTTTCATCCCCTTTAGCACTTTGTAGCTTCACCCCAACCTCAAACCGATCTCACAGTAAAGAGATAATCTGTGTTTTCAGTCCCTCCATCATGTATTCAAGTCCTTGGATGTATGAATACATGCTATCAATGCATAATTAAAACTAGCTCAAAGAGTTAAATAACAACTATCCATCCACATGCTTAATCCCAAGTGAGTTTGCGAGGGGTGCTGGTGATTATCTCCAGCTGTCTACGGGTGAGAGGCGGGGTACACCCTGGACAGGTCGCCAGTCCATTGCAGGGCATCACAGAGACAAACAGGACAAACAACCATTCACACACACTCTCACACCTAAGGGGACATGCAAACTCCATGCAGGAAGACCCTGGGCCGGGAACCCAGAACCCTCTTGCTGCAAGGCATCAGGGCTATCCAGTTCGCCACTGCAGCCCGAGTTAAATAACATATAATATGAAATCAAAGTGAAGCACAGAATATTTTTAAATTCTTTTAAAGTACCTGTAATATCTCTGGCTTTTTTTTTTTTATGGCTGCTTTAATTAAAGAAATGTGTATGTGTTTGAGTGTAAGGAATGATTTTTCTTTGCAACAGTCTGACAGCTACATGAAGAAAGACTATAGCAATATAATATAATATCCTCCATGACCTGCTCGACAAAAGGTGTAGCAGGTAACCAGTATGATTTTACAACAGACGCTGCATGTACTTGAGTTGTACCAGCAAACCTACGTATAATGCAGCTATACACAACCAGGCTCAGACAATTTCACATCTGCTGCAAAAAGGGGAAACATCAGCAACATCCATAAGTGTCCGTGGCTGCTTGAAACAAAATAACACTGTTGTTGTTCATAATCAATTTTGTGGGATTAGTTAAAACAGGAGGAAAAAACACTAACAAATCAGGGAGCTTCTTCTAAAACAGCACCATAAAGACTTAGAAGCATATAGATTTTCCCCAGTGCTCACTTGTGTAAAGAGTTGTTGGGCTTGCTTTATTGACTTTCTCTGAAGGGTGGAACTGTGATATAGTCAGAGCTCCTTTCCTCACCCCTAATTATGGTGTCATAAACAGGAGAGACCATTAATGAAAACCACTCATGGCTTTAAAACAGCAGACCGGATTTGGAGGGCTGGCAGAGGTGTTAGGGTAGCCATTGGTATCAATCACAACCAAGTATTCCTGTGTGTCTGAACATGAACGAGAGGTAGTCAATAAGTCAGCCGGAGAGTCAACAGACTGTAATAGAGACACAGTGGAGGATGGGAAAAAAGGTGTTTGACACAAGACTGCCTGTCATTTTCACAAGATGGTGATTATGCATCATCCAGGAGAAAAGGGCAATCTGCCATGTGTTTGTCAGCACAAATCAATATAAAAGACCATCACTTTATGTCATCAGTGGCCAACAATATCATCATTCAATAAAAAAGGAACACTTCAGAAGAATCTGCTTTTGATCTCACTGAGGCCCACACCGTGCTTTTAAGAGAAAATCCGGGAGTTTCAGGATTTTCTCTGCAGCCCAGCAACAATGTAAGCTTATAAAGCATGTAAACTTTAATACACTGATCCTTACGACTAAGTGCTTTCCATGAATCTAATATCTCAACATATTCTCATTATCAGTTCATATGAAATCGTACGAAAAGTTATGCATAGTATTTCGTGGGTTTTTGACGTTTTTCCTCGAAAAAAACATATCAGTGGGCATGCGCAGCCAGCCAGATGAAAAAAGCAGATCAGCGGACGGACGTAAAACTGGGACGGACGAGCTTTGCACAGTGCAATAATTACTTCATGATGTCTCTCACTAGGTTGCTTGCTGTTTTGTATGTTAGGGTTAGGGTTAGGGTTAATTGTATGTTAAATTGTATGTTATTGAATGGTGCATAAGATGCGCATGCGCACTGATATCTTGTCTCGAGGCAAGACGTACAAATACGACGAAAAAAACATCAAAAACCTTCGAAATACTGTGCATCACTTTTCGTACGATTTCATACGAACTGATAATGAGAATACACTGAATATCTGTAATATAAATTGTTGTTATTAACCAATGTACAGCAACACTTGTTATACTTATAATAAGAATAATTAGTATTATCATCAGTATAAATAAAACAAATAATAAATTTGAAAAAAGAAAGTGTAAATATACAAATGGAAGAGAGATACTAAGAGTCTACTACCTGAGTCAATGACACCGATGTTTTACTGTAGCAATATAACGGTTTAAGTTGCATGAATCAATATATCATGTAGAGTGGTAGAGTAGTAGTACTCTCTAATGATGCTTGTTCAGTATAAGCAGCAAAATATTTACTGTTCATTGCAACAGTTTGGCAGATCAGTCATCAAAAATGCATTAGCTCTCCTGAAAGTACATGTCTTACCTTTATAAGGCAATTGCAAGTAAATGTCAATGTAACTATTGAAAAAAGGTGGATTTAAAAAAACACATTCAGGCATGAATGGATTCTCTTTTTAAAAAACCTTTTAAGGATGCTTATTCACATTAAAGCAGATTCATATTATAAATATGTATAATGGTCTACAGAAAAAAAAACATATCTCAGTAATATGAATGTTGTTATTATGGTAATTTTATACCAAACAGAAAAGTTGTTTTCTCATTAGAAAAACAAACAAAACCGTGAAAAGTTTTTTGCTGGAGCAACATCCCATCAGAGCCTTTCTTGGTTTTATTTGTGTTTGTGCAACTCTTCTGCTGATGGTGCGGCATCTAGTACGTCAGCATGCATTTACAATATGATGGCTGCAGTAAAGCCAATTTGATTTTCCACAGTGAGAGGCAATAAAATGTAATTACAACATGTTTTACCATTAACTTCACAACATAGCCGAAGCAATTTCATGCTGCCTGTAAAAAACAAGAAGAACAACAAAAAAAGAGCCAACATGAAGTAGAGGCAGGGTCATGGTTGAATGGCAGAGGGTGCATGTGCCACTGATGGCCCTCAGTGGACTAAAGCACAAAGCAGCCCACACACATACACAAACACAATGCGGAACTAAACCATACAAATCCATCTCAGACACATGTTAGATAAATATTCATATGCAATAAACTGTATCAATAAATCCTCAGAGGAGTGGAAGCTATTCCACAGCAGGTCAATAACTGATTCCACCAGCAGATAATCATTTTTCTCTCAATGGTGGAGCTTGATATGATGTCGATACATGCTGTCAGAGTTCATTCTGGTAGTAGCAGTTAGAAAGAGCATCACTGAAAGGATATGGCACCTTTTCTATTCAGCCCCATTGATCGGGAGGTTGTATGTTAGTGGTGGCTGAGGAGGGGGGCCGTCACATCTTATGCTTTATGTTGAGTTTTGTATTAATTTAAGGGGAGGCTGCGGGTTGTGTGAAAGGTCTACGGCTCTGTTGGACCACAGCGTTATGGCGGACACAGGGGAGTCAGCCCTTTTAATTGTCTCATTGAGACACAAGTAGCCTTGATTGGTAGTGGGGGTAGGGGCAGGGTCTAAAATGGCAACAGTGCTCTGATACGATGAACATATACAATCAGTCAGGATAAAGATCTCACCCTTGGCGGCATGAAAGGGGGAAGTGAGCAGTGCTCGGGAAAAATCAATACGGAACCGCTCATTTTGGAGGGACATGTGTGTCACAGTCAATAGGAGTTAATAGGCTGGGTTGTTCAGTGAAGACAGGCGGCTTGGGAGAGCAGCCGGGCTCTGACAGCTTAATACATACTGAATGGCAAGCCTGCTGCATGTAACAGTCACTGTGGACGTGTGGAGTGTGGAATGGAACCTGATGGGCGCAGGCAAAAGTTAATTATAGAACAGAGCTGAAGGTCTTAGACACAGAACTGCAGAATTACCCGTCCAGTAATCAGAACAGACGGAGGCTGCTGACCCTCAGTATAAAGACTGCACACAATCTGCAGTTATCATCAGCAAAGACTGTAATATTTACACTGAGGGAAGGTCTGCAGGGAAGTTTATAATCTTACATAAGCTTCTGTTATATGATTTTTAGATTGTTCTTTCAGTTATATTAGCCCAAAGCTGTAAAACAAAAGTCAAAAATAAGATGAATTATCAACGCACCCTTACAATATTTGTAATAGTACCTTTATAATGGATTGATTGTTTTTACATTTTGTGATTAGTTTATGTTAAAATACCTTATATACCATTCTTAATAAGCTTTGTTTTTTGCCAGTGAGATGACTTTTATATTTTTGCTATAGGTGCATGATCACTTCACCTTTATGGCATTTTAACTTTTATATTAGTTTTACAATTACATTCTTATTAAGAAATATCCTGGTTATAAAGCCTAGCCTTGCATTAATGTGTTGTTGAAGTAATGTTTTTTGAATACTTAAGGCATCAACCTTTACATTGTCCCCACGTCATTAATATAATGATTTTCCGTTTCTTAAATAATCCATCTGCTAGACAAGATCTAACTAAATGAGCTAAAGTAAATTAAATTAAACCATATTTTATGGTTTCTAAACACACAAGATGGGTCTAAATAAACTTTACTGTGCATCTCTTTCTGCTCAGTGTTGAGTGGTTTGGATGATTGGTCATGAAACTTTTGCCAAAACAAAACAATTCAGATTTTTTTTATTTTAATGAATTGAAATAAATCCAGACACACAAGGATTGGTAAAATAACTTTGTTAATTGGGGTCTTTAGGTCACACTGTTCAGCTTCATAAAGAAAGATTGTCCTTTTAATTAGTGCTCATCAAGATCTCATTATAATGATCATAATCTCTTAATTTCATCGACTAATTAATAATTAATTACAATTTCAGTGTACAGTACAGTTTGTTACCTTTTAAATCTATTTAACAGTTGACATTATAGGTACAAGTCAGTGATTTATTTAAAGACATGAAACTGTTTTAATTCAGTCTAATTATAACCATAAAAAATCCTAAGAGAGAAAAAAATTGGATTTTGTTGATTAATTTTCTAAACAAGTTCACTGTCTGTGTTTGGTGGTGGTTATGAAGAGTAGCCTAGTGAGAAAGAATATAGGGGAAAGTAAAAGGCTTTAGCTTCAAATGACATTTCAATAAGTAGAACAGAGCGTTAGCGATCCATTCCCAACTTTTCTGAAACAATTATTGAGATGGTACCTCCAGGCGATGTGTGTTCCCGGTCCCCGGAGTGCTGCCGGCTGAAACAGTAATTGACTAAATTGTAAAACACATCGAGGCCATTTACAAATTTGCCAAAAATGAATCGTTTAAAACGAAATGAGGGTGACTCTCAAATTAGCAAGCAGTATGATTGAGATGTGGCTCTGGGAATTAAGAAGCATGATTTAGAGCTCTGCAGAAAGGAGCATCTGTGAGTAGTCCAGTGTTACTCAAACCCTGCTCCTGACTCGTGTTTAACTATCAGTGCGGTTCAGCAGATTATATTTCATATTTAACAGATAGATACAGGGATGTTCAAATCTGTGCCTGAGCACACCATAAACCCCAAAACAAACAATAACAACCACAAAGCTTTAACACTGAGCCACACAGCTGTAAAGGAATGTAACATTTATCCATGCAGTACGCTGGAGGAGATCGACTTCAGTCTAGAGGCCATAAACCACTTTCTTAGCTCCAAATAATAATTTTTCTGAGAGCAGTGTGATAAATCATATGACGCTGATCTCACTGGTTTAAACATATTGTGCTGCAAGGTGTTTGAGAATGTGATCTTAGCTACATTTCACAAGGTGCACTGGTTTCTGGAAAACAACAGCGAATTACTCTAACTGTTTAAGGTCTGTCAGTAGTGATTGATCGTTGCACAGACACTGTGTTGATTGTTGCCTGTTGTGCCATTCATTTGCCTCCCAGCAGCCACTGCTTCTGGTCTTACCTGGGCTAAACTCCTCCAACCAGTGATGAGTAATTACTAAGTTCATTAGCTGTACCAGTGGCCTGGAGATTTGTTAAAACAAAATTTGTCAGGAACTCCCACTACAGCTCTTGAACAAGAGTTTGGCATTTAAATATAAGGTGGTTATCTGTAGTGTTAATTAAGGAACTAGTGCAACAGGCAGCTGATACAATAAAATAATATTAAAAGAGATTTAGTACATTGAGTTAAGCTTCTGAGGGATAAGGCATATTTCCTATTGTTCGCTGTAAAATTATCTTAATACTCTATATTAAAGGATCCAGCATCATTATTGATCTGTTAAATGTCCTTAAATGTCCTAAATGGATTTAAAAGAAGGAACTGACTAGGTAAGTCCAAACCTTATTTTAATTATTTTTTTTTTTTTTTCAAAAGTTCAGTAGACTTGTTTTGCTTTAGGTCATTATCTCTTTACATAACCAAATTGTATTTGGACTTAAGGTTACAGACTGTAAGAATATTTCCTCAAAGATGTTAGGAAATTATCATTTTAGGAATGTGAGTTTTATTCAATAATTAAAATTGGAATTCAAATTTCTAATTTTTTTTTGTAATTAACCTGGTTATACTTGATTTTAAAACATATGAACTCTTGTAAAAGTAAAAAAAGAAAATAAAAGAAAAAAAAAGAGAAAAAAAATTCTAAAAACTGATGGGTTTATTTTCTAAAAAAAAAAAAAAAAAAAACTGCATTGTATCAAAGTCCATCTATTCTTCCATCTTCTTTTCTCTTATTGCCCTGCTTCTTCTGTCCAGGTCTATGGGTGAGAGGCGGTGTACACCTTTGACAGGTCACCAGTCTGTCACAGGACAACACAGAGACACACAACCATGCACACACACTCAACACCCTAGGAAAATTTAGAGAAGCCAATTAACCTATGATTGGACTGAGGAGGAGGGCTGAGTACCCAGAGAAAACCCACGTATGCACAAGGAGAACATGCAAACTTAATGCAAGAAGACCCTGGACTGGGGAAGGAACTCTTCTCACTGGCAGGCAGCAGTCCTACAAACTGCACTACCCTGCAGCCTTGTATCAAAGTCTTTTTTAGTAATTGATTACCTCAGTTTTGTCTTCATCTCCTTTATCCTTGCTGTAGCAGAACCTAATGTGTTTTCTGTTCTACATGGTTCTAATTGGAAGCCCCAGCTGAGGTGTAAAATCAAGCACTGCATAAAAATAAAATAGCAGTTTAAATTTGTTTCAATGCTGATCAAGTATTGTGTAATCAATTCTCTGGATTTTGTAAATTTCCATACAAATGGGGTCATGCTTCTTGTAATGGTAAACATGTGTTCCACTGTTCTGGTCCATACCTTATCTATCTTGGTTACAAGTTTTAACCTCTGAAGCCCTGCTACAGAAGTTCTTCATAACTTTAACTAAAGCAGCATGGTGCATGGAGCAATGTTTTTATGCATGTACAAAAGTCTGCTAGCATGCAAAGAATGTCTATATACAAATAGACTCTTAAAACATCTACCTTTTTATGAAAATAGTACTTCAATATTACTCTTTCTTTAGCCCCGAGAAATTAGCAGAAAATTTGACTTTAAAGGGTTAAAATTTGGTCAAATTCTTACATGTTTTGCCAAGAGCTTTTGTATTTATCAAAGTGACTTTAAGCATTTTTATACCAAATAAAGCAACACAGAGGAATTCAAATAAACTATTTTGAAAAAGAAAAAACACAATGAAGGAAAAAGTAATTAAGCAAGACTAAGCATGAGGGGCTATAGAAATACCAAATGAGTAAGAGAGAAATTGTGATGATTTGAAGGACTAAGGAAACCCAACTGAGGAGGAGACACAATTCATGTGAAAAGATTTGAAAATCTTAGAACCAAGTTCAAAACCTAGATTCCACATGAAAAAGAAAGGATTCAGATCTAAAAGTAAAGTAATTTAAGCAACCTATTTGTCACAACAGAGAATTACATGAATACATACACACAGATTATAATAATAATAACCTAACTGAAAGACTGGAAACCTTTAAGAAAATAAATATGTGATTAAAGTTAATTTACTTAACAAGGAAAAATATAAATACGAGGTTCTCCTTTTTATGGAAAAAACCTTTCCTCGATTATATGTTCCTTTGTGGTGTGGAGTTAAAGTGCCACAAACTGTCTTAATACAATGCCGATGCATTTTTTTTTTTCTTAATCGAAAATTGTTACTTATTGATCTGCACTTTGTAAAGCCTTCCGGCGATGCTCCAATCACTGCAGCTGTCAAAAGCATGAAATACACACCTATCCTTTGCAATTTGATGGGACACTAGTTCCCATTACTGGCACATTTCCAATGTTAATTACCTTCAACATCACATCTTCCCTCTCTCTAAAGAGTCTTGCACAGGCCAGTGGCGTCCCACCAGAGGACAGTGGGGGGTAAGAGTGATAGGGTGAGTGTGGAGATATTGTGCTTTGCCTTTCTAGAGCTTGTGGTGAATATGTGCATCGCTGAGTCTGGCCATTAGGCAGCATGATGTGCTTTTCTTTTCCAGACCATTTCATGTGGTCAAAATAGCATAAAAACACCATTTTGGTTCAATAGGAAAGACTTCAACTGAATAATCACGAGGGTGAAACTGTAACTATTACAGAGGCACCTCTGGGATAACCATATATAACTGGGGTGTCAAAAACAGTGTAGGGTTTCTGGAGGGCAAAGTGTTTGAAGTGTATGCTGTTGGCTTATGTTACAACATCTGCTTTTAATTACTCAATTAGCACCATCATTTAGTCTCCTTGACATTCATCCAAATGGCAAATCATAGCCGGAAGTTGTTCTGTTTAAACAGAGCGTTAAGAGGAGTCATGAAAAATGCATGCTTGATAATGTATATGGATACTTAGCTAATTGAACCAATTAAATGAAGGAAACTGGTTTGAGTAGGAACAGTGTGAACAAACCCCTCAGGGAAGAAGCTTTGACACCTCTGATGTACAGCCTCCCCTCTCCCTATGCACAGACACGGGCCTGAGGTCATTATTCAGTAGACAAAAGGTTCCTGACTCCAGTCATACAGCAACAATGAGACAAAAAATTAAAAGCTATGCAAATTGAAGGTTACTGAAAGCTTTAGTGAAGTTATAGATACAAAAAATAGATTTTTCAAGGAACTTGAATATTTTCTTTATTGAATGTTTCCCATAACCATTAAGCCACTTTTTCTGCATATTATCAGCACATCTATAAATTACAAAGGCCACTATGAGTTGCCTTGATTTCCTGTTAAAAACCCAAATGTTTATAACAAATAACCTCTCTGCCAATTTAATGTATGGTGATGTGAAAGAATATTTGAGTGCTTACATTTGTCTTCAGTTTTTACTTTTTTTCCACACTTCTGTAATATACAAATAGTCCCCCAAAACAACCTGGCCCATTGTGAAAATAAATAATAAAATAAATGCAATAAACCCCCCATTTTTGAGAGCCACACCCAGGGCTTATTACTGTCTGACCATTTAAATAGAAACTTTCCCAAACCGATAAGTAGAAACAGTGATCAACCCCAGGATTGGTTAGCAAAACAAAAATACTCAAAGATACATCAACAACTAATCTCGGAGGTCAATAAAATAATGTAGAACATCTAAAACTATGCAGCTGTTAGTTACATTGCAGAGAGGTTGGTACCTGTAGGAGATTTTGAAGAAAAAAAACCTCTTTATAATCTTAAAGGATTTGGGGGGAAATATTCAAGATCAAAGTAAAATTTTCTCAAAAGTGCGTCACACCAATCCCTGTCTAAAATTAAAACAGCATTTCTGAAAAATGCCCCCCTACCAACAGTCAAACATGGCAGCAATAATGTGTTACTATGAGGCCTCTTTGGCTCCTCAGAATTTAAATCAAATTTAGATGTTATTGCATCACCTTAGACAGGTCAGGTATAGTTGAAATTCTCCACCTGGCTGAATTAAAAAAAAGAAAAAGTAAAACCATGACCAAAATTCATCCAAAATATGTTGAAGAGTAATTAAAAGTTCATTCATATTCATTCAGGTCAATTATTGTGGCAGCAACCAGGTCAAAACCAGTTATGATGTCTAGGGGGTAATGACTCTTTCATGTGGGACCAGGCTGGTTTATTCAGCTGTTATCCAACAACACATGAAAATATTACAAATTTAGTATGAACATGCTTTTTCCAGTACCTGAGAAGGACAGAAAAAAGCTTTACTAAGAAAATTTGGAAACAAAACTTTATTTTTGTTTTAGAACAAACATATACAACATGGCCCTGAGGTTAAATGAATATCATCTCAGTTTAAGCTTACTTCTACCCAAAGTTAAACCAATGCAATCCCCCTCCTCAACAAAATAGTAAGAATGATTGTACCCCTGCGGTGGTGATTTCCTGCATGCAATGGATGCATAAATAAACATAGGCATAAATACACAGAGGACACTGACTGGGACTGGGTGGCCAAGTGGGGCAGCTGTTATTAAGAGGGCTATTTATCACTGTCACCCCTCTCTGGTTCTCATCCTTCTATGCCCTCCAGCGATGTCACTGGGCTTTTCGGGAACGATGTGGCTCATCCGACCAAACACACCCCTCTACATCACAAGCAAAAATGCTCTGAGTATGTGCAACTTTAACCACTTCTATATGTGTTGTGCACCTGGGCAACATTTGCCTTCTGATTGGATGCTTGTCTGAAAAAAACCCAAAAAACACAGATGGAAGTAACTTGCTTCATTCAATTTCTTACGAACATCTACAGTTTAGCTATACTACACACCCCCTTCATTTTCTGCTCTGTTGCTTTATTGATTTTAGCCACAATTATCCACTTTTCTGAAGCACTGCATTAAGTGAATTCCCCCTTTGTTGGACAATAAGCACAGAAGGTTGGCTAAGTCAAGCTATTCCTCAGCCTAAGGGGACTTAGTATTTCTCCAGCACCCTCATCCTCATTAGCAAGACCTGATAATAAAAACACCCACACACCTCAATTAGTCCATCCAGGGAAAAGGGAAGAAAAAGAAAAAAAACAGGTTTCCAACTTTCAAAGGATATTCTTATTGCAGGTCAAAACTGAAAGTAGATCTTGAACAACATTTAAGGGCAGAAACAGTTATAGTCTAGCTGCTTGTGTGAAAAAATGCTGGCACAAGACTTCTTGTCAAGTTTGAAGTCATGGCCAAATACCCTCCAGGAAAAACCTAAAACAAAGTTAACAAAACAAAACAACCCACGACATGCACACCAAACTACTTTGCTGGAAAGAAAAAAGTTATAATGAAAGAAAAGGTGTATACATATATATAACTTGGGAGAGTTAGATGACTCTCTATGAATAGTACAACACAACTGCAAAGGCCAAACACAAAAAAGTTAAATGAAACAAAACACCCACATTTAAATTAGAATAAAATTGCAGCTTTTCCTACGATTTTTCTTTGATATTTAACTTCAAAACAATAAATGTGACATAAAACTTAATTCCCTTTCAGCCAGCCATTTGCCCAATTCATTTTATAGTGTGCCTTTGGCCTTAATGCCATGCATATCACTCTACTTTTTTTTAACACACTACTTGCACTCATGGTCTCTAGATCCCATAAACCTCTCACATGCAGCAATCCACTCACGATTAATGAAGTGCTTACTTAACCAATTTAAACCCTTAATTCCTATTAATTCAACATAATAGCCACCATCTCAAACAGAATTAGCAGCACTCTAGCAAGAAGCCTGCAAATCTCTGGGGGGCAGAAAGAGTCAAGCCAGCAAATTCCACATTCTTTGATAAATATGTAACAGTATGTATATCACTGTGAAAATGCATAACCCTCGTGTAAGACCCCTATCAAGTCTGCTTTACACCTGTATTACATTTCTCCCTCAATCAGCAGCTTTTCTGAGACGCAGGCCTCCCACGAGGAGTGGAAACCATTACAAGGCAGCGCAGCTCATTTGCAGAAAGATTGGAGATCACGCCGCATCAAAAAAAGCATGTGAGACATTTCTCAGGGCAAAATTGATTTATTCCATTTCTAGGTTTGCAGGCAGCATCAGTATCAGTGTATTTAATGTAAATCCCCAATCTGGAGCTGATTTGCTGTGTGGGCTGCTGCTTACTGTGCAAGTGAGAAACACACCGATCGAACAGCACAAAAGGTTGGTAGTTAAATGCGAGACGAGGGTACATGCAACATTTCTTTACACATGAATGTCAAGGTTGTTTAAGGAAGTGTAAAATGCATAAAGACAGAATAAAATAGTTGATAAGTACAAAAGTCATCTAAAATAATCCATGTAAAAAACTGCAAATTTTCTGTGAAAGGGAAGTGGAAAACTATAATTTCACTTTAAAAGTTTGTTCATTTCTTTGATCAATTTAAAGCTGTGTCAAAGTACCAGTAATACAATAGTTTGAAATGAATAAAGGTGAAATGAAAAGACTGCATAATAACTAAAAAATTCTGCTCCTATGAAAATTATCCTGAAAGTTATTTGTCTCACATTTGCGACTCCAAGTCCAATAGATTTTTACCTCAATGTCTAAACCAGCGGTCACCAAACTTTTGAGGGCTAATTCAGGGGCACTGAGTCACAGGAAGGGCTACCAATACTAACCTATGAATTGCAAGGGTCAACGTTCACCTAAACTTCATACATTATAAACATACACTCACCGGCCACTTTATTAGGTACCCCATGCTAGTAACGGGTTGGACCCCCTTTTGCCTTCAGAACTGCCTCAATTCTTGGTGGCATAGATTCAACAAGGTGCTGGAAGCATTCCTCAGGGAGTTTGGTCCATATTGACATGATGGCATCACACAGTTGCCGCAGATTTGTCAGCTGCACATCCATGATGCGAATCTCCCGTTCCACCACATCCCAAAGATGCTCTATTGGATTGAGATTTGGTGACTGTGGAGGCCATTTGAGTACAGTGAACTCATTGTCATGTTCAAGAAACCAGTCTGAGATGATTCCAGCTTTATGACATGGCGCATTATCCTGCTGAAAGTAGCCATCAGAAGTTGGGTACATTGTGGTCATAAAGGGATGGACATGGTCAGCAACAATACTCAGGTAGGCTGTGGCGTTGCAACGATGCTCAATTGGTACCAAGGGGCCCAAAGAGTGCCAAGAAAATATTCCCCACACCATGACACCACCACCACCAGCCTGAACCGTTGATACAAGGCAGGATGGATCCATGCTTTCATGTTGTAGACGCCAAATTCTGACCCTACCATCCGAATGTGGCAGCAGAAATCGAGACTCATCAGACCAGGCAACGTTTTTCCAATCTTCTATTGTCCAATTTCGATGAGCTTGTGCAAATTGTAGCCTCAGTTTCCTGTTCTTAGCTAAAAGGAGTGGCACCCGGTGTGGTCTTCTGCTGCCGTAGCCCATCTGCTTCAAAGTTCCACGTACTGTGCGTTCAGAGATGCTCTTCTGCCCACCTTGGTTGTAACGGGTGGTTATTTGAGTCACTGTTGCCCTTCTATCAGCTCGAACCAGTCTGGCCATTCTCCTCTGACCTCTGGCATCAACAAGGCATTTCCGACCACAGAACTGCCGCTCACTGGATGTTTTTTCTTTTTCGGACCATTCTCTGTAAACCCTAGAGATGGTTGTGCGTGAAAATCCCAGTAGATCAGCAGTTTCTGAAATACTCAGACCAGCCCTTCTGGCACCAACAATCATGCCACGTTCAAAGTCACTCAAATCACCTTTCTTCCCCATACTGATGCTCGGTTTGAACTGCAGGAGATTGTCTTGACCATGTCTACATGCCTAAATGCACTGAGTTGCCGCCATGTGATTGGCTGCTTAGAAATTAAGTGTTAACGAGCAGTTGGACAGGTGTACCTAATAAAGTGGCCGGTGAGTGTATCTTCATTGTTTCTTTAAATTTATAATTTTCTTTTAGACATTTTAGTTTTGAAATCTCTATAAATGCTTAAATGCCATATATGATTAAATAATGAAATGTTCTATAACCCAATTTAAAAAAAAGAGCAACAGAATACAGTGAAATTTCAAACGTAGCTCACTGTTGAGTTGTTCTATTTTCAGAAGACTCTAAGGGCACTCCAGTTGGTCCTTGAGGGCCTCCTTTGGTGACCCCTGGTCAAAACTCTTCATAGATTTTAGTTATCACAATGAATATTCTCTTAAAAACTGAACAGGAAAAGTTTTGCTAGATTTAAGAAGGCAGTTTCAAACAAAAACTACAGGTCTTAACCAGAAAGTTTTTGCTTTCTCCCATCATTCGAGTGCTGTATATTTTTCTTATTCCAATAATCCATCCTAGAATTCATATGCCAGACATTTTTTTCTGCATATTTTTAGCAAGGCATTGTAATACCAAAACAGCAACTACAGTAAATGAAGCCACCAAACTGGTCTACTTTGACAATCAATACAAACGTTTGCCTTAAAACATCAGAGACACTCTGAATGTAACAACAAAACAAAAATCAAAATATGCACAATGATTGATGCATCATTGTGCATATTTTGATTATGCTTAATTGCCCTCTTTGCACTTTTTCCATCAAAAATGTAGAGATTTCATATTAGGCTATACAAAATTTTCTACATTTTAACCAACTTAAACTTGTTTCCACTCACTGTTGGAAATAAGTTGCATATTATACAATTTGTTCCAAACAAATTGTAAACAAAATATTGGCAGTGTCCAAGATTAGTATTTAAGGAAAGTTGGACATGTCTTCCCTTTTTTTCTAATGCGATTACCCCTTCTGTATAAGCCACAAAAACATAATGTTCTTTGGTTGAGATAAAAAAAAAAAACATAAACAAATAAATAAATATCTCTGAACATTTTAATTTTCCCTCGAAAGAAAAAAATAAAACGATCAAGCACAGCCTGTGGCTAGAGGAGCCTGACTGCATGCTGGTGGGGGGTAAAAGACAGCCTTCGGGGGTGTGGAGGGCGTCTGTTTTTTAATGAGCTGAAACTTTAAATACTGCATAATATATAATAAAAATGGATAGTGCATTTCACTCTCCTGAAAAAAGTGGCAAAAAACTATTAAAATCCATTTCTCCCTTAGTGTCAACAGAGTAAACATTAAGTATGGAAAAAGTGAATGCAATACAGCAACATCACCAAGAAAGAAAAACAGAAAAATAATCAACTTAAACTAAAAAAAAAGAGGGATGAGGATGTAAATAAGAGCACATGCTTAGGGCCATCCAATTAACATAGCATATGTAAAGACGGAGAAACATTAAACTATGGCGTTTAAGCACATATTAAGTTTTAAAGTTATTACTTCATTTCTTAATTCGTTATTGGCTACCACTGGTAGCCAATAACGAATTGCTTTTAGACCAAAAATGCCCTCAACTGAAAAATACCTATGGACAAAGCTGTTTTTGTAGGTAGTGAAATAAATTATAGTGTTCTTTCTCATCCAAAGAGTGAAGAAATTCACCTAATAGATTATTATCCACTTGGCACATGAAAAAGAACAGACATATTTTAAATAAAGAAGTATTCCTATAATACTATTGAGGCAAAGCTGATCAAACTGGCATGTACTCATTCAGACAACACTCTTGATGAAAAAATAAATCTCTTTTTCAGGCGTCACAGTAGGAATAACGAAATATGCCATTTCAATGTAAATGTTGTGACACTATTGGCTGAGACATCAGCATGAACATGTAATTCCAGTGCTGTCCTTAAAGTGATCTGAGTGATGGCTCAGGTATCCCTGCTGCTCGCAGAGTAAAGCTTAGATACGACGCCGGTGGCCGATTCCACAGGCTCACATAATGATAACCTCTCCAGCATTAGCTGCAGGGGTTGTTCGTGCAATAATTGTTTCTGCCAAGCCATATATCTGTATGACAGGGAAAACGTTGGTGTGCTAAATAATTCATTTGCAGAGTGGCTCCATCAACTATTTCAAGGAGATTAAAGTATTTTTTTTTTAGGCCGAAGAAACTGAACAACGCCGCAGCTAATTAGAAAATAATTACAACTCTCTGAAAGTTGATTAGCAATTTCACTGCTCGACATTAACAATTCACATTAACAGTCCTCGGCCTGAGCACTTGTTTTGCTTTACTTACCTAAACTCTAAATAGTACAAGTATTTAAAGATTTCACCTTGACAAAACTTATTACCAGCACCAGCTCGCAATTAAACATGCCAAACTGGCATTAATTGTTTGCTCATTACCACTTTAGATGCCTGTTGTGTAATTTAGACACTTCAATATGGGACCAGGCTATTAAAAAGCATCAGTCTTGCTGTAAGTGCAGTCCTCCGTTTTGTTAAGTTACAGAAGTCCATTTGCAGTTCAGATAACCAATACCCATCGTGGTGGTGACTAAGGTTTAATATATAATGTTAAGCCTCTGTCTGAACTGAAGAGGAGCCCCCCCCCCTCCGCAGTTTAGAGTGACTCAAAGGTGAAGCCCTGAAAACAAATACAATCCACTCACATGCTCCACAGTTTGGATTTCACGTCATCCCATAATAGCTGTACAGAAAGGCAGCAAGACGGCTGCAACCCCGGACGGTTGTGTCTAGCTGCAAGGTGGTATCAATGCAGCTCTTTGGGTCAAAGGGTCAATGAGTAATTAAGACATGGTTGCCTGAGCATTCCCCATGCACACTTTCAGAACTGATGAAAGGTTGCCAATGAAAGGAGGAGGATTTAAGTGCAGTCTGATACCACGGATCAGATTTCTGTAAGTGTGTCTAAATATTCCTTGTTCAGGGCAATTAGTTTGATTAAAGTCATAGTCTGGTGTCAGTGTGCTGTTGAGAAGGATTTTATACACACATATTGCATGGTAATACAAATAATTTGTGTAGAGTGAAGGTACATTATCACCTTATAACCCTAATAATTTGTATTTTTTATTTTGAATTTAAGCTTCCATTAATGTAAAACACAAAGGTGCTCCTTTTGTTAAATATCATGGTTTCTGAGGCAACTACATGCTTCTTATGGAGGTGATACTGATAAAGTTAAAGTTTGATAAAACTTTCTCACAGGGAGTAACACATACAACAGGTCAGTCTCAAACAGCGTGTATAGCCTGACACGTCGCAGCCTTCATGTGCACAAAGAGGTCAAAAGGTGCATTGATTTCCATGTACGACAAGAAATTATTCGTTCATTTTCATTGCGTTAAAAATGAAGAGGCCAAGGCCCGAAAATTGAGGTCGCTTATAAATGCTAGGGATAGGAGACGCTGAGGGGAGAAATCAATAAGGCAGTTTGTCAGCCTGACTCTCGGAGGGCGCAGGAGTCTGAAACGGAGGTAAGCCTGCGCTGTCAGCAAAGCACATTACCAGAAATCAAAGGTCAGTAGGCCCGGAGGAAGGGATGGCCACGTCTTCCAACAAAGGACACATTTTGGTAATTAAAACCTATTTCATCAGAGCTGTCCTGCCACTGATTTTCTTCTAACACTATTGACCATCTGTTGTGTTGAGGATGACCACTAATTCAACTTTAAATAAATATTCTGGGCTTATAGTGATTCCTGCTTTATCAAGGAAAATACACCACAGATTTAAATAATGCAAGTTAAAAGTTGGATTAAACACTAAGATGAAAATTTTGTTCTTACATGATTTAGAGAATCTATTATAGATACCAGCAGCTATTGTTATATAAAAATATGTAACGAAAACTATTTAAACTATAATAATGTTAAGTGCATCTGCTCCAATCAGCATCAAACTGGACAATACATAACTAAAAGTAGCGTTCCCTTGGTTTTAAAGGGAAATGAGCTTTAAATCCGATACAAGTGCCTTTAAAGTGCTTTGCTAAAATATCAATACACCTAAAACATTTAGCATTTGTGATTTAAAAACTTGCTTTTTAGAGAGGAATTTAAGGGGTAGCTGAAAAAAAAATTAGTCCAGAGTTATGTCTTTACAAGTCAGTTGTCTTTACAAATGTGCATGGAGCTTTCCTCATAAAGCGAATACATTCCTGTGCATATTGTTGCTAAAATACCTTAAGCTTAGGCAAATACACACTTTAAAGACTTAGATTTTGAAGTGGATTTATGTATGGATTTTGGCTTGTCCATTCAACCGATAACTATGCTTTGATCTAAACCATTTACTGTAGCCGTTTGCATCTTTAGAATCCTGCCCTGTCAAAGGGAAATCTGAGCTTAAGTCTTGAGACATCTAATGACTTTTCCTATTATTACCTGGTTAAGGAAATGTATTGTTAAATGGTGCTGAATATTGTAAAACTGAAATTCATTTAACAAGGTTTTAAAACAGTTAAAAGGGGCATGAGTATTGCAAGCTTTTCAGGTAGCTATAACTAAGCCTTTACTTTACGTAAACCTACTCTTGATCCAAATGACTTGATAAATTAAAGTCATATATGTAATCTCCCTATCTTATCTAAAATTATTGAGAAAATAGTTGCTAATTGCGTGTTTGAGGTCTTACACTGTAATGACCCTTTTAACGAGTCTCAGTCTGGTTTTAGAGCCCATCATGGCACTAAAACATCACTACTGAAAGACACTAATGATATTCTCATGTACTCAGTGGACCTCTTAGATCTCAGAGCTGCATTTGATACAGTCGATCACAATATTCTTTAACAAAGGTTTAAACATTGTATAGGAATTAAGGGAAGTGCCCTTGTCTGGTTTAAATCTTACTTGCTTGTTCATGTTGATCATGCATCTTCCTAGATAACCAGCGTCTCCTTTGGAGTACCACAGGGATCAGTGCCAGGGCCAATTCTCCTTACTATATATATGAACTTTACTGATAATACTCAGCTTTATTTGTCCTTAAATCCTGTTAAAATAAACCATTACAGAGACCATAGGCATGTCTCAAAGACATAAAAACCTGGATGATTTTCTGCTTTTGAATATAGACAAAAAATAAGTTACTATATTTAAAAGGAAAGTTGAATAGTCAGTAACTTTATTTGAACGGGATTAAATTGGTGCAGAAAATAATGTAAAAAGGCCATATAATTTAAATCCCATGATGAAAGTTTCCTAGAATGTCCTTGTTTCATTCCTAGAACATTGCAAAAATGAGAAATATCTTGAGTAGGGGTGCATTTGTTAGCAGTCTTAGACAGCAAGGCAGAAACTATATTTTAAAGGCTAGGCTTAAACCTCTAAATTTACATTTCCTTGAACCCCCAGTTGGCCCTGACATAATGCCGCTCACACTGAGCCTGGTTGTTCTTGATGTCTCTTTCTGTTAGAAGGGAATTTTTCCTCTCCACTCTCACTGTATGCATCCGCTGTTTAACCCTTTATAGGGCACTCATTGAAAAACTTTGAAATGTTAAATTTCCATCTCAGGGTGTCATTGTGGTATATATCAAAAATAATAATCTGTAATTACATTTTTTAAAAATTTTCATTTTCATGCTTAAAATCACAGGAAACGAAGTGCTCAAATATGGTTACTTGCTCGATAAAGGGTTAAGGGATTGCTGTAGAGCAGGGGTCTTCAATGTTTTCCAGGCCAAGGACCCCAAACTGATGACAAGATGGAGTGGGGACCCGCTGATTATATATATTGTATGAAATTGTGTTATATCAACCTGGTCCTATAGTCACTCTATTACAGATGGAGTAATGTAACTAAAGTAATCCCTCCCTGGGATTATTAAAGTATTTCTGATTCCTGGTTGATGGGACAGGTGTTGTGAATGAAACGGTGCCCAGCTTGAAAGAGCTCCTGTGTGTCGCTGAATGTGAGCATTGATGACTGAAAGACATCTTCTGCCTCCATTTATCTGTTTACTACAGTCTGTTCAATTCATGTTAATGTGGATTTAAAGACATTTCAATTCCGGAGGGAATATAAAAAAAAAAATGACCCCCATGCAGTGTCTCCGCGGACCCCCTAGGGGTCACGGACCCCCTGTTGAAGACCTCTGCTGTAGAGTCAATGACAAAATGAAAGTGAATATTGTCGTCACATGCTCTTCCAGAAGGAGTGAACCCTGTAGATTCAATGACTCGATGAATTTGACTAGGTTTTAGTAGAAAACATCTAAGCAATCTGACTCCACCAAATTATCAGTGAGATGTCAGGCTGTGAATTGGCACTATATGAATAACTAACTGAAAAGAGTATAATCCAAAAAGAGAAAAATCCTTCTACTTACATTATTTTGTATACTTTTTAAATGTTTAGATAAATTTTGTTTTTAACACCCATAGTGCTGCACAGATGTTTTAAGTTGAATGGACTGTATGACACATCAAGGTGCACATTAAATATTTATTAATTTAGCATAACATCACCCATGCAGTCAGAGAAGGCCACCTGCTGCATACAGCATGACGGCAAATCCAAATACAGCAGAACATTATCAGGAGAAAATCCAGAAGCTTGGTTGACATCAGTGTCTTAATACATAGTAAAGAAGTCCTTTATTTCAGTACTGCGCACCTTCTTCTTCTTTATAGGCAAAATAGACAGTGACAGGTCCAACACTCGTCTGCACTGTTTCTGCAGCTCCTATCACCATCCAGCAGCCAATGCCATATGCCAAACAGGGGATACCTGTAACAATGAGCACACAGCTATTATTTTCAGTCTGTTTTCATCTGGAATAGAATTCTTTACATCACGTTCTGTAGTTTTAACAACTAGACCTTTAGGTACAAAACATCTGTCACGATGGATTTTAATATCCTTATGCCACATACATCCTTAAGATAAAACACTGCTGAAGAGGGCATCCAACTGAACAAATTTAGGTGACTTTTGTTCTGAAATCTAGAACACTGGAAAAATACTTTTAATGCTTTGTTGGGCAAGTAAACCAGTGTTTAGGGCCACATAGCAGGAAACCTTTCTGCATTGTATTGGTTTAATGCATGAGAAAAAGCTTAGCTGTAGCAAATCATACATTAAATAAATTAAATCTGTTTTTCTTTGAACTATTGAAATAGCTATTGAAATACGGAAATGTTTGTTCCTACTCCTTTATAAACTAAGACAATAAAGTCAAAAAGTTTTCCAGATACATAGGGATATTTATTATTAGGCAATTATGAAAATACTGACCCAAATTAATAACTTTTAGCATGGAAAAAAACTTGTTTTCAAAGTCCAGGTTCTGTGGAGGTGCTTTGGTACAATGATATTTCACAAAGGGGAAGCAGCCTGTCCTCAGAATGTGATAATTGGATCCCTGAACTCTCCAGTTAAAGTTGGAGAGGCCAAACTGATCGTTGTGGACAGAGCTGTAGCGGACGCAGAATGAAGTCCAGGGTGGTAGTCTGCGCTGCTGCAGGTGGCAGGTTAACACCTCTGAAGCTGCTGGCAGTGGAGCCTTTTTACCAAAGCTGCTTGGAAACAAAGCAATCTGCAGGAAGATGTTGTGTATCCTCTGCAAAAACACCTTCATGATTTCTGTAATACACAAGAATTGGTTTTAAATTTTACAATGGTTGAAGATAAGATTCTGTTTGAACATTTTTCTCAAGGGTTAATTCACTGCAATGTGTTGAGCGGATCATATCTGAACATCACGAGATAGAAAAGCAAAATAACCAGAAGGTTCAAACAACAATAAGATTACGCTGAATTGATGGTGTAGTTTATCAAGCATGTGCTATGTTTGAGAAAACCTTTATTTAATTTGGGAAATTTTTAAAAAGGGAGCAAACTTGATGACCTAACAGAAGTCCACATGAAATTTTTAAACATACTGAGTTTGTAATTTAAATTGAGATTTTGCACAATGAAAACTATTATATATATATATATATATATATATATATATATATATATATATATATATATATATATATATATACAATATGTATAAAAGAGGGTGAATATAGAATTCAAGCAAGGCCGGAATAAAAATACTCCACATTCCTTACATTCAATAAGAGGCTGTAGAGCCGAATGGGGCGATAACATTGTTATCCACAAGAGTTTCGAAGACCAAAGGACAGGTGCTACCAACCCTAACCCTCAACACTGGGAATCAGCAAATGCTAATTGTTAGGATCGGCCCACGACCGACTTAAAAGTTAGCAAACGAACTCAACTCGGTTAAATTTCAACGACACACATTTCAAATTCCGCTAGCAAGATCTACATATTCGGAGACAGGGGTAAGAAAAATACACCAGCAAAAGGACAAAGCAAGAAACTCCTCATCCAGCTAAAGCTCTTTGTTGTGGGTACTTCGTTCAAATTTGTTCGGTCGGAAACACTGCGCGGGGAGTAAAGTTCCTGTTCGGAAAGTCACTCATGTACAACAGATATTTATACCAAAATAAATCCGGATTTTTTTTGCCGTTCAATAAATTGCTTCTGATATAAAATACGACATGTATCACTTATAATGAATAATGAAACCCAAGTATGAATAAAAAAAAAATACATTTTGTTTTCTGTTTCCTTTATTGCAGGTCTATTTTTTTTGTACCACTATCGTCATGGATAAAATCTTTATTGGTCTGACAGCAGTCAAACGTCTTATTATTGTTGAGCAACTTTTTTTATGTTTACTCTTGAATTTTAAGGGCTTATTCATAGGTGATAACTTTAAGGGGGGGGGGGGGGTAACCCTCCCTGACATCTCTCAGATCCCTTTAGCTCCCTTTAGATTTTTGTAGTAGGGATTCCAGTTCGGTGACTTCAAAGTAATAATAACAGAGGGAGCATGTTATAAATTAAATGGTGGTTTAAAACCTACATTTTTGAAGTGTCTATATCATTAGGTCAATCGATCAATTTTATTTTCAGGACTATAGGAAGAATAGTTATACATAAAAAGGATAGAGCATCAACAGCTGCACTGTAAAAATTATACTGCAAGGTGGTGCAAAAAATAAATTCATTACTGTAAGGCTAGTGATCAGTACAGACATTGATAAATATCACAAAATGACAAATATCAAAACCAAAAATCCACAACTTGTTTAACGTCTTAAAACCAAACTGATTATTTTCACATTTTATTGTATAGATTTAGTAAAGTAACAGTTAGATTCCCCTGTACATTTTTAGTAATGAAACAGTAAAATATACACATCTTCATGGTTCACAACAGTTTGGCAACTTACCTTTAATTAACATGCATCACTTTTAATTTAATAAACAAAGTAATCAGTTCTGCTTGAAACAGTGCAGAAAAAAAATGATATGTCATTATTTGTTCAGCAAATTACTTGCTATTCATTATCATACACTATGAAGCATATCCATCAATACATTCACAGGTTATAATATGAAGTTTCTCGGACGAACTGATTCTCTGCAGCAACTTTCAAAAGTTTAAAAACAAAAGGCTTCGGCCATATAGAAAAATGACACCATGATAAAACATCTTTAAAAGGTATCAATGTATCCTGGGATATTTTTACAATAATTCAACTAAAACCATCAGGCAAAAAGAGAAGATCCCTTGCCTTCTTATATTCACACCAGTCATGTTGACTATGAAAAGTTCTCATGTGTGCAACAAGATGTGTCGGCACAGCCACCAGCAAAGCTCCTCTGTGACAAGAAGCTCACTCACACCAGAAAACAACAAAACTCCATAGACCCTAACAAAGTCAGGCTAAATGATGTAAAATGTACTGGAGAAATCAAAAGATATGATCCTTACAGTTTTCTGTCTTGTCTAAATGACAGTGGTATTATTGATTCTGGTGTATCATTGCATCTATAACTCCAACTCCATGGCGATAGGCAAACTGCAGGGGGTCCTGAGGACCTTCCCTTTTGGAATAATGACATCTTATTCTTATACCTGACTTGGGATTTTCTGTCGTTGTGACAAAGCAAACAAGCACATTATCTTTTAATGGTAATCATAATATTTTTAAGTAAATTTAGTTTTGTCATATTTTAAGCATTTGTATACATTTTGTTGTATCTAGTTTTAGTCAACTACTCTTCAGTCATGTCAGTTTAATGTGCATTCAGCAAACTTTTTTAAGACATAAGATTGTGTTTTTAGATAATCTTCATAGAGAACAATGTACATGTATTTATACATGTATTAATTATTTTAAAACTGTGTGAGGATGTATTTTGCAACACACTACAGCAGACAAACAAACAAACAACAACTTATTTGGATGAGATGGATTTTCAAACTTATTAAACTTTCAAAAAACAAAATTTCTAATAGGAAATTCATGTTTTCAGATTCAAAACATAGTCAACATTGACTAAAAATAAAATAACATGTTGCTGCTATATTTTTCAGTAGAAATGTCAAACATGTTTGGTTGAGGTTTGATGCACTTTTTATACTCTGAAA
Organism: Cyprinodon tularosa; assembly: GCF_016077235.1. NCBI lineage: Eukaryota > Metazoa > Chordata > Actinopteri > Cyprinodontiformes > Cyprinodontidae > Cyprinodon > Cyprinodon tularosa. The sequence continues at coordinate 214,821 of NW_024038437.1, read as the reverse complement.
GTTTTCATTGTCTTTCACATGAATTGTTTAAGACAAATATATCTTAGTCTTTTTTATGTTTTATCATGGGAATATTTTTAACAGGGTTGTGTACATTTTGGAGAGTCACTCTAGAAATTTCTGATACAAAACTCTAACATGTGACAGATGAATGGCAGCATATCAAGATCTTTATTCAGACGTCTATAGGCTTCATAAGTTGCTATCTATCCATAGGGATAACTGATGAAGCAGCTAAACAGCAGGCTTATCCTTCTGTTGGTTTCTGTTCTTTGTTATTATCTGTGGAAATTCCTCTATACTTCTGATCAGCTCCTACATAAAAACAAAGTCAAAGAACATTTTAATTACTACGCATTATTTTTTTCAATCAGAATTCTTTAACAGCCAAAAATCTATCAGCAACATTGTTCTAGATGTAACGTTTATGAATATATATTATTGACGCTTTATTAAGCAAACACATTCCAGGTGACAAGCTTTAACAGATTATGAAGGTTTCATGACATGGATGAGGGGAGATCGTTAAGTCATTAACACAGTACCTTGAAATTGGTTTCTCCTTGCTTTATAGGGGATGATATTTCCTGATGAATGACTGACAAATTGCGAGCAAAGGTCACCAGAGCTCCCTGGAGATCCTCAGAGACTGCTCTAATAACAACATTCCAAACAAACGAGTTTACTAATGATCCCCTTGTTGCCTGCTAAGAAACAATCACCTTGTTCATTTGATGGCTGTGGGTAAATGAAACTTTCAGCAGATAGCATCTTCGGTCTATAGGGGGATGAGCACAGCTTGATTTAACTGTTCCAGGGCTGTGCAAGCTAACGGATTTCTGTGATAAATATGTTGAATAACCCTCTGCTTAACAACCTGTGGAGTTTCTAATATTTACAAAACCTGAGGTGGCATCTTCATCCTGTGAAGAATTTTTTTACCTTCAGCGTTGGCAAACTAATCACCCCTCTAACATTCTTCAGTGCTTTCCTATTCTAATGAAGTGAAATTTCAGGTTCCTAACCTGCATATGCCTTTACTATCCATCAAGAGAACAGCTGTAAATTAAAATACAAGGAACTACGGCAAGGTCAATAGGTCAGAAAGTATACTCTTGTTTGCCTTTTATCAATATGTACTGGAAACAGCATAATGGTTGAAACAGATGATTGTCCTGGCTGGATAAGTCAGTTTTGGACAATTTTGTCCTACAATCACTCAAATGAGCCCTTGAATGAAAAATTAAAGAATTTCTTTACCTTCAAACTACTGAAAAAAGGTAACAAACCCTTACCTAAAAACTCCATTAAAGGGCAGGCATTAGGAGAACCTCCTTACTCCAAGGAAAGGGTTGCAGCATTTCTTCAAATACACCTTTAAGCATTTGCAAAACTTCTGGAATATTTTTCAGTTACACCCCCTCAGCTCTTATCTGCTTTATTTTGTGCATAATAAATAAAACTGATGCAAATGGAAATATTCACATCATTCCAATGGTGCATCGCTCACTGCTGTCATAAAGAGCAAAAACAGTTCCTTGCTTTTGCTAAAAAAAGGAGTGTCACAAACATACAGTTAAAAGTAGATCCCAGACACACAAACAAGAGATGGATAACAGCCAAAACCTAAGTTAAGATAAACAATCTTTTTTGTTCTTTTATTTATGCAAAATCTAAAGGATTTAATAGGCAGTGTTCTCTATGGGCATGTTAGCACTTTTAGAAACATATAACAATAATATTCAACAATTATAACCATTTGTTCCATACAAACATTTTAGTAATGTTCACTAGCAAAGGTTGGGACGATCAATATAATAAGTGGAAACAAACATTATGTTACTGCAGCATCAGTGTGTTTTACAATTTTCAGATGCCTTATTGGATTATGGAATCAAATTAGACAAGGACCTCTAGTTCTCAAGCCAGAAATGTAACTTCAGGAATCCTTTCTGGCTGATTTTTGTACATTTTTGTTTACTCAGTGTGTGATATGCATTAGTCTCACAGTGTAACATTATAATCTTAAAACACAGGATCTATTGGAATTGTTCTAAAAAAGTTATGTTTGGACCTTAAAATAGGTAATGTAGTAGGGAAATACTGTTATCAATAAGCTTCAATGTAATTCTTAAATAGATTTATCTTTAATGCAAACTCTAGAATCTTGAACTTCTTAAATTCAATGCCATGAGCTTTGCACATCTCAAATAACACTTGTGGTACAGCATTGACAGGTCAGGGTGAAACAAGTGCATCCCCATCAATGCACTGCAACTGACCACTGTAGGGTCTTAAAAAAACAAAACAACTATAAAACAGTAAAACAAACCTCATCTGACTTTTCTGAAGCATCATAAATAAACAAAATTTACTAACCAATGGGTGGCAATAGTCTACAACACTTCCTTTACTGCGGGTTCAATATAAGAGTTTATATGTGTGCACAGCAAAAAACTTTAAATCTAAGTAAGTCATTTTTTTTTTAAATAGGTGCATTTTTTCTTAAATTGAGCAGGTACACTTTCCCAATGGAACAAAATAATTTACATTTAAAATAAGAAACAACAACTACAGGCCCTGATTTCAAATGCATGATATCTAATTATCTTATTTTGATTGAAGGATAAAAATACTCATTCTATAGACAGATCAGCTTATTTACGTACTCCAATTAAGGCTATATACACTTATTAAAAAAAATTATTATCTGTTTTTGGACCGTTTTTTGCAGTCTGTAGAAAAAAAACAAACATGTATTCAGAAAAGAAACAATATACATGTTACACATGCAGTGAAAAATACCAATGAGCGCATCCTTTTACATGTTTGTTTGGGTAAGACCATGGAAATTGTGGATTTAAAAGGAATTATATATAAAAGGTTTTGGTTTGTGTTTTTTTCATAAAAGTTTAAAGAGGGGAATTCTCCAGATTGCAGCTAAGTTTTGTGTATGATCGGTCATCCTGATGAATAAAGGGCTGATGAAGAAAACTCTTGGGTCTTTCTTAATTAACTACAAGAAATGGCAGATCTAATACACTAGTCTAGCTGCTAGAATCTATGGGAAACTCATAGATTTTCAGAGAAGGAGAATGCTCAACTGGGCTTTATAAACACAAAACATATTACTATAACAGAAGGATTCCAATCATAAGTAACGCTAGAGAGCTTGATTACTTAAAAATGTCAGTGCTTAGGAGGATAAAATGTTGCCCGTTCTCAGCCACCTTTGGGAGACAAAGGCAGCAGGTCTGAGCCTTGGAGAGCTCAGGAAGTATGGCCCATAACTCGCTGTGAAGGCTGTGTGCTTGCACTTGTCAAAGGCAGGGCCCTTACCCAACAATAAAAGTGTCCAACAGGGACTTAATTGTGTTTGTAATATGCTGGTCCCTAATGATGGCCACTATTGAAGCCATTAACAACGGCAGTGGCTCAACTGCTGCAGTGAAGCACCGGGCCACCAGCTAAATGAATGTTTGATAAAATAATACAAGTCTCAGATTAACAAGCGTAAACTCAGGCATACTGCTAATAAAAGAACTCCATTGTTTAAATCCTGGCACCAGGTTGATGAAGTGTTCAAGCATGCATAATGAAAATGGTATGAATTATTAATGTGTTGATTATTTAGGCTCATCTATCAAAATGATAATGAATTTGGCACCTAAACATTCATTGACTTTGGTGTGTAGTTACAGTTTTTTAGGTGTGTTTTCTAAAAGCAAAGATAAAAACACTGATCTCTTGTTGTAGTTACGGTGGCAGTAATAATGCTTTGTTAAAACCCAGACAAATAAAACTAAACAGAAAAATCCTTAACAATATCCTAGTTATTGAAATTAGAGTGTTTTTGGTTTACATTATAAAAGGTGTCATACCTGTGCTACAGCCTGGTGTTCAGAGCATTTCCCTTTGACTGCCACTGGCACTTCTAAACAGCATGTGTGCCAATTTAACATTCCTCCAGTCACCAATACTAACATCTGGGACATGGCAACCTGGTCACTGTATGCAATGTCCAGATCAAAAGCCCATACCTGTCAAAAAGACATTAAAAGACAAGATTTGCATTTATTATTAAGTTATTCACCTAGAGAGACACCAAAAATAAAGAGCCAGGCAGCTCTGTGGCTAAAATATGTAGGCAATTCAGTTATACGGTTATACTTCCTTTATGTGTTTTCAATCTGCCCAGGGCGGTTTGCCTGGCTCAGGTCTGATGAGAACCAAAGTTCATATATGTATAGTAAATGGCATCATTATAAGTGTATTAAGGGGTCAGGTTTGGACATAGCCTTCTGCTTAAATGGGGCTAACTTTGCAGATAATAACCTAATAGCTATGCCCTCTCTTCAAAAGTGGCAAATAAATCACCGGTGAAAGAGTTGTTAATAACTAAGTGGCAGTCGGCTGCCTCCTTTAGCTGTTCCTATTTGTCAAACTAAGCGCTCCTGCCACTGCATGCAAATTGCATCATGTTTGATCCTACCTTAAATCGGGCTTCGGAATGCTAACAGATTACATACATATGAAAGTTTCCTTTTTTTTATCCTAAATTATTGTGAAATGGAGAGGCAGTCAAAGAATATTTCAAAGTCACATGTTCAGACATAACAGTTTACTAAATGAATCGCAGAAAAGAACTTCAAAGCAGCTTTTTTAATATACAGATCTTTTTGAAATACTCAATACTTAAATTTTGCTCAAAATGACCGGTAACTTATGTAAAAAACGTGATTTCATTAGGTCTGTTTTAAGACATCTTTTAAAAATACAAAAACATTTTTTTAAACACTTTAACACAAGACAAGGAAATAACGAAAACTGAATAAATGTGGGGGGAAAAAACCTTCAACAAAAGGGTTAAATAAATAAATCAAAACATAAAAATTTAAATTTGTTTCTTGATTTGAAATAACTCAATATTTTTAGTTAATCCGATTCTTTCATTTTAATCAAAGCATTTATCTATAGTGGTGTAAAAATATGTGCAAAGCAAAAGTATGGTTTAAAGTGTGGACTGGAATAGATTAATTTCATTTAATTTTCATTAGACTTCCACATGCATATTATCCTGATGTAGCAGGATAAAATGCTTTCAGGTTCCCTAACTGTAGGAGGCAAAAAAGACACAACTTGGTTTAATGCATGTCTGCTTAATTCAGACTGTTATGTGGCCCAGTGTGATGGACACACAACACCGAGCAATTCACTAAACTCCCTAAAACTCATACTCCCGTGCCCCATTGTCACTCTTAACAAAGCCGCGGGAAATGTAAGCCTGGATTGTACCTGTTTTCTATTGCCTTGCATTTTCATTAAAATCCCCGATGCTGCAGCTGTGGCCCCGCTGTTCCACAATGTGCGCCGAGACTGCAAGGGCAAACATATGTGACCCACTTCTTCCCATCAAATAAAGTAGGCAGCTTTTAGCAACAGGTTTGAATCTAAATTGATGTTTAAATCCAGACAGGTTTGCCCATGTGGCTCCCCTTAGCCTGAGCTTTGTCTGTGTGAGTCAGGAGATGGTCAAGAATTTGCCATTAAAGTTCCTGCAACAGTTAAAGCAGTCACTGCTTTATTATTATGCTGTATTCAAACGCCTTGCGACTAGGTCAACATCAGAGATAAAATCCTATTTTCAGCCAGTCCAAAGAAGGACGGGGGGGACTATGCCATGTTTAAATTAAAGACAGACATGTTTTCTTAAAAAAACCTAAAATAAAATGAAAAAAAATGTATGATTATGATGATTACTATGTTATTATTATAATAAATATACATTCAAATAATTTGTAGTTTAATGAAATAACACATATAGTAAAAAATTTATTCTATTAACACAATTTTAGTTTTAAATTAAATAAAAAATAATTGCAAAAGTGGATTTAAAAAAAACCCAACTCATACCCATCATATAATCTAACCCAGAACACACTACACCCTTGTGGTAACCATGCCTAAACCTATCCTTATTATCATAATCTTTTATCTATTTACTTAATGATTTTGTTTTGTTTTTTTCCCACTCTGGGAATGTACTACAACAGCCTAAGTATTAAACAGGGAGAAGTATTCATAAACAATTAATATACTTAATCCTTAATAAAACAGATCTGAACCAAGAAGTTTTTTTTATATAATTTGGGTTAATAAAGGCATAAACACTTCATACCCCCTTTTTTTATGCTTTTCATATATTGAAAATTGCTTCTGTGCGTCTTCTCTCCATCCCGCTGGTTTGGAAATGTCGAGGGCACAATAAAAACACAGCATTTCATTTTACAGGTTCAGATCAATAACAGTCAATGTTGCCACATGTTGGGAGCAGAGGTTAAACCATCATAAAGAACTCCATTTCAAAAATCATGAATCAAGAAGCTTTCAGCAAAACTTAATTCTGACAAATGAGAAGTGGCTTCTGTGGTGTCTTGGTATAATAATGTGATTTATTCTAGAAGAACACAGCAGGTAACCATCTAGGGGTTAAACACTTGACAGGTTATCCCCGTCAACGTAGTAAATCACTTCAGAATGACCTACTGTTGGAAAGCTTCTGAATTTCTGTGCATGGTAAGGTTAAAGGGCAAGCTTTAAATGGTGGAATCAGTGTATTGACACAATAAGACCTGACAGTTTATTAGAGGGCCTTGTGACACATTTGGTCCCAGTGCCCACAGTTTACCTCGTCTTGTTATCTGGATCCCGGGGGAGCACTATATGTTGGAGGCATCTATCTGTTGTGGACAAAAATGTATCGTTTCCAACCAATATAGGTTGCAACATCCAGGACAATATATGTAATGACCCTCAGTGTCCTCCTCTTTGCCTTTCAGAGTCTCACCTTATGCTTCATGGTGCTATGGTCTTCAGAGGTAACTAGAGCAATGGATATATAACCCATGATAGTGCTGCTGGCAAGCCTGAGCCACATGCATACAAATGGCTTGCAAGATCTCTGGGTGTACAGAGGTCTGAGGAACGGCAGATCCCACATCGTCCAGATGACAGGAGCCGTGGAGCTGGTTTCCACAGGACAGCATGGTTACCTCACCCCTAGGCTCCAAAAGCATATCAACTCTTAGATGGGCGACACTTTCTGAAGGGGGTTGGCCTCCACCACTCCTTCTGGAGAGAGTGAATGCAGAAAAAGGTCTAAACAAACAGATACTATACTTAAATAGTACATGTGCACTTATATTTTCTATTACTAGAATTAACTTCCTGAGATCTAATTTAAGAAAATGTGAGCTATTTGTTTGGTAAATAATGAAATTACATGGAAATGATTCAGTTGTTTTACTTATAAAATCAAAGAGGAGACAGAAAAGTTCACTGAGATGTATAGAAATCCTAATTTGTATGTAAGTATAATATACTAACCTTGCCTGAGGAAGGTATGCAGGGGGCTTAACCTCATGAGGAAACTGGAAGTTTTAGCCTGTTTGGCATAATGGGCCAGCGATTCTGGGATCTTATTTAAATATATGGGCAGAACTGACTCCTAAAGAATGAATGTTAAGTATAAATATCACATGACAAATAAAAAGCAAATATATCTATGTATAGTATTGTGTAAATTTAACTCAAAAGTTTGAAAAAATGACTTAATTCAGCTCCTTATTCATATCAGACATTATGGTTGTTGCATCTCAGCTCCATCCTGTTATCCGGATGATTCTAGTGATTGTGTGTTATCCTTTAGATTTCAGAGACTGCTTTAATTTCTGTGCGAGTATCTGATAGATACTGCGGTAGTGTCTATTTGTGAGTGACAGCCTATTATCAGAAGGCCTCAGGAGCCTAATAGCTTTAACTCACAGCCTCCAACCACCTGCCCTCAATAACAACTCTCTCCACTGGGCAGCTGATGAATACTTAAGCTAACCCCATCTATCTGGGGATCAATCAAGGCCTGACTGGGATCGATATCACTCTTGTTTCGGTAAATACGAAATGCCATTATGGTTTCACCACTTAATTATGCTGTTAATTTTCATCTTTCGCTTTAGGTGTCCTTTATACAGTTTAGCAAATCAAGTACACTCTTTTCTGCAAACGAACTGTGCTGTTAAATGGGTCAGAATGTCTTGTCTGAGCTTCTAAAGGTCAGTGTTTGATGTCCATGAAAAATAACTACATCTGAGAGACTGAAGAGGAAGTAAATGAATCCGACTGTTTAGACACTGTTTGTAAACAATAATAATGTGCAACGCTTTGCAAAATATCCAGACCTATCCTTTTCTTTCAAATTTTATCGTGTTGCGACTCAATACAAAAACTTTAAAGCATTTCAAGTGGGAATTGTATGACATACAGGTAACATTATTTTGAATAATTCTATAATACCGGTAGATGGAAAATAACATGTTTTTCACATACTTCTAGTAATCAAAATCTAAAAGCATTGCGTCTATATGTATTCAAGCTGTTTGTGTAAATACATTGTTGAACAAGTTTTTTCAGCGGTCAGATTTGGGGCTATAAAAAAGTATTGCCGTCCAGAGACGATCCCACTTGTACATCTCAGCAGCTCCTCCAAAGCTACCATGGCCATCAGTTGCTTCTCTAATCAATGATCCCTTTGTTGATCAGTTTTGGTGGTGAAGTTTGTAGCTGTGTTACCATTTTTAGACTATGGATGGGGAATTTGGGTATATAAGCTAACCCTGCTTTATAGAGCTGTAATTATAACCCCTGACCTACCTAGAATGTTTCCTAATCTTTTAAAGTGAACTGGATGCACTGGGCTGCACGGGGGTGCAGTTGGTAGCACTGTTGCCTGGAGGTAAGAATGTCCTGGGTTTGAACCCCAGCCTGGAATCTTTCTGCTTGCAGTTTGTATTTTCTCTACATGCATACATTAATTCTCGCCAGGTACCCGCTTCCCTCGTCAGTGGGTCGGAGCTTGGACATGTGACCTATTCAGAATGTACCCTGCCTCCTGCTCATAGACTGTTAGAGGTAGAAACAAACTCCCAACAAGATACAGTGTGGAAGAGACAGGTGTAAAATATGGATACAGTGTATTTGATTTAGTATTATTTAGATTAAAGGGGGTTGCATACAAATGTCAGTCCCACCTTTTAGATTTTCTCTGTAACAACCTTTGATAACCTTGAATTATGGTTGTTTCACTTCACACATTTTTTCTTCATTGTGCTGATTTGTAACATAAAGTACTAACAAAATACATTGAAGTTTGTAGCTCTAATGTAAAAAACAATTGAAGCAAAATTCTGTGAGTGTGAACAATGCACTGCATGTGTGCCATTAAACGAGAATCACATTTGCCTGTAGAAAAATAATATATGTGACAACTGAGTAAAAGATAATCTCTGAATGTGGATAACATCATTGTTCTTCCCTCATGCTTTCCAGAGCATTACTTTTTTTTGAGTATATACTGTCTGGCTTCACCGGAGACAGGGCCAGAGATTATGCAGTTGAAATTCCAGTCATGTAACAGCCATCATCATATTCAAGTACTGTAAAAGGCGAGGTCAAATGCTACACAGTGATTCTCCCTACACAAACCATAAGGCACACAATGGCGCGGCAAAAAGTGTAAGGGAACGGTTGTCATTCTCAACGGAAGAGCAAGCTCACCCCAGGACTTTGCATGTGCAGTTCACAGAAACAGCAGGACAGGAGGCAAAAGAAGGAAGAGCATTCTGCAATAAATTATTTGGACTTAAAGTACGTACAGTACCCTGTGATAGGATTCAGCCGTTGCTTGGTGTCCTCATAAAGCAGCGCAATCTCGTCGGTAATAAAACAGATGTTCTTCTCTCTGATTGCCCTATGTTGTATAGTGGTTCCACTGGAGACCACAGTAACTCCTAGGATATATGAGGATAGATTCGTACAACTTACACATTGCCCATTAATATCTGTTTCATTGGCTCCAAACAGTTTTCTAAACCCACAGCAAATCATATTTGTTGTGTTGTTTCAGGTTTATAAACTTTTTTGAACTTTCATTAAGAACTATTTATGCAGTGAAAGAAAGGCGATGAAATACATTTTCTTCAGATTCTAAATGCAGAATAACTCCTTCTGGGGAAATTTTTACACCTCCAAAGTTTTCCATAGTATCAGAGCCTGCACAATATTTAGACAGACAACTGGATCAAACGTCCTTCTACCTCTTCAGTGGTAGTGATTGTCAAATGACCCATTGCGTTGACAAACTTAACCTAAATAAGGTTTTTCTCAAGATCTGTTTGTACACAGCATGATGAAAAAAATGCTCCATCTGTTGAAGCTATTATGTGTAATTTTTACCCTCTTGTGCCTAATGATCCATATGCAAGCTATGTGAGCGCTTAAGTGTGTGTGTATGGCCCCCTTCAGGCATTGCATGGTTGAAGATCTACGTGTCTTTAACCTCTCTCTGTGTAAATGCTAAAAGAGGCCTGGGGGGCTTTCTGCAGGCTCAAACATTGTGCAGGAAGCTGCTGTGGGCCTCACAATATTTAGAGAAACATAGATTTTTTTTTTTTTAGTCCTCTGTGGAAGCTCCCATTGATGTGAATGTAATGGCTCCTCCTCCTTTTTGTACCCTTTTAGGCTTTGTTTCACTCAGCCAGAAGGGATCTAATTGTTGGTGGTACCCTGAGGGTCCACACATATTTTTTTTCTTTTCATTTCTTTCATGAACCAATATTTTAGTTTACCACTTTCTCCAAAAAAGTATGTATGCACACTTCTTGCGTTTATTAATTTATCCATAATTAGCTTAATTAGTTAGAAAAATGCACATGATTTACTCAGAATTTAATCCGGTATCTGTTGTAATTTACTGTTACATTTTCTTAGTAGAGGACAAAAAAAGAATAATCAAAATACTTCATGCATGCAATGAATCATTTTGTTAAAAAATAATATTATCAAAACTTTAAAGAAACTGAAGTTTAGATTTTTTTTCCCCAAATGCTTGAAATGTTTCCAAAATGTTTTGCAAAATACCAGTTCCTCTTTTCTCTTTGCTTTTCATTTGCTGTATTGCAATCGCTAGTGACTATAATGTGCTCATTTTCTATAAAAGAAAGCCCAAAAAGCATTAAAGAATTGAATTTGTGCTTCTGTTACTGTTTCTGATCCATGGAAGAACAAATTTCTCTAGTCCTTTCAAATGTTGATTTCTGATCAACGACAATGTTTAGTAATCTTTCAATATTAACTGTCAAACTGATGTGTTCGTATTTCCCTGTGCAACAGCTAAACAGTCTGGTATATTTAGAACATTTCAATAAACAAATAAAAATAAACCAAAAATCCTACAACAAGAGGCACAGGAAGTGGGCTTTGCTTTGATTAAAAGAGCAAGGTGTAAAATAAAGGGCAGTTAAAGTGTTGTGTCCATATGGCCCAGGAGCCCCGAGGCTGTCGGTCTACACCGGGGGCCTCGGCACTCTTCCCTCTCCATGGGACCCCAGCTGGTGAAAGAAACCCCATTTACTTTCCCCGTGCAGTCTGGGCCGCCATTATGGACCTTGGCTGTGGCTCAGCTCTGCTCTGCCATAATTAACAGCACCGAAGCCACAACAATTACAGTCTTGCACAATGCCTACCCTGTGAATCAAAGAACAAGCTGATAGGAATGAAGCAGAGTGAGCCTAAGAACCTCGAGATGACTGCTGTTCTTTCAAATGGTATAAAAAGTAAAATCATTGTGCTCCAAGCCCACAATCATTAGCCTGTAATTAGTTTGCACAAAGCTCCCAGTTAAATGGCAAAATACGGTAATTAACACATGACAGAAAATCAAAGGCTACTTTGTAAGCATATGAGAAATAAGAGCCAGGGGGAGAGAAACTGTACAGATTGCATCTGAAGTAAATAAATGGTTTAGCACTGATTAAGTACATTTTATGTGTTTTAAATATGCCTGTGCTTATATTTGATTTTATACACTGATCAAAACGAAATGCTGTTATAATATAAATGGCTCAAATCTTTCAAATAGCAAGGTGCAGTGAAGTGTAGTTTTAAATAAATAAAGCATTTGCTGCACTTAAGGATATAAAATGTAAATGTAAAAATATGAGCAAAAACTATTTTGAAGTATAAGAAAGCTAACGATTAATATTTTTTGATTTTTTATAAACGTGTATTCTGTACATTCAATGTAAAATAAGACATTTTGAGTTGAACACATTTTGATTTTGTGATTAAGTGCATTTTTACATATTTGTTAAAGAATAAGCTACTGGAGATGTGTGTTTTGTCATACTAGATGAAGTTGCCCTTCAAAAAAAGCAAGGGGGTGTGTAAACTGAAAACTTTAACCAATAATGAAATTCAATTTAACTCAGTAATTTGCAGAGAGCCATATGAATAAAGCTTGTATAAAAAAAAAAAAACTAAAAAAAACCCATAACAGTCAGTCTTAGTAGATATGACTTTTCTGTAAAAGAAAAAACGTTATAAACATAAGTAACATTAACCCCTTTTTATAGATATTTTGTGTCAGGGAGGTACAGATATTCATAGGTGTGTCACATTTCTACCTGCATCCATTCTGAGCTCCACAGATCAGGACGGTAACGATGATAATGCTGTAAGGCCCAGTTATAGCAGCTAAGGTGGAGAACATCCCAGAATGCCGCTTCACAACCTCCACGCTGTACATTGATCTTAAAGAACCAGTGCTGCACATTGATATTTAGACTCATAAGTTCAGTTAATGTTTCATGAAGCTGAAACAGGGAAAAAAATGTTTGAATCTTTTAACTTTGATAGAAAGTAGGTATTGACGTCTTGTTCTTGATCTCCTACCAGGTTAAGTGAGTATAAATCTCGCTGTCCAGGGGATACATCAACCCCTGTCATAGATAATATCCCTCTTCCTCCAGATTTGGTGCTGTGGAATTGTGATATAGCTGGTTCTGGACCCAAAATCGACACATCCAGCTCATCAGCAACAGACAGGTTATCTACATGTCCGACTAAACCCGCTATGTATGTCTGCTTCCCCCAAATTAGGTGTTTGATACGCTTCAGGGTGCATAGACTGTACTTTAGCAGCATAAACAGACACATGTTGTGGGTCTAAAGCTAAGGAGATTAGAGATGAACACTAGAGTTAGGTGTGATCAGTGTGACTTCCAAGGGTTGTTTCCAGCCCTGATTTATCATTGTGTACATACAACCGATCTATTGTTGAAATAGCCAGCAGGGTTTTGACCTCTCCTGTAACCAGCAGGTTGGATTGATAAAACCAGCCTGCAGGAAACTCACCTATCATTCACTTCGTTAATGTGTGCGACCAACGAGCTCCCTGGGAATACAACTAATTACTTCACATCTGTATTTATTTGATCCACGTGGAATTATCCCTTCTGTCACTGGCAGAATGCGCTGCCAGCCATGGGTAGGAGTGATTCATCTCAGCAACACGTCTGGCACAGTTTAACACCAAAACAGTGGGAAAAACAATAAAAAGAAATGAGAAAGGCTATGTCATCTTGCTTTTTTTTTTTTAACTGTTTTTTTTAAAGAACTGTACAATGTAAAAGACTTAAGAGTCTTGGGATTATTTTTGATTATTGTCCAAGAAAGGCAGCATAAAGAAAGCTTAAGTTTAATTATATCCTAAAAAACTGTGTATTGACGACTACAAATGTTTGAATTAAGCACAACATAATCAACTTACTGCTTCTAACAACAGATACAAAACAGTTTAATTTTAAATGCACTAAACAACATTAAGCAGCTGCTCTCTCAGGACAACGGCAATCTAACAGCACCTCTAGTACCCTCTAGAGGACATTTCTTAGACTACAAAAGGCTGAAGTACTCTGTGGTCTTACACAGTGGCATGCAATATCTCCATATCTTGAGCTTTTCCCACATTTTGTTATACTATAACCAAACAAGTAATTTATCTTCTTGAAATTTTATGTGATAGAATAAATACAAAGCAGGGTATAATTGGATGCCAGAAAAAACGGAAAGAGAACACCTACAAAACATCAATTATCAAGTTTTGGCCCAGACTCTTAACTAGATTTATGTTTTGCTTAAAACTGCCTTCATTGTTTAGAGTTATTTTCTTTATTGAAGGTGAAGCTCTGCTTTCACAGCCTCTAGAGAGTTTTATTCCAGCGTTGACATTTATCTAGCTCCATCCATCTTTTAAGTTATTCCAACCAGCTTCCTTTTCCTTTCCCTCCTAACCCTAGGAAAGATGTTCCAAAAGCATGATTCTGTAATCTCCATGTTTGATGTTGGTGATATGCCGTCCTTGCTTTCTGTCTCAGCTGGCATTTTGGTCAAAACCTTTTTTTTTTGGTCTTATCTGCCTGTATCTGTCCACTTCTTCCATGTTTGCTGTACTATTCTTGGGTTATGGCAAACTATAAAACAGTTCTCTTATTTTCCTTTCAACAGAAATTGCAGCTGTTCCAAAAAGGCACTGTAAATAATTAACACGATCTGCCTTGAGATGTAAATCTCTTCTCCTTCTCCAAAGCTTACTTTGTATCATTAAAAGATTCGATGATTTCTTAGTGCCATATCAGTTTACTTTTGTTTGTGGTAAGAATGGTGGACTTAGATCCTAGTGTGATAAGGTTAATATTTAAGAAACAAAAATAAATAGATGACATTGAATTGAGTGCAGCTTGAAATCAGTAGTCTAAAAGCTGCAGGATGGAAACTGTTTCTAAGCCTGGTGGTCTTGATCTGGATGCTCCTCAGCCGCCTGCCTAAGGGGAAAGGCTGGAACAGTCTGTATGCTGGATTGGGCGGATTCCTTCATGATGCTGAGCTCCCTCCCTCTGACTCTTAATGTGTAGTGGTCAGAGTTGGAGTGAAAGCTGCTCCCTACAGTCCTCTGTGCAGCCTTGACCACAGTTTGCAGAGCCCTCCTCTTAGCAGCAGTGTAACTGTCATACCACATGGTCATACAGGTGCAGAGAAAACTCTCCATCACACAGCGATAAAAGTTCTTTGGGACTAAGTTCCTGCATCAAGCTCTCCATAGTTTCATAAAGAGGTACTGTAGAGATGCTGATGGGCCTTCCTGACCAGATAGGAAGTGTTGGCAATCTACGTTTGCACACACAGTTACCTGTAGCTGCAGACCACCTTATGGCTGTTCTTCTGAGCTGCAGGGGCAGAAGAGGATCATTACTCCTTCTCTAATCCACCACCATCTACCAAGTCTCTGCACCACTGCACCAGATTTTCAACCTTCTATTTAAACTCATTATTTTTGTGATCTTTTCCACTACTGCTGTGCCATTTGTAAACTTTACAGTTAAGTAGTCTTGTCCAGCAGTCATATGTCAGCAGAGTACACAGAGAGGGTCTTAGAATGCAGCCATGGGGTGAGCAAGTGCTGAGGGTGATTGAGGAGGAAAAGTATTTCTGAATCCTGACAGTCTGAGGTCTGTTGGTCAAGAAGTCAAGCACTAGTTTCCTCAGCATGGAACTCGGTCCAAGGGAGGAGAGCTTCCATACCAAGATCCATGGGATGATGGTGTTGAAGGCAAATAAAAAATCCAGAGCAGATGGATGTAGTACATTTTGCTCACTAGGTGGGTGAGGGCTTTGTAGACTACCAATGAGATGGCATTAGTAATTGATGGGTTCCTCCCTTAGGCATATTGATTTGTGTCCACAGTGACGCTGATTGAATCCTTGATGTAGATCATGACTATCCTGTCAAAGCACTTCATATCTAATAGTGTTAAGGTTATAGGTCTTTACTCATTTTGGCTATTCATCATTGAGAACTTGGGCAGAAAGACAATAATTTTTTACTTAAAGCAGGTTAGGACAGATGCCGATGACAGTGAGGTGTTAAAAATGTGTGCTATCTCCTCAGACACCTGGTATACAATTCGCATGGGGCCAGATACCCTGTAGGATCCTCCTCAGTTTTGCTGCACAGCGAGGCATGTCACCAGGTGGTGATATATTTCTGGTGGTGTTCAGCATCTTCAAAGATGTGCAAAGAATCTGTTGAGTGGTTTTTGCTTGGGCATTTTGAATCACTGATGTTGTAGCCGATGCATTTGATTCCCTTCTACATGTGCTCCAGATCATTGGTGGTGAGGTAACCCTGACTTCTCAAGGTGTTTGTGGCTATTGGCTGTTGCAATGCCTACAGTTTATATTTTCCTTGCATTCAGCATTGCTCTCACCTCAGTATCCAGTTAGGGTTTTTGGTGCTGATAACACAGAGGGTGGGATATTACATTTCCTGAGGGCCCGTATATTCTAGAACTTTTAGAAGTAATTAGATGATTCTTAGGACTCTGGAGGAACTGACTGAGGGGCTAACTCAGCCATTTGATTCAGGTCTGTTGGACCACAGAAATGCAGGTAAAATATGGGCTTAGTGTCAATCAGTTTAAAGTCCAATGCAACCATGTAAAGTGCCTCAGGTTGCTTTATCTGCAGTGAGATAAATGTTGTGCAGTTCCATTGAATCTTTTTTAGCATCTCCTCAGGGTGGGATGGAAGCAATACCAATAAACAACACAATAAATTTACATGGCAGATAGCAGTAGTTGTAGCTTTGTCCACATTCACAGTTTGTACTCTTATCTTTACTCATATACAACAATGGTTCTTCTGCCCATTTTTTCCCCCACCAGGGCTCAATGATCCACTCCAAATAAATTAAGGACTTGGATCTTGAAGGCTAAGCCTTTAGCTGGGCCAGTGTTTCTGCCTGCCTGCCTCCCACCTTGTCTGTTTTTGGGCACAATGTTTCCTTTTGACTCCTGCTCCTGGCATCCTGCTGTGCCTGTTTGTTATCTTTAAGAGTTGCTGTGTACCTGTTGCTGATTTCAGCCTCAGTGATACAGTCAACACCAACTCATATGACCAAAAGTTTTGTTTGGCTGTACTTCAGTAATGTATTTAGGACTGAACTAGTGTCTAAATTATCTTCAAAGGAATTAGAATAATCCCAGTGGCAGGAGAAGCTGGTGCTCCAATGCGCACCACCATGGCACCCAAAATCATGTTCTCTGCTAAATGTTTGCAATGGGGGTTTGTTTTCTATATCATTTCCATTTTACATTCATATCTATTGTTTATTTATGCTATATTTTTCTGTTTAGTTAATATAGCTCTGGGAATCGATATCCAGGAGCTAGATGAAAGCCTAACAGATTTGCTTTCACAAGCAGACCTTTATGCTAGTTGCCATAAGGTAACGCTTGGTACTTATCCAGCATTTTTATTGTCATTATAGAGTGACAAAATGAACTCTCTGCATTTATCCCATCTTCTTGGGGAGCAGTGGGCTGCCATTGTGCGGTGCCCGGGGAGCAGTGTGGAGTTAAGGGTCTTTGCTCAGGGACCCAGAGTGGCAGTCTGTGGGAGTCTGGCTCAGAACCTTAGGACTCTAAGCTCTATGCCCTAATCATTGGGCCGAAACTTTAATGAAGATTATTTAGGGAGTAAAACTGTATACAACGGACTTAATTTCCATTTTAAACTTCTCTTTAAATTGTAACCCTGACTAGTGTACTCCTTGGTCTTCATGAGGCACTGATCTCTTACAAACCTTTAAAGGGCTTCACAGTACAGCTAGATTTATAATGAGATTAAAAGACACAGATGGCCTCTTAAAAAGAAGGAATGTTTTAAAATCTGTTGGTTGTTGTGTGTTCTATAAGGGTTTATTATAGAAAAAGGGACTTTGAATACAAATTCCGTACATGGTATACCTTTCATATTAATAATTCCAGAAAGATTTTATTCAAAACCACCTAAAAAAACAACTAATGAAAAAGTACCAGATTTTGAGTTATTTTTCAAGACATTTTAGAATAATACCCCTCAGGAACGCTTGTCAGGTCTTTGCAAATGCTTTTTCATACCAGTTGAACGTTCATTTCCACAAAGAAATAGACAAATCTGATCAAGCTTACATAGAACAGATCCACAGCCTCGGGTATTAGAATAATAAACCTGTTATGGGATAAGGCCTGGCTGGTCACGGTATTAGCAATGTTGCATTTCAGGACATTTGAATAATACTCCAAGATGTCTTCTCCCAAATGAATGGGACATATGTAGAACGCTTCCAGATTTTCATCTGGAATTAGAAAGAGGAGTTTCACTAATTAAATCTACAGTACATCAAGGAAGCTCAGAATTAATTTCGCTACCTCTAAGATCACACAGCCTGCTAATTTGGCTATTTTGGAGGACGTCAAATCTTTTTGTGCTTTGTCTCTGTTTCTCTGGGTACCCTGTCAGAATAAGGTCAAACAATCATCAAAAACTCTTTGACACAATAAGAACATCTGTACAGCTGGCTATGGATAGGATGTGCAAGTCACTAGACTAGGGAATAAGGGAGTCAAAGTCTAATCAGGCTGTAAAGCAATCCTATGATTAATTCAGTGTAATAACTAGCAGGTGCAGAGGCTGTCATGTGATGGGAGTCCTTGTGCACCATGTCCAACCACCACTAAACTACATCTAATGATACCACTAGGATCTTAGCCTGTTTGAGAGGGAATCCTCAACTGAATCAAGGTAATTAAATGATTGGATTCATGCTAATTAACAACAATGGGGTTCAACTTTCTAATTATCCTAGCTCACACAGCACTCTCTGTAGCCACCCCAAGTGCAAATAAACCATTCCATCTGCTAGTAATTAGGCTTAATAATTTTAGACAATCGCTCAATGATTTACAATGCACATGCCTGATTACAGTCTAAATGTGTGCAGTGGAGAAATTAGATCATGATCTGATCATGGTTTGTACTCTTTGTTTATTGCAAAATCAGGGTTGCCTTATTATTTTTTGTTAATATACGTGTGTGTTAGCTTTTTTTTCCCCCACACAGCAATAAAATAAGACCTTTGCGCCTCTTGTACATGTTATACATAATGGTTTTTCATTTGCTTAATCTGCAAATTAAACGGCGATTGAGACTAAATCGTTTGGTACCATGGCACAGGGGCTGTCATCATCTACTGAGTGCCTTCCTGCAGAGAGTCATTTGAACGAGACAGACTGTCTGAACCGGGGCCACAGGCTGGGGACAGCGGAGCAACAAGACTGGGGAGGACTGTCTGCAGATCAAATGTGCGTGTGTTGGAGTGTGTGCGGCAGGCGACGACAGCCACCTAATGAAGGGATGTGGATAATAGTCCTCTTGGACGATCGGATATGTTTCCAGTTCGCTGCCAGATGCTGGGGACGGAGAAAAGAAGTGATCATGTAGGAGGCTGGCTGAGCACACACACACAAATCATCTCATCACTGCATGGATAAAACACACCAAACCAATCTCTCTTGGCTCTCAGAACCAAACCAAGCATAAAATACCATCATAATTAAATTAAGGGTTTACTTTCAGAAACATCCTCTCACAATTAATTCAATCAGCAAGGTACATGATGCTACTGCCAGGGGAAGATTAGCAGGCTTAATTAACAGGGTATGAATGTTTAAAGAGTGAGAGCATGCATTAAGTGCATGTATACACACACAGAGATGTTCAAACTAAATGAACTTGTAGGCTCTAATTAATATTGTGTCAGAGCTCTAAAAGACGTTCAGGCCAGATAACAGCACAGATGTGACATCTACACATAACAGGAGCAAAATTAAAGAACACTGCACGTCGAGAACAACAGTGCTGTCAGAGAGGAACGGGTTTTTTTACAGTCACTGTCAGAAAAATTATAACATTAGAATAAAAACCCAAAAAAAGTTAAAAAGAAATAAATTGAAAATGCTAATTAAGTGAGAAAAACAGAATTTCTTTTGCCTAATTGTTTCACTATTTGTTCTATATGAAGGTTTGAATTAAGTTTTAGTCAATTTTGACAAGAACAGTGCTATATTTTATGCTTTACTTTTCAATTAAGAATATATTAACCTTTACCCAAAAAACAAGAAATATATGATTCTAAAATACACTTGGATAAGTAATTATAGCAATAATAACTACTATTCCTACTTTTACTGTGACGAATAAAAAAGTGAAAATAATACTAAAAATCAATAATTAAAGGATTGTTAAAATAAATATTAAAGAAGAAATAATAATAATCTATTATTTATACCATTTTCTAACACACTAAACCACCTTTATATATAATTTATCAATAGCTATTTTTTATGCTCTCTGATTTTTGCTTTTTTTTTCTTGTCAAACACATATAACATTTAAACTTCTGTCAAAGCAGTTTCATCTTTTCCCAATTCTTTTTTCCAATTTCTTATCCAGAATTAAAAACGATAATAAAATAAAAATAATCAAGTAAAAAAAAAAACAACTTTGCAGGTATCACCTTTGCTCTTCTGCAATAATTCTCCAGCTGACTGAAGCGCATGGCCTGGAGGGCTCTCTTCACTTGGCATCTTTGAGCGTGCATCAGCCATGACAATGAGATAATCTGAACCGCCCGTTTGCGTCGGTAGTGGCACAGGTAGGCGGTTCTAGCCAAGTAACGCCTCCAGCAGGGCTGTATAAAGATGGCAGCAGCCTCACCGCCTCTCCTCTATATCGTTGACCTGGGCGTGAGACTAGATTCGAATACCTCCTCCTGATTTTCGAGCACCGGTAAGAGAGTGGCTGCATATGGAGTGTTTTTCCAACCCCAATCATAGTTGAGACAGAACTCAACAAATCGTTCTCAATTAACTTTAGCTAAAGGCACTGCAAAATCCCGGAGCAGTTTATTAAGGGCCTCCAAAGCAGTGACCAGGATATCATTTTTTTGTCAATCACATCTCTCAACTTTTTGCAACTTACTACCACAAATTTAAGTCAATTTTATTTTTTGGATTTTGTTTGTTCATATAAATCAACAATCTGAAATTGTGTTCTACATCGGTAAGGATCTCTGATACTCCTAAATAAAACTAGCATCAACCCTGCTTATCAACCTTAACATATTTTCACTCAATTAGAAATAGAAATTACTATGTGAGATCAATTAAGTCAATCAATCAATCAATCAATCAATCAATCAATCAATCAATATATTATGCTTTGGAGTGAGAATCCAAACAATGTGAGACTTCCAGAAACTGCTAACAATCAAAACTTGGGCAAGGATTTACCTTGTAGCCAGAGCTATAATGGGTATATTTAAATCAAAATGATATTTTGAGCATGGCCTAATCAAGGTACAGACCTAAGTACAACTGAAAATTGGAGCCAAAATTTGAAAGATTTCCCAAACTTTTAAAATGTTTGCAGATGTTCACCATCTAATTTGGGGGACTTAATCAGTTTTACAAACAAGAACAGGCAAAAGCTCTGTATCAAGGTGACACAAAATGATGGATACCCATTCTATAAAGTTAAAAAGCAATCCACTGAACTTTGTTTCCAAGTTTGAAGAGTTCGAGGCTTTACAGAGCAGACCAAAAACAAAGCCTCTATTACCATCTGTAATAGAGTGACTCTAGGACCAGTTTGATATAACACAATTTCATATAATTTATATAATTAGGGGGTCCCCGCTCCATCTTGCCATCAGTTTGGGGGTCCTTAGCCTGGAAAACACTGAAGACCCATGGTCTACATTATTCATTGGTTTTCCATTTTCAAATAGGCTACCCTATGAGAAACTGTCTGTCTGTCTGTCTGTCTGTCTGTCTGTCTGTCTGTCTGTCTGTCTGTCTGTCTGTCTGTCTGTCTGTCTGTCTGTCTGTCTATCTATCTATCTATCTATCTATCTATCTATCTATCTCAAACTCCAAGTGTTTGTTTCTCCTGACATTCTTTCCAATGTCCTCATGTCATTTTTTTGTTCTTCTCAGACCACTGAGCACAGTGACAGACCATGGGTACTGGCCAGGTGCTGGACGATTCTCCCCTCACAGGCACACATCTGTTTCAGACAGGGCTGGAGGAAAAGTTCCCACCTTTTGTAAAATTGCAACAATGCAAAACTCCCATCCCTTGGCACAGATATGGAGTAGAAAAGAACTGGGCTCAGTTTTGGGAGGCGGCACCAGGCAGAGAGCCAGTGGTTAGCAGTTGGTGAGGCTACGGCTGTCTTATTGGCATGCAGGAACAGGTAGTCGATTTTGTCTGGAGACAGCTGTAAACCAGCAGCCCATAGCACAGCAATCAGGTGCCTGTTTCTTTAGAAGAATGCTGATGTGCTACAATCTGCTGTTTTCCACTGTGTAGCCAGCACCTCCATCTCTCTGACCACTGTGACAGTTTTGGCCTCTATCTGGAATGTCAGGTACAGATTAACAAATCATATTGACAAAGAAAGTGTGTAAAAAAAAACTTAAAACTAATGTCGACCTTTGCCAAGATCCATTTCTTCAATATAGGAGTGGGATGTCTTCACTAAGTCAAGTGACCTTTATGTCACAGTTTATTTGAGGAGACTTTAAGAGTCTAAATGCAGACACATAAAGAGTTGCATTCTTAATAAAATATATGTTGACTCAATAGTAAAATTTAAAAGCACAGAGATCTAACATTTATTAAAAGAAAATAGTGATTCTATTGATAAAAGTTTAGGTTGGGCAAATGTCACACAATGTGAAGACGAACTTCACCCACAAAACCAATGCTTCTATAAATCCACCCTTTCCTTTTCTATACCTGCTTATCATTACAGTATCTCAGGCGGGCTGGTACTTATCAGTAGTCACTGAGTGAGAGGGAGAATACACCCTGGATATTTGTTTTTTAGGAATTAAAAACTATAATATTGTGATATTAAAATATCACAATACCATATCCAGATTTCTTTGAAGCTTCAATTTCTTATTTTGACCAATTCAATATTTTTCTTAGAGGCTGCAACAGATGAGATAAAATAAATATATTCTAGGTTCATCTGTGAAGGTTTTAATTTTAAATGAGTCCAGGTATCCATCAAATAAATAGTGCAAACTTTTGTCTGCACATTGCTGTACATAGTTTTCTTTAATGTATTAAGAGATTGAAAGTTGTTTTGTAGTGTTGACGTATTTCTTAGACGAAAAAGAAATTAAATTAAGCAGTTCATGAGAAGAATGGCCAATGTGGCCAATCTCTAAATTAACTTTTTTTTTCACATTTTGAAAAAATAGGGCAGGTTATCTTCTAGCCTACCAACTAGAATCATTTAGTCTAAAGACTGTTATTTAGGATTTTGGTAATAAAATAAAATTATTGGTTGCAACCATCTTCTATCGACAGAATTAATTATTCCCATACTGAAATTATAGTCATAAAATGCTTTTAAGAAGATACTTCATGGCACATAAAACACAGCAAGTTATATTCAAGTCAATGTAGCTAAAAGAACTGGTGTTCATCTGAATGTTTGAATGTCCTTTTTTTTCACTCAGATATCACCCATTTAAAGCCCAGCGGCTCAAACGTGAGGCTATTTTCTTTCTCATCTCTCATATTGGAAATTGTTCCTGTTTGGACTGGAAAGGGGACTGACTTGGAAAGGGCTGTGGTCACAGATAAGAACATTTCAAATGGAGTATATATTTTCTATAATCCATGGTATTTAAACCTCCTTTATGACCCATAACACAAGGGATTAATCCGGATTAATCCTGCGGCTCCAAGATCTTAACTTCTTCTGCAAGATTATCTAGTGGCACTGTAATATTTGCACTTATGTAATATAGTATAAGAATTCGATTCTGGGTGCAAACAGGAGGTTTAAACTTGAAAGCCCCTGATGTGATTAATATTTGTGTCAACATGAATTCATCTGGGATTATGGCGGGGCAGTAAAAGCTATTTTCCTGTTGTCGAGACAAAACAATACATAGAAAAGCTTTCCAATTTTATAAACTTACAGGAGCACATTTCTGAGGGGCTCACGTTGGCCAACTACCAGATCTAAATTGGATTATCTCTGCTGTAGAGTCACTTCATCAGTCCAGGCAGCATTCTTCAAATGATTCATTAACTGAGGGCATATGCAGGGATATATGCAGCAGTAGGCAACCTTGTTATAGATAATCTTAAGCATAAAAAAAGACCTTTTTTTTAAGTGGAGTTTTGGAGATTGAAAAATGTGTTTTAGACAGAGGTTAAAATAAACAACAAATGTTCTTCTCAAAAGGGTATTTCTTACTCTATCTTTGAAACCTTTGCCGCAATTGATAGATAAGTCATATTGTTTCATTGTTTACAATTTATGTGTTTAAATGTTACATAATTTGTTAACTAATCATGTATTATCTAATTTTAATGTTCAGATTTATTCTGTACTGGAGCAGTTTTGTAAATCGGAGCTACAATAAAATCTCCGTCTCATGCTTGTAGGGTCATGTTGCATGTGGTGCAGTGGTCAGATTTCAAACCTATGTCCATCAAAGGATAACACAGAGGCAAACAAGAACAGACATGCAGACATATACTGGGAGAATTTAGATAGATTGTAGGGAGCAAGAATACTTGAAGAGAATCCGTATAATGTATGGCTGAGGAGAATATAAAACCCCAAATGGACTGGCCTGGATTTTATCCCATGATTAGCCTGCAGCAAGGTATAAGTACTAATTATTTATCCTATGGGTTTAATGTATGATGTACTTGGATAGGATATTGACTTTAAGGCCTGAGTGAAAAATAGTAGATAATGTACCTCTCTTCCAGGTAGTGCTCCATGAAACATCTTTATTTTTGTATGTACATCAGGGAAACTCTCAAAATAAGGGTATGAAACAATTCTTTAAGGATTAAAATCAATGGAACTCGTTCCTAATAAAACTGCTAAGGTTTGGCTACTGACCAAAGTATTTCCAAAATAATAAGTTTAGCCTCCATTCACTTACCATATATGAGTCTTTATGATATGTTTTTGTAAGTCCTTAATGGCTGGAAGAACCAGCTGCTGCTTATTCACAACTTTGAAATATCTTCTGCATGTTTCTGTCTGTCACCAGTTAATATTATAACCAGTGTTTAGTCAGTTCATTGGATCTCTTCTGAATGAAAATCTGCTCTGTTTATTATGAGGTGTTCTCATCATGATCCTAAGTTGGATCCTAATACCATTATCCAGAGCTTCAATATCCAGACTGGGACCCCTGTTGCTGCTGCAGATCTTTTCCATACAAGAAAAGTTTTTTGATATAATAAACACATATCTGACAATGCTGTGTCATCTAAACTAACCTTTGAAAATCACGTTAAATAAATAACATGAAACTTTTTCTAAAATAAAATGGATCCCAATTTATCTTGGTGTTTGGATATTCCAGACATTATTTATTCATTTATTATCTAATAATGTTTAGATGCGGAATAACGTGATAATGATAGTGCTAGGAATCATGACTTTCAACTTTTAAAATGACTTTCTACAGGAGCACCATGGAGTGATCTGACCAGCTGTCTCACTGTGTGGTGAGGAGGCTGCAGTGCCTCAGACTCGAAGAAGGTGGTGAGAACAGCAGAGAGGATAATCAGAGCTTCTCTTCCCTCCATAAAAGACATTTCATCCCAGCGCTGCGTGTTCCGTGCCTGTAACATCATAAATGACCCCTCACACCCCCACCATGGACTGTTCTCCCTGCTGCCCTCTGGGAAGAGGCTTTGCAGCATCCGATGCAGGTCCAGCAGATTCCAGAATAGTTTCTTCCCCACTGCCATTAGACTGCTAAATGTTATGTAAAATGGGTTATAAAAAAA
Source organism: Cyprinodon tularosa (assembly GCF_016077235.1). Taxonomy (NCBI): domain Eukaryota; kingdom Metazoa; phylum Chordata; class Actinopteri; order Cyprinodontiformes; family Cyprinodontidae; genus Cyprinodon; species Cyprinodon tularosa. The sequence goes on along the minus strand of NW_024038437.1, from coordinate 189,201 downwards.
GAAAATCTGAAATGTTAGAACTGTAACTATACAGTCATATGTTTACATCACTTTTTTTCATCACAATGTTTTTATCACTGCTGCTTACCTGCACTTTAAAAAAATTTAATAGTCTAGAGAGCCTAAATTTCTTTTTGTTTACACTTGTGTGTTCAAAATGACAAAATAAAATCTGTCTAAGTCTAAAACATTAACAGTAACCATGGCAACGGCATTTTTAAACACATTTATTTATATATCCTCTCATCCAAACAAATCTGTTAACAGTTTGTATGTCTTCGAAAGGAATATTTATTTTGTTCCACCAAAGATGAAAGAAGTTAATTTTAAAACTATAAATAATATATATCCATGTGCAGAGTTCTTAAGTTTAAGATTTAAATTTGATGTTAATGTATGTAACTTTTGTCAGAAAGATCTAGAAACACAAGAACATCTTTTTTACAATTGTTGTGTGGTTAAGTCTTTTTGGGACAAGATTTATGATTGGCTATCAACGAAAAATGTGAATCCTAATTTTGAGTATAAAGGAGTTAAATTTGGCATTACTTTTCATCATAAAAATGTGGAATTTTTATGTAATATTATTTTCATTAAGGGAAAATTCTTTATCTACAAGTGCAGTTCTTTAAAGTTTCTCCAAGTTTTCAAGCATTCCAAAACGATATTAAAAGTTTTCATGCCTCGATTAAGTTACTGGAGAACAACAAGGCCTTAAAGTTTTCAGACTTGATAGCAATATTCTTTATCTAAACCCCTGTGTTTTTTTGTATTTAATTTAATTAAAAAAAAATTTTTCTCATTATTTTATTTTTTTATGTTCATTTTTCTGAAAGAAAACTGTTATGGATGGCATATGTTCAATTTCTGTGTTTTTTGGATTTAGAAAATAAAAGGCAATATATATATATATATATATATATATATATATATATATATATATATATATATATGTATGTATATATACAAGGCCAACAACAAGGCCTTAAAGTTTTCAGACTTGATAGCAATATACTTTATCTAAACCCCTGTGTTTTTTTGTATTTAATTTAATTTAAAAAAAAAGTTTTCTCATTATTTTATTTTTTTATGTTCATTTTTCTGAAAGAAAACTGTTATGGATGGCATATGTTCAATTTCTGTGTTTTTTGGATTTAGAAAATAAAAGGCAATATATATATATATATATATATATATATATATATATATATATATATATATATATATATATATATATATATATATATATATATATATATATATATATATATATATATATATATATATATATATATATATATACATATATATATATATATATATATATATATATATATATATATATATATATATATATATATATATATATATATATATATATATATATATGTATGTATATATACAAGGCCAACAACAAGGCCTTAAAGTTTTCAGACTTGATAGCAATATACTTTATCTAAACCCCTGTGTTTTTTTGTATTTAATTTAATTTAAAAAAAAAGTTTTCTCATTATTTTATTTTTTTATGTTCATTTTTCTGAAAGAAAACTGTTATGGATGGCATATGTTCAATTTCTGTGTTTTTTGGATTTAGAAAATAAAAGGTAAAAAAAAAAAAAATTATATATACATATATATATATATATATATATATATATATATATATATATATATATATATATATATATATATATATATATATATATATATATATATATATGTATGTATATATACAAGGCCAACAACAAGGCCTTAAAGTTTTCAGACTTGATAGCAGTATACTTTATCTAAACCCCTGTGTTTTTTTGTATTTAATTTAATTTAAAAAAAAAGTTTTCTCATTATTTTATTTTTTTATGTTCATTTTTCTGAAAGAAAACTGTTATGGATGGTTTCTGTGTTTTTTGGATTTAGAAAATAAAAGGTAAAAAAAATATATATATATATATATATATATATATATATATATATATATATATATATATATATATATATATATATATATATATATATATATATATATATATATATATATATATATATATATATATTGTTCCAAACGTTACTTTAAAACAAGAAACTGTTCAATAAGTGAACACATTTGTTGCGGTTGAGCCCTACAATCCGATTTAAATAGCTTATATATTATTATTATTAATATTTATCCTAAATTTGAATCTTACGTGAACTTAAAGGTATTTTATTAACCGGAAGTGACGTATTCCGGAACTCGGAGTTCAAAGGTTATTGAAGATAGCTACGCTGTAAGCTAGCAGCTAAAAATCAGTTTCTAAATATTTTATGAAACATGTCATCGACAGAAGAAAACACGGACATGGCTTTGCCATGCGTGCTTGTCACTAGCTGTGATGGCGAATTTAAAGAAGAAGAGCTGATAAAACGTAAGTTTTCAGGGAACGGACAGCCCATTTTAGCTAGGAAGCTAATATTAAACAAGGCTAGCAGAGCGGACCAGATGACCCCAGCTACAGTATGGTAATAATTGAACAGTTCCTTAAAGTTACCATGTTGGTGAGACACGGTTTTCGCCTTTAGAGTGAAGCCTGGAATAAGAACGGAGGTTCAGACCTAAAAATGAGAATTAACAAATTGAAGATCTGAATATCAGGGCACCTGGTTTGTTGCATTAACATTAAAACTGGAAGCTGGTATCCAGTTTGACCTCAGTCAGTGTATTGCTTTGTTTTTCCTTTTCTGTGAAGTCTTCATGTCAGGTAATTTCAATTAATATTTTAATCTTAGTACATTTAATTAACTTCCAATTTCTTTTTGTCAGAGAGATGTTTTTTTTCTTTCTTTCTTCTCACTCCTTTTAGTGATGTAGATCTTAAATCAAATTTCTGTAGCTTAGATAATAATTCTATTCTTTTGATCCCCATATAAAAAGCTATCCCTACAAGAAGGCAACCCAAATAATAACAGTTCATATCTGGTCTGATTATAGCATAGAACCATTGACAGGCTGTTTATTATCAACAAATTGGAAAATATTTTATGAGGAGCAAAACTTGGACACTGCCACAGATGTAATCACAGATGTTATTAAATTCTGTGTTGATATTGTGATACCAACAAAAGAAACCAAGACATTCTCAATAGTTTGTAACGTGATCCCACAGCAACGGGACATGATTGATTTTGATCATGTTACCTTCAATAAGGTATTCAAACAGGTCACCGCCAATAAGGTCAAGATGGTATTTCAGTGTTCTTACTGTGAACTTTTGCAGATGTTTCAGCTATCTAAAAAGTTTTGCAGATGAATTGACACATGCTTAGCGGCCAACTTTTTCAGAGATCTGTTGATACTGATACTTTACTATCTTTGTGGAACAGGGGGATTGTTATACCTGTTCCCAAAAAACACTGCTCACAACAGAACAGACTTTAGACCTATCACTTTGAGATCTGTTGTGATGAAGTGTCTTGAAAAACTGGTGGTTAGTTAACTAAGATCGGATGTGTGTCCACAACTACATCCTTACCAATTTGCTTATACATGTAAGAGTAATTTCCCTCTGGGATTATTAAAGTATGTCTGATTCTGATAAGAGGCACTGATGATGCTTGCAATTTCATAGTGTGTCTAGTGGCTAAACATATGAAAAACCCCAAGGCTTTTGCTATACCGCTCTTTATTGATTTTAGTTTTGCATTTCATACTCTCCAGCCTCAAGTTCTTAATCAAACAAGCAAAAAATGTGAATCCATATATTATCAGCTGGTTTCACTCATTCCTTATTAATCATTCACAGCAAGTCATGGTGAACAGGACCTTATCTGATCTTCTCAACAACAGCACTGGCGCTCCCCAGGGGTGTGTCAGTTCACCTGTTCTATTCACCTTATATACCAATTACTGCAGTTGTAATACCCCAAGCATCCATTGTATATTATCATTTGAAAACTGTTTCTGTTTACTCTTATTAATTTGAATGATTTTAAAATGAAAGTATTTAACTAAATTATCTGAGTTTTGTTCAAATTAAATGTAGTTTTACTAGTGATGCTTCCTTATGTTTGATTTTTTTTTCTGTTCTTCTCTCAGAAATACTCAACTCACAGCATTTACCTCAGCCAACAAAGCGAGAGGACACGGTTGTTTGGTATCCTTGGACCATCAATAACAAATATTATACGGCTGATGTGCAGTTGTGTGTTGTACCAAGCACATATCAAATGTCTTCAGAGATTGCTCAGTCGATGCAGGCTTTCATTGCTTACTTTGACAGCAAAGTGGTATGTTACCTTTAGAAAAATGTATATTTTCCTACTACAAATTTATTTTGGTTTGCTGTTTATATTATATATGTTTGATGTTTGTAGAAGGATGGACTGGAAAAACTGAATCCCTGGATTCCTGTGGTGGAAGATCTCAGCCCAGAGGTGCAAATTCTCGTGTGCGACAGAGTCTGTGAAAATGGTTAGTTAAAGGAGTCTGTTGGTGTATAAGCAGAATATAAACACCTAAAACAGCATCAGGAAACGCATGAAATTTGATTTATTCTTTAGGTGTCACTAGGCATGAAGCACAACAGTGGTGTTTGTCCCATGCATTTGAGCTTGTGGAGATCAATCCACAGGAGCTACCAGATGAGGACGGTGAGTTCTGCTCAGAAAAAAAAAAAACATACATCTGCTTACAGGATCTTAATGGGATTCATTTTTACTAATCATTGTCGCACATTCCAGATGACTTTCCAGAGTCAACAGGAGTAAAGAGAATTGTCCAGGCTCTTAATGCCAATGTGTGGTCCAGTGTGGAGATGAAGGATGGTAAATGATAAACTCAGTTCAGCTTGATAAGAAATATTCTATTTGTATGATGGTTTGTGAATATGAGGGGGTATGACTGTTTGGCATCTTTTTTCAACAGGGCACAATCAGGGTTTTGGTCTAATGAGCAGCTTCGTTGCTTCCAGACATAACAACCCACGCCACAGCCATGATTCACCGGTTAGATTATGTCTTCCATTCATTTAATATTAACTAAATTTGCAACACCTTGACCTGTATTATATTATATCTTTTATTGGAACAGTCCTGCAGCCTGCCAGCAGAGGGCACACTCACAAGTGAGGAGACCAACCATACAGACAGTGGTTCAAACCGTGACACTCAGGAGGTGTCAGTAGTAGGCAAGTAATATCACTTTAAACATTTGTTGGACCAATTTATTATCCATGTTATGAATTAAACTGAATATGATGTCATTCTTTGCAGATGCAATGACTAATTTAGACATACAGGAACTTGCGAATCTAACTGCTGGGGATGCAGATGCAGAAAATTTTGAGCGCCTATTTACTAAATTAAAGGAGATGAAAGGTAATTAGGGATAGTTTATTGTTACTTTATTGTATTGCTACTTTGTTTGAATGTTGTATATTCTTATACTTTGAAAGCATTTCTGATATACAACCTAATTTGGATTTTTTTTATCTCACCATGCAGATAAAGCTTCATCTTTACCACATGAGCAAAGAAAAGTTCATGCTGAAAAGGTTAGTAACTAAACTGCTTCTTTTTTCTCAAACAGGTTAAGCTTCAGGGCCTTGGAAATGTAGTCATACGCCGTATTTTCAATTAATTGCAAAGATAATCTTCAGAATATCACCTAAAATGATGATTTTAGTTAAACAACAAAAAAAAAAAAAATGAAATGCATGGCTGCTTTACTTTGATACCTCTATATATGCTCAGATATTCAAGACTTTTTAGATTTGTATCTTTCACTTATAAAGGGGTAAGCAACTCTGAAAGAAGTTCTGGTGAGCACCACAAAGCCTACATGACAAGAAAACCTTTTTAATTGTTTGATTTAATCAAAATATTTTTTTCTTTAAATAAAAAAACAAAAAAACAATCTTTGTTGTACTGATAAACAACCTATTTAATCCCTATATAAATATTTGCAGTAAACCAAATTTAAAGGGCTGTTTGGATGCAATATATGTCAACATGTCATATTTTAGATGCAATAAATTCATATTTGTTGGATGATCAACTTTAGCTTACACACACACATGTTTGAGGTTAAGATGCTAGAGCTCACAGAAAAGGCTGGGAACATAATGACAGTGTATTTTTGATATTATTGCAACTAATTTAAGCATGGGAAAAATACAACTATTTATGTAGAACAGGCTCAGTTGACTAGTGTAAAAATTGATAAGCAATGCATTTTGTCTGCAGCCAAATAATGGTAAATTCTTCCTTGCACCAATTATGTTAATTTATGGTGGAAAACAGAAGAGCAAAAAGAAAAAGCAGTTTATAATCTGTCCATATTAAATGGGACTATATCATGCTAAATATTTCAACTCTTATAATGCTATTCCTTTATCAACGGCATGCCCAAAGTGCTATTTTGCAAAATAGACCCGGAAAACAACTTTCATAATGAATACTCTATAGTGCCAAAGGCAGTGTTTTTATAATTGGTTTATAATTCCTATTGTTGAATTTGAAAGGCTTAAAAAACATGATATAGAGACTATAAAAAAACTTGCATTTCAATTTTGGAAAGCTTTTTGAGTCTCATTGTGAAGGGCCCCAAAAGGCATATTAAAAAATCCCCCCAACAAACATTAAAGTTTTCAGCCAAAAATGACATCACAAAGGTTCATGTTTTAACCACAGATAGAAGGGAAATAAACATGGGTCGTTGAAGGTAGAAGTGTAAAATTTCAGTTTAAAAGTGAATTTTGGTCTGAAAACTTTTTGTGGTTTCCAGGTGGCAAAGGCCTTTTGGATGGCTATTGGTGGAGAAGAAGATGAAATAGATGGGTTATCTTCTGGTGAAGACAGCTAAAATCGGTTACCTGCGGCTCAGCCATTGTCCCTCCACTTTTTTTCTGGGGTCAGCACAGGTGCCTGTTGACGTTCTCATCATACTTGGAAGGTGGATTCGCTCACAGGTGGCACTGTAAGAATAGTTCTGAGATTCTTAGAATGAAACAATGTATACTGAAATACTATTGAGAGGGTAAGCTATGTGTGGCCCCAGTCCTTCCTCTTCTTCCCCAGCGTCCTTTAATATGCTTAAGCCCTGTGTGATCTTCAATAGAAGGTTGGAACTGGGTGGAAAAAACATGGGACATTTGATTCATATTTGTTTTTAGGTAGTTTCAACATATGTTTTTGTTACATATGTGCCTTATCCATGAAAGACTTAATGATCATTCGGATAAATCAGCAAAACCATTTCTTTTTTTAGTTTCATAGTAACTTTCATGTATTTATTGTGAACACTATCTCACAACTGCCGTTTTTACTACTCAATTTGGTTCAAACAGATGCTATATGTAGAAATGGAAAAACAATGTACATCAGCAAATAAAATGAGTAGTTGAAACAAAGGTTTGTTCATTCAGTCTATACAGTGCCTTGCAAAGGAAATCACATCACATAAGCATTTCCCAATTGAGAAACCACAAACTAATGAACTTACTGGGATTTTGTGCGTTAGATCAACATAAAGTTCAAAGGTGTGCAGTCTGATTGAATGAAATGCATTGCTTTTAAAAAGAATGCATGCATTTGCAACTAGTACACCATTTCTGAATATAGAATTCAATTGTCTTGTTAATTCACCTGAGCGATAAATGGTGTATATTTTAATCTCAGCTCTACTATGAAGTTATCAAATATATAATTTTTATTTTAAACAGAATGGAGATTAAAAAGCAAAGTGGAAAGGTCAAACATATGTCAAGATAAACCTTAAAGAAAAGAAAAGCAACAAATGTTATTATTAGCTCTGGGCACAGAGGACTGTTCAATCCATCATCTGTAAATGGGAAGAGTATGACAGATGTAGTTCTTTTAAAAAAATGTCCATCCATGTAAACGACAGACAGACTAGTTAAGGAGATTCTCAATCAGAACTCATCCAGTGTTCCTCTGGAGGAGCTGCAGTGGGTATAGTAGAATCTGAAGCACGACTATCAGTCATGCAGTCCAAAAATCTGATCTTTAAGAAGGAAGCAAATCAATGTATCCTTAGGAAACATTTGATAAAATGAAATTGATTGCATTGTTTTACAGCTGTATTAAGTTGGGATGCATTTAAGAGGTTAGATGAGTCCATAACACTTTAAGTACCGGTATTTATTCTAAATGCTTAATGTGTGGTGGGAATACTTACAAAGCTCAGTCTTGGTCAACCATAACCCTAATGTTTAACTGTGGTAGTGACATTATGCTGTACAGGTGCCATAAATCCTGTCAGATGTGGGAGCAGGCTGAGATGAGAGAAAGATGGATAGAGCTACAACCTTGGAGAAAAACTGTTTAAGGCTTCAAAAGATGTGAAAATTGCTGTACACAGACACTCTTCATCCAGACTGACTGAGGTGCAGCTAGCAGCGGCATGCTTTAGAACATATTTTGAAAAATATAAAAAATTGCGGTATTCTCTCCCAATTACATCAGTCGGTGCATCTGTGCCTCTTGACACAGGTTAATTAAGTTCAAGACTCATCCTATCTATAACATCCTATCTTTGTGAAGCGGGATTTTCTGCGGTTACAGCGACCAAAACAAATCTACGGAGCAGACTGGACATCAGGAGCACACTTCGTGTGTCATTGTCTCTGATTACGCCTAGACAGCCGGTCCGTGAAAATATTGTCTGACATATAGCTGGCCGTGGTGCAAAAAAGGTTGGGGACCGCTGCTTTAGAAGACCTACAATTAACAGTTTAGTTTGCCAAATTCAAAACTACAGTAAATGCAGTTTCCACATAAGATTGGCTTTATACCTCCAGCACAGACTTAACTTTGGCAAGCATCTATTGGGAGAGTTTAAATACATATTTAAAGATTTAGGAAACATTGAGAAGACTCCTCTGTAGCATTTTAATAAAAGTTCACATTTATAATAGATCAGTTGACAAAAGGGAAATAGCCACATGTATGTAAGACATCACCCAGAAAAGCAATGAAAAAAATAAAGAAACAGATACCTACCAACAACATATCGCACCAAAGTGCACATAGGCTACTACCATGCCAGTGTTAGGAATCACATGGAAACACAGCTTACCAGAAGTGCAGGATGTACACTGTTGAGTCAGAGACGGTGGCAATGACAGTAACAATACACATGCCTTATATTATGACACTGTACATATAGTATGTTATTTTTTTTGGCAAGCATTTACCGGTACTACAAGGTAATATGATAAGCACTGTAACCTGGAAGTGTGTTGTTTATCCACAAGGAAAGTGATTTACAACAGTTTGTTCTCATTTTCACCCCACAGTTCTGTTTTCTAAATTCCTCTGAGGAAAACTGTCTGCCATATTACCTCTATTAAGAGAGAAATAGTGTTTGACACAGAAGCCTGGTCCAGACGTTGTTAGTAAAGTCTTATGAGTCAGCCCTACAGCAGAGGTCAGTCAGGATCACTACTTCAAGAATTTTTCCTACATTAAATTATAACATTTATGTACAGTCATATTTAGGAAATCATAAAAATATATTCCCATGTCAGATAATATGCAAAAATAACTTCTGTCTCTTTCACAGAAAAAAATAGTTCATACATTTTTCTTTTTTACAGAAACAATAGTGCTTTGTTTTTCTTTGGGTAGACAAACTACCAATCATATCATAAATTAGAAAATATATATAAATAAATGAATATAGGGAAAGTAGTGTCTTAAAATGACAATACAACAACAAATGAATACCTGTCATATTATTTCCTGTATCAGGTCAAACATTCTCCTCCATTTAGAAGCTAAAACATTAATGGTAACTACTAATCTTGGTTAAATCACTTAATTAGTCAAAAAAAAAAAAAAAAGGCAAGCTAAATTTAAAATGATCTAAGCTTGCGGAATAAGTATTTGAAGTGTCTGTATGGAGAAAAAAAAACTGCATTACTAAGTAATGAAATATTTGAATGATTAGTTAAACCTGTTTCATCTTCTCAAAAACAAAATAAAGCCAAACCACAAACTCTCTAATATAGTGTAACAATCAGCTGCTTACAACTCATGATTTAAAATAAAAGCGTTTTGAACAGATTGAATCTTTTTCAAAATGTGAGACCAAGCAGATACATGTGCATTCAGAATTACATCATCATTAAAACCTTCATTTAGGTCATTCACTTCATAAAATGAAACTTCAATGTACACAGGCATGTGCAAAGCATTTAGTACTGTTCATTTAGATGAAGTAATCCTGTTAAATGTTTGATTCAATATTCTAAATTTCCATGAAACTTAATCTTGGGTTAATAATACTAATCAAAAATAACAGAATTAAAAAGATAGATCACTCTGGTTTTAATGTGTCTAGAGCAGGGGTCACAAACATCCCTGCGGCTAACAACCTGCCCTCAAGGATCACACAAGTGCCCTCAGCATCTTCTAAAAACAGAACAACTTACCAGTGGGCTAAGTTTGATTTTTTTGTTTTGTTATTATTATTATTTGTTGCTCTTTTTTAATCTCTGTAGAACATTTCATCACAGTAATCAAACTAGAAATTAAAGGTAACAAAAAATATGTTTATGTTTAAAGCTTAGGTGAACACTGGTGCCTCCCATTCATCGGTCAGTATTGATAGCCCTTCTTATGAAGTAGCCCTCAGCCTTAAAAACATTGGTGACCCCTGGTCTAGAGGTTTTGAACTGAACTACAGAAATAAACGCTTGACATTCCATTGAGGTGCCCTTGTAGTGAAATGAACAATGCTTCTTTCTTCATCACTGACAACACTTTGACATTTTTGCAAAAGGTTTGCACTCAGTTGCATGTTGACACTAGTTTTCCTAAGAGACACTGGAGCAGTGGATACTGGGAGAGCCCATCTGCGTAAGGACCTTGTCCAGCCATTGCAAAGGGCCATTTAGGTGCAGCTCAATCCAGCAGGGGGTGCTAGTGACCGTCTGACGTCTGCAGATTAGACACACAAGACAATTATTAGTGTGGGCTCAGTTAAAGTACTGCATCATAGCGCTAAATGTGTAGAGTAAAAGTGAAACAGGTAATTGTTTGAAATTTTTAGCATGTAATGCATACCTTACTATGTAGAATTAACTGAATTAACCCACAAGCAAAGCTAAAAGTCACACAAGCCTCTAAGCCATTTAATCGTTTACAGGAGATGTTTTCCTCTAAGGTGTTTGGTGGGACAGAAACGCAATACCCACATATCCAGAGTCTTGTGGAAATCCCCTCTGCAAAGAAATCGACCCTCCTGTTTCATGTCCGCCACACCACCACAAGCATGCATTACTTCCCCTCTGTCACAGCTGCACTCCCCCGCTATCTGACTGAACGTAAGCAGCAGTTTGAAAAGGTTTTACTTATGTCCTCCTCATTAAATAAATCCTTTACTATTATTAAAACAACATCAATCTCTCTCCCTAAAAAAATCACAAGACTTCAACCATTGGAGACAGGATATTTACTAAACAACGGATTTAGATTTACAAACTTCTGAGTATTAGTAGTATCATCACAATATAATGTTATGTGCTCTGAAAAACAAATTACAGGAATAAGAGGAAGCAGACCTAATCCCTGCAACAGACCTCAAGACCATTAGATTTAAATGGCATCCGAAGTGTTTTAATATTTTTGACCATCTGTATGATAACCAAACATTTAATTGTTTGTCCTTGTTTTAAAAACAAATGGAACTAACTAATAGTTACTGAGAAATAGAATCTACAAGCTAAACCCACTTTTCTGACCGATTTGAAGCCAATTCAAAATATTTACCTGTACTCGGCTCCCCATCCCTTCACAAAACTCATGCGAATGGTGCACATCCTGGTTAGCTGGTAAACCGCCTCGAAGCCCTGGTTGACAGACTGAGCAAGGAGGGCAGCAAACTCTTGGTTGTTGAAAATCTTCAGGTTGCATCCTGTCAAAATGTGTTTAGACTTAGTGTTGCCCAGACTAAAGACACGTAGTTTGGGTAGAACATTTATAAGCCAGGTAATACTCCAACTTCAAAGCCTACCACATTCATAGGGAGTCAGAATAACTCAGAGGAACATTTATCGGCTCCCTGAATGTACCCATGAGTGACTGTGCGGTTGAATTAACATGAACAAATATATACCTTAATAATGTGAATCCTGCGTTCACACTTGTTCGCCTTAAATCACATGGTTCTAATAGAAGCTCTACCGGTGTTTAGCACACCCCAAATGTTTGCTTTTTTTGTAACAACAAAGAAGGGAATGAAAGATCTTTTGGAGACTTAATGCCATTTTTCCACATTTGTCTGACAGTAACCTTTGGAGATACAGTAGAGGTGATAGATGTCTGTAATTTACATGATGGACATACTTCAATCATGAGAGACACAATGAAAAAATATATATAATCCAGAAAATGACATTGTAGAATTTCTTCTGGCTTCCACCCTTTACTAGCCTGACGTAGTCCTACTCAATTCTAGTCAGAATATGAGTCTGATGCTGCTCCATAGAGCTGTGATTATGGGGCGTGTTTCGAACGAACCAGGAAAAAAAATGCCTCTGCACTCAATTGGATAGACCTACAACCAATAAGAGCAACGGAATGCGTGACGTATGTTAAGCGACGCATAGTTGTTGTCAACAAAAATCAAAGCGTGCAGTTGCACGCCTATAATAAGAAGATGAGCCTTGATCGTGTTTCTCTGTTCCTCTTTTAAAATTAATTTGCTGTCGATATCTTCTAGAACAGACCTAATAGCAGAATCTACACACCTCAACCCTCATTGTTGTTGTCGCCTAAGCGCAGCTTGGGTGACATGGTTGATTACGTTACTGTTGATCATCTGTCCATCATCGTATAAAGCCCGCCCTGAAAATTTGATTGGCCCTCCAGATATTGTGCGAGCATACTCGCGCCACTATTGAGCAATGCCAGACCGAACTTCCCGACCTCAAACGTTGTGGGCGGGACTAAGTTCGGAATGGCACCCAGGCTAACCCTTTACCTTAATTAATGGCATCTGTTAAACTTATCTGTATAAACGACAACTTTCTGCAGCCTCAAATCTGAAAATCATCCCTAACACTAACCCTACTCACTGAGGCTGCGACACCCGTTGGTGAAGAGTTAGTGCATAGGGTGCAGTTTGGGATTGGGACCCAAACTTCACCATGACCAAGACTAAAGAGCTGTCAAAGGACACCAGGAAGAAAACTCTTGACCTGCTACAGGCTGGGAAGGGTGACACTGTAGTCTAACCTTTGTTCACAATGGTTAGTGCAAAGAATTGAGTTGAACTTTTCTTATTGACCAGATCCTTATTTTTACATAATTTACAAAGAAATTATTTAGAACAGCTACGATGCGTTTCATGGATTTCCTTTTCTCTTTCTTGCTTATAGTTAAAGCGTATCTACGACGAAAATTACAGACTTTGCAAAATCCATTGCTGACAATACTTCTCATCCAGGCTTAATTGTCACAATTACCATTTTTTGTAGGGCCTATATGATGCATTATCTACTTTTTTGAGCTTTTATATATTTAAATATTCCTTCATCAGAACAAAGCACAAAGGGATAATATGCTTGATTCATGCATCTGAGTAATCCCCACGAGTTCTGTTGTCTGGGCAGCAGCCCCTCCCTGCCCTGTGAAAATGAGCGGTTGAAGAAAAACTATGTAACGTACCGCTGTGATTTATTCTGTGCAACTAGCCTGATCCCAATAAGGCTAAAGGCTGATTTATACTTCAAAACTAGGTCGTCTGCGTAGGTTTCACGGTGAACGCAGAGACGTCTCCGCTCCCTCCGCAGACACTCTGCAGCACCTCTCCCAAATAGTAGGTGACCGCATACAGTGCCATAGACAGGAGGCCTCTGATTGATCAGATCTACATCCGCTCTACACTATGCATATCTCCTGTTTGGTACCTTACTGGCTTGTTTTGTTTGCTTGTTTTGACTGTGCATTGTGGAAAATGTCTCGTGAAGTTGGACCAGCTAGAAGAGCGAGGGGCGCGAGAACGCTGGGACCCTTTTTCCACCTTTTCGCACTTTTTTCGCCCTAATGTCCATCAGTTGTTGGACAAACTTGCCCCAATTTCCTCACCGCCTCGGCCGTATCTAGACCCACAGCTAGTTCGTGATTTTCCCCTTTTGCATTGTGGCGTGCTATAAACTCTTCAATATTGAGCATAAATCAAAAATGTCTGCGTCATATCTGTGACCCGCTCACTGCGACACTCTGCTGCGGGAGTTTAACCAGCCCTTTAAGAGTCAGGCTTAAGGGCGGATTATACTTCTGCAACCACACACAGCCAGTTTCGCTTGCGTCTGGTCACAAACCAGTTTTGCTGGTATGCTTCTGCAACGTCGGTCTGGAATTTCTAGGGACGCACAGCAGTTTCTCGCCAAAGCGCTAGGGGGAGCCTATTTGGGAACTTACGGGAACTTTGGCGGATGATCACGACAACTTCTTCGGCGGCGCTGGCGGGAGTGTTTATTTTCCAAAACAACATGTCTGAGGCATCGTACAAGTGGTTGTACTTCCAAACTTCCTCGATCAACCTTTTTGTCGTGGTTATCCATTGTTGTTATTACTCCTCGGTTTTTTTAAAATGCGTGCCCCGGCACCGAATCGAGAAGGACGACCACACAGACAGCCGGAAAGGCATACCAAGGACCAATCACAGCCGCTTTTTGTCAGCGCACTTCCGCTTGAGGTCTGCACAGGTTTGCAACCGTCCAACGTGTAGCCAGGATTTTTTAAGATGCACGATGACTCTTGCAGAACCTCTGCGCGGGGGGGCATTGTCGCACACAAAGACAGATTTGACGGTTGCAGAGGCTATGCCTCAGGAGAATAAATTGGCCTTTGCTCAACCCTGGTCCCTTATTTGTTCAGTCAGCATCACATAAATCAGAAATCAATTAATTTTGTCAGTGATTCTTTTACCTTATCTACTTGTGATGGTCTACACGGTAAAGTACAAGGGCTGCAACTAACAATTTTTTTGCACCTCGGTTAATCAGTCGATAAATTTTTCGACAAGTGGTCTAGTTGTCATTTTTTAAATTAACGATTCCCTAATCTTTTTCTGGTGCAATGGACTATTCAAAATATAACGCCCCTCAGGAGCACATAAATGTGATTTTGAATGTTGTAGCAAAAAATTAAAATCATATCCGCTGTTTAATAAAGTGTTTTTAATGCCTTTATCGAACTTTCATAAAATACTTTATCCCAAGTCTACTGCTTTTACAGTCAAAGATTTACTAAACTAAACCACAGAGAGAAATTATATCAAGACAAAAAAAGTTATATTCATCTATAAACCTTAAGATCTGCACATTACATAGTGATATCCACTGTTCATTTATAGGTAAAACAACTTATACTTATTTAAATATGATGTTTGCTGTTTAGGAAAGTAATTAGGTAATGAGTATCTTAGGCTGTTTACAGTAGGCATTTAGTAGATCTGCTGTTTGCTGAATCAATCTACTATAAACTTAAGGGTCTCTTGAAGAAATCTCTGTAAACCTCTGGTTTTGCAAAGCAAAAAGCAAAAGCATGTAGATGCGTTTTAAATACAATTTCTTGTATGATTATTGATTTTGCCCATTTGGCAGAATCCTGACTTCATAGAAAACACTTTAAGGCATTTACACAACTGAAGGAATGGATATTTGTCTAAGATGATGCTACTTCAGTAAAAGCATACATATCCTTTAGATATCTTTAATCTACATGAAATGTTCTGGGCATTGGATTATATCTCAGATTACTTTTTAATGTCATGTGCATCACTTTCACACTGACCTGGAGGTATTTTGCACACTGTGGCCGGATGCCACCCATATCGCTGGTTGCAGTTTGGGCTTTGAACAAAGATGGCACTATCACTAAGACACTCTGCAAACACTTCTCCTCCAATGTAATACAACCTTACACCACGTCCTGGAAAAGGAGCAGAAAAGACTGTAGCCAAGCAAACAACTTACAGGTTCCTTCAAGAATAAAGATGAAAAGCAAGGACGGGCTAAAAGAAAACAAAAAAAGGTTGTACCGATGTGTCGGCGCGTGAGCTCTACGGCTGAGTTCCGGTTAACGTTGGACAGCAAACCCAGACAAAAGCGCTCAGAATTGGAGGGGTCTGTGAATCCGTCCACAGTGAGGGAGGGCTGGGATGCATGGAAGGTCTCTCCTACGCGCTGGTTCAGCTCATAGTAAGAGATGGAACACCAGAACGCGGATTCGCAATATGTCACCGGCTGCACGTCTGGATTGGTGGAAAATTAGAAGATATTAGCAGATACAGGCTTATGTTACTAAACAAGCAAAACATTGTCTTGAACTATGAGTCAGTAAAAGCTTCACTTAGAAATAAATCATTCTGCTCACCATAGCGGTGAGTTGCAATGTCCACAACCAAAAAAAGAAACAAACATTATAAAGAGCAAAAGAAAACCTATGTATTCCAATGAGGACGTTCACAAAAACACATTGTGTGGTCATGTGGTATCTGCAGGGAAAAAGTTTGCAGTTCTAACTGAAGTTTTGTATTTACAGTACTTGGTGTCTTAACATTGTATCACATTACAAAGACCCTTTCATTTATTCAAATGGCCTTTTAAGAGATAGATAACCACAGAGTTGTACATGTAGTTGTGAAGTGGAAGTCTGTACCTTCAATATTAATCATTGTCATCTTTTTTTGTTCTATTGTACTTTTGTTTCTTTGTGTGTATAGTGTATATATAATAAATACAAAAACATTTCTGAACATGTGAGTGGCTGCAAATGTTCTGAATGATTTCTAACCGCACTAAAATATTGGAATACACTGAATAATAGCCATATTTAGAAGATTTGCAGCACAAATACATGAAAGGTCTGATATTCACTGAGTTATTGATTTATTATGATCCTACCACATATAATTACTCTGAGTTGGGGTGGTGCCACCATGTTTTGCCAGCGCCAATAGGTGATGGTGGTCTATTAATATATTTCTCTATGTACTAAAAAGTCAGTCTTTATTAAAGGAGCCATTTTGATGAAAGAAATGAAAGAAATAGCTAACAAAGCAATGGGTTAGACAAAAATACTAAAAGTTCAGAATGTTAAAATGAATATCAAAACTAAAAAGGAACTAGAAAACCAAAATATTTAATTAGTAACTTATTACTCAAGGCCATAACAGAAAAATAAATATCTGTAATTTGACTCCGGTTATCATTTATTGTTACACTGCCCCACACTAGATGATGAGAAGAGAAAAACTGAGCCGTTTGATTTTATCTTACTAGGATTACTGTTGGTGGGTGAAACGGGGCTGGGTGGAAGGCTTGGTGAACCTAAAACAGAGAGCAGGGTTGGATCATGATTATGATGAGGGGATATTCAGAAAATTAGGGCCTAGGTAGTGAATATAGTGATGAGTCTCACTTGTGTCCATGCTGTGGTTGACTTGGTGTTCATTCGCCTCACCATCTTCACTCAGATACCCTGGAGGGGGCGTTTCTGTAATAAACGGCACATTTAACAACCAAAACCTGACAAACGTCACATTTTCAAGCCTAGAATGTTTTTTATGCTTTTGGAGAAACAACAAAGCAGTTTTTTAAACAGTTATTTTTTGACAGACATTTCAATGTTTCATGTCAAGAGATGCTCGAATATGTTTTCTAACATATCTCGTTTTATTACCAAGCTAATATATGCACAAAAAAATATTGTTCAATGGGAGAAACCTGACAGTTTAAATTTAGAGAAACACAATATCTCTCACCAGGTATGTAGTTGCTCTGAGGCTCAATGCCGGATGGAAAATTGGTATTTTCAGGTATTGATGGACTGTAGTCGTCTAGTGGTGGAAACTCAGCGGGAATATCTGAGTGCCGCGGCACCAACACAGGCGGCAAAACTAGAAAAGTACAAGAGATCAGTTCCATTTATGGTTTGCTACATGATTTCAGCTATCTGTAGAGCACAGTAATCCAAAAACTCACCTGGTGTCTCTACCCTCTGGTAGTGATAGGGGTTGACGCACACTTCATCCTTTTTAGTGTGGAAGGCAAATTCACAGTGGTCTACAGCCCTCAGCTCATGATGAGACTGCAGGTCTGGCCAGCGCCACAGGCGACAGTAGATCACATGAGGAAGACCTTTTCTGTGGGACACCTGCAGACGTCCATCTAACGACCTGAAATGTACGACCAGAATGTCATACGGTGTTCTGGAAGTTCTGATATTAAATGTCTGTTGGTGAATGCAGACCATGTTGGCAAATAACCAAGCCCCTTGTGGCAAATATTTTAACATTAATGCATTGTACCAGTAAAAGCAAAAAAAGATAAAAATCTGATCATTCTGTTACAGCATCCTAATTTTATTCATGTAATATTTCATCATGAGAAGAAAACAAAACTAATCCTTTTAAACTCATTTAAGAGTTTTATAACCAAATTTGTGGAAAACAGATAAGGAATTTCACTTAATTTATATAGTATTTAACCAGGATAAAAATCATTTAAAGATAGAAGTTGCATCTTAAAAAGAGAAATTAAATGCATACAACAGATATTTGATGACAAAAACAGCTGAACTAAAACTTTACATTATTCCTTTTTAAACACTGTGGTAGAACAGGGCTCTGTAACCTATACAAAAAAGAGTCACCCTACAATGGTGGTTTCCCTGATAAGCTATAGGATGCATACCTGTCTCTTTTGTGTTCTGTGACCTGCTGTGTTCTGCTTTGTCACAATGCACAAATATGCCAGACGTCCCTCCTGTTTAGTGGAAAACAAGGAATACAGATGTCCTGCTGCAACTTTTTCATTTCTGATACAATACCATGATTGCTGCTTTGAATCTGACCAATAGCAATATTGACCTGATTGGATATCAACACAGATCACACATACTTTTATTAATAATTAAAGAGAGAGGAATAGTAGAAAAGGCTTGATCAAATGATATTACTCAGAGTACAAAAATCAACAGCGATATGTATAAAAACAACTAACCTACTTGTATTAACTCATAAGTTACATGAACTTTAAAAAGAAGCAGACTGCTTCTATTAGCATGCTTAGATCACAGATTTTAGATGCAGGCAGATATATTCCAATATCTGTTTTTTTCTTTTTCTTTTGTATGATATCGGACCATATGCGATATAAATAGCAGATGTGCGATTACATCTCTCTAGTGGATTAAAAAGCAAAACTTTCCTATTTTGGACATTTAAAAAAATTCATTGAACAAAAATGTCTAATGGACATCTACATTTACATGGATTGTCCTGCAATCCATGTAAATGTAGATTAGAGCTGAAAAAACTAATAGGATTAATTGATTATTGAAATAATCGTCAACTAATTTAGTAAGAGAATTATTGTTAACTGGAGTATAGAGACTGTAAAACATGCCTTTAGCGGACAGAGTGAGCCAAAAAGAGCAGTAATTACGGTATATCGAAATTGTAAAATAAAATATAAACATTTTAGATAGAGCTGTCATAAACTATCTATAACTCCTCATATGGACAAGCTTGAGTTTCACCTGGTTTAATTTCATAAAAGATCTTCTTCAAGGAATCTTTGGATATCAGATTATTAATCGACTCATCGAAAAAATAATTGACAGATTAATCAATTCGCAAAGTAATCGTTAGTTGCAGCTCTAATGTTTATAATAACTTTTATCACCAACCATAGCACTGTTGCCAACCAAGTCAGAAATAGTAAGTAGGAGGTACTGAAGCTATCAGTACTATGCTCTTTTAGTAGGGTTCACTGAAGACACAACAAAATGTATAACAATCTATTTTCCTGGACAGATCAGTTTCCCTTATGGGGAATCCAAAGCTCAAACCTTAATAACAACCTTCCCCAAATGTAAACATTTCAGTCCAAACATCCTCTGTAAGCTGGAGCTCTGCAATGCCAGATTATTACAGCTGTGTACTATGACATAGGTTATCTCTGGATATAACCCTATAAAGCAGATGATGAACGGCAGCTAAACACAATACACGTTTAAATAGCAATAATAATTGAACTTTATTGATCTCACGTTGGAGAAATTGACTTCTGCATTTAACCCATCCCCTTGGATGAAGGTATAGGGGTGTAAATAATATTCGTTTTGTATCGATGAGGTTTTCATAGGCCTAGGTGGAGTACAACTTTGCTACTTCTGTTATTTGCTGTTGTTAAAATGCAAAACAATTTTACAGCTTTCATTGATTTATTTCAAAATTGAAACATTGTCTAGGCTGTAAGGTAAAAAAAAAAATAATCGAATCAAATTGTGGTGTATTCTTGAGTATCGAAAATAATTGATTCGTTGGGTGAGGAAATTTATACTGAAACGAATCACCATGATGGGGGTGATTTACACCCCTAATGAGGTACTGTATGGAGAACCAATCCTGCCATAATTAAAAAAATTACAGAAGGTGGGCAGAAAGGTGACCCTCTAGGACACACCCCTCCTCATTTGCATAATGAGGTAGAAATGCATACAGAAATGTAAATACGACAGGCAGAAATAAATAGCACGAAAGAAATAAATAGGGTAAAAAAATACAAAGAAAGAACGACACAGACAAAAATAATATCACATGCACATAAATAAATACTTCAAATAAGTAATACATAAATAAAGTTGAAGATTGTAACGGACAATAAGTAAATACGCTAATTATTACAAAGGCGAAAAAAGAAAGAAGCTAATTAAAAGAGATATATACATTTATGTCTCACTGTATAATTTCATTTCTACCTACATTTATTTATTTATTGTATTTTTGAGGGGCAATTAATGTATGCTCATTTATTTTTGAAGCATTTATTTATTTCTGTATTTATTTTTAATTATGGCAGGATTGCTCCTCCATAGACCTGATCCTGCAGTACAGATAAAGGTGCACAGTTTTATTTTGTTAAAAATACTTTACATTACAGTATTTAATTATTTATCTTTTAACTCTACTATGTTATTCTTATAAATTTTTTTAAGGTCCACATTTGTGTGACAATTTTTTCTATAATCTTTTTGCTTCTGTAAACACCAGAATTTTCCCATTGTAGGAAAATAAAAGGATTTTCTTCTCTATTCTATTCTATTTTATCTGGAAATGAATAGACTTTCATAAATGTGAAATACAGATATTATAACCCCATTATAGCACATTGTAAGATTATTTTAACCCTAAAAAATTGCAATAATAATTAGTATTATTTAAATTTCTGGTGTTTATTTTTTTTTTTATGTTTTGTTAATTATCTCTAAACATATTTTACACCCTTTAATAAATATAATGGCTAAATGTTTTAGCTATCAGGTGCTTTGGTAACACTGTGAGCTAATGCTAGCTCATGCTATCTAGCAGGCTGTGGGCTAACATTAGCTGTCATCATCACCATCAGCTGCTACTTAGACTGAGCTACTTGTGCGAGTTTGCTGCCAGTGGTTTTACCTGGGTATGGTTAAGCATTTAGTGTGGATATTCTGTGTTGTGATGGCCTTTTCCAATTCCTCCAGCTGCCCCGTCCTCTTCAGCTTCTTTACCAGACTTTTGACAGCCTTTTCGCACCATTTCTCCTCCTGTCCGTTTTGTTCTCCTTTCTTCCAGCCCAGTAGCCTCTTAACAATCGGAGGGGTGAACGGTAATATAGACATAATAAATGTCACCCAATTCAACTCGTTCCGGGGCTCTGGTTAAATTATAACCTCCAGGCTTGTAAAGTAACAGTTGGTTGTTCCTGTAATGAAGGTTAAGTAGGTCAGGTGCTTTCTGTCAGAGGCTTGTTACGCCTCTAGCAGCGGCTTGCTTCGCAACTCCTGCCCGTTCAGATTGTTTGTCTGTCGGGGAGAAATAACAGCAGCCAGTCCAGCCCGATTGTTCGCCTCCCTCCTCCTTCTCCTCCTCCTCCTTCCCACCAGTCAGCTGCTCTGGCCTCCACCTGAACCTCCAAACATTAAGATAATACATGCAATTAAACTGTTATTTACGGAAGGGGATTAGATCCGCTGAAAATATAAAAAAGTTTACTGATTTTTGAGTATTGTTTCAGTTTAATATTGGAAAAATTTCAGAATTCTGACTTTAATCTCAGAATTCTGACTTAATTCTCAGAGCTCTGACTTTTATCTCAGATTTCTGACTTTAATCTCAGAACTTTGAATTTAATCTCAGAATTCTGACTTTTTTCTCAGAACTTTGACTTTAATCGCAAAATTCTGACTTTAATCTCAGACTTCTGACCTTAATCTTAGAATTCTGACTTTTTTTCTCAGAACTTTGACTTCATTCACAGAATTCTGACTTTAATCTCAGAATTCTGACCTTAATCTCCGAATTCTGACTTTTTTCTCAGAACTTTGACTTCAATCACAGAATTCTGACTTAAATCTCATAATCTGACTTTAATCACAGAATTCTAAAAGGATTCTGACAGCCAACATTTTGCATAAAGCTGTAGCAATGTCTGTTTTAGAGACTAGCTCTCTTGTTTTAATGACCTTCTGCTCCTCCATTAATGAAATAGCATCACCTGGGAATCCTCGGACACGTAAAAAGTAGCCTAATTTTGTAATTTTTCACCAATGTGTTACTGACCCTACCAAACAACTCAGATCTTTGTCAGTGAAGGTGAGTGCTCCCATGTCTCATCCTTCATGGTGCCTATCTACATTAAGATCTAAAATTCTGAGATTAAAGTCAGAATTCTGAGAAAAAAGTCAGAATTCAGATTTCTTTTCTCATACTGAAATAAAAATTAAAAATCAGTTAACTTTTTTTGTTTTTTCAGTGGCCTTAATCCTCTTGCGTATTGATCTGCCTCTCATTATTCATCTGAATCGTCACCCTAAAGTATATCTATAGTCTATTTTTATTAACTGTATAGGTGCCGTCATGTGAAAGCCTCAAAAACCAGCAGGGCTGTTAGGGTTGATGAAGTTTAAATGAAGGTTTGAAGAAAAAACAATCAACTCTAGCTTTACACATCTAATGTAGATGCAAACTTACAAACAAGCTAAAACTAACAAGCTGAGCATTGATCCCTGAAGAATATAAGAGACTTTGGGTAATTTCCAGAGGTTGGTGAGTAACCCAAAGTTTTACTGAATTAAGGGCTGAACCACCTTAACTAATTCCCACTCATGTAAATGTAAAAAGTAACCTTTTGAAAAAAAAAGGAATCAATAAAGAGTAAAGGAGTATTTAGAAAAAGATTTTACTAACTACTTAGTAAGTGATCAGAGCATCTGATTTACTTAATACACTTAAGAACAAAATATTTGTAAAAATGTGGTATTTTAACAACTAAAATAAAATAATACAAAAAGCAAATAACAAAAATAAAAAGGAAAAAAACAGAACAGAACAGGGAAAAATCAGTGATGTTATACACTTTTTGTGATCTCCATGTCTCATGAAAGGCTAAGCGAATAGAAGGAACAAATAGAAGAAAAAGTGAAACTTTTACTGGGTGTATTTATAGGTAAAACAGGTTTGTTCTTCATTTGGTAAAGCCAATGATTTAACACAAGTAAGAGTAGCGATACTTAATAAATATTACTGAATTTAAAGTTAAAGTATGGTGGAGTAAAACCTATCCTGAAAAAGTCCATTCTTATAAAAAGCTAAAAAATAAATGTGACTGAGTAAAAGTTACTATTTACTACTTTACTTACCTTTGGTAATTTCAGAAGAGCTACATTAATGCCCACCAATCTTAATAAAATAATCTGAAGTTTGAAGATGCAATGTGACAAAATGGAAAAAAAATACTTAAGAGATGTGAATAATTTTGCAATACTAAAATTAGTCATCTTTTGAATATTTTATTTTATCTTAACCAAATCATCCCCTGTCTAATGGATTTCTATAAATTATTTTTAACACCTAGAAACATGTTTTGGTTATTCAACACCAAGCTCAAGGAAATGGAAAGAGAGATCTGTCATCATTGAAAAATGATCCACCCCTCCTTCTGTGTAAACAGAAATAAAAACCTCCTCTCTAATCCCTCTGATCCTCATAAAAGTGATTAGATTTCCCTTTAATATGTTTTTTTTTTCATAACTGGATGAGGAGGATGACCAAACTCGGGGGTATTTGTGACTGTTATGGCATTGATAGGTGAGCTCCTGGCTGCAGTCTTCAGTTAGCAGTGTTTCATTGCCATTAAAAGCTGCCTCAGAGGATCTACCCCTCTTCCTGTTCTCTATTTATAACCTATGCCAATGACTCTTATCTATTTTAAGCACATATTTGGCATGGCAGATAACTTCCTTCCTAAATAAATATTAGAGCAATCTTGGCAACGTTGAAGGAAAACCAGTGTAGGATTGTTAAGGATACCTTGACAAGTTCCTTCTGAACAGTCAAGAAGAAAGTTTTTTATCTGGAGGCACAAAATAATAAATGCAGTCATCACCAATAAAAGGGTTGCAAAATACATTTTTCGAATAATTAACATTTTATGAATTATTGTAAAAATACGTTTTCTTTACAGTTTTAGAAAATATATGTATTACAAAACTTATATCTGTGATTTGCTGATTCAGTGATGCTAGAGTTAACACTCATGGGGCAGCACCTTTTACTGCTTTGGGATATGAGCTGGACAGCTGCTAAGGGGGCCTTTGTATGTGTTAGACAAGGGGGCAGATGGGCCATGGTGGGGCAGGGAAAGGTCTTAGAAACAGAGGGTGGAATGATTTCGGACAAAAGATGCCGGCTGACTGAATAAGAAATAGATGCTGATGATCTGACTGATAACAATGACACAGGGTAGGTTTGAAGAAAAAGTGTGAAAATAAAGGGCAATGCTTTAAATGAGTCCTGGGATGCTGTCACAGAAAACAAGCAGCTAGGATATGTTATACACTTTGCAAATATAGAGAGAGTTTGGAATGAAATTTGTAAAAGTCTCTGTTTTGCAGAGCTTTCATGATTCAGTTGTAGTCACAGTTCACTTTAAGAAAAAATCTGATATTTAAATGAAGTCATATTTACTTTTCACTAACTTAATATTTCATAATAGCTTAGTGCAACAGCATGTTAGGAGCATTGCTCCAGCTTGTTTCTTAATCTTTCTTTGCACTGCAAGATGTAATCTTTTGCTTGCATTCACCAGTCTTTCAGTGGAAGTTCCAAATCTGGGGCATCATGATGACTTGTCTCATGCTTATTCAACCAACCCCCCATCCTTCTTGTCTCTGTCACTGATAAATGTGTCCTCACATTTTTGTCTTCCATTAAATTCAGACCTATGGGAAGAAGCAACTTTTCACCTTTTAACCTGTATTCTTACCTTTTTTTAATAGTTTTGTTAATTTCTAAGATTTAGAACGTTTTCTTCTTTTGTCTAAATCAATTTATTACCATTTCCCTTTTTGTAATTTGATCACATTATATATATATATAAAAAAATAACTTTAACTGTGCATGAATAGATATTGATTTGTGCTTGACCCATTTTAACATCCACACTTCTCCACACGGCTTGAGAAAAATTTGTAAACACACAGAAATATGGTCCATAAATATCACTACAATCAATACACTGAGAAGAGTTCTTGGAAATAAACTACTGCCACTGTTGGATGATACAAAGGTGCTTTAAAATGTTGAAAACAGCTTTGTTTTCTACTTGTACTGTGTTCATGCTCATGTAAGGCAGCTCAGCCCTGCATCTCTGATAGAGCTGATAATATAATAAAGCGAGCAACTAATTGAATTCCTCTTTTTTATTCATTTATTTATTTTGTCTATTTCATTTCTCAGAACCTGATTGGTGCTTGTGAAATCCTACCATACTGGTTTCCCAACATGACACAGCCACAATAAAAAAAAACATCTTTTTTTTTTTTTGCATTTTTTTTTTATGCGTTCTTGACAGTAATTGACACAATTATTAAAAAAAAAATGCATTTTTTACACACACAAAAAAAGAAAATTGCAGACATAAGGTCCCCTAGTATCACAAGGCCCCATGAGGTCTTGATGGATTATGAGTAGGAACAGGGATGAGGTGAGAAGCATTTTAAAGGTTGAGGTTAAAAGAACATAACAGAAAGTCATCTGGATATAAGTAGACTGTTTAATGATTAGATGTGTGGCTGAGGCATGCTCTTGCTCCTGAACCAAGGTCAACATATTAACTTTTTTTTAGTGAGATGTATAAGCAACGTTTTTTCTGGCCCTGCATATTGATCCCTGACCTTTTTGCTGTAATACCTGCTTGCTATTTGTTCAATGATTCAATGACTTCTAAATTTCCACCAAACAGCTGGATTAGTAAGTATGAATGTAAATGAAAATTTTCAGTTTTTGAAAACCATGATCTTTTTTTGCTGGTCTAGCCTAAAATCCTTTTAAAATACTTGGAAGTTGAAAGTGTTGTTGTTCTGGGTATGCTCTGGGTTTCCCTTTAATTTAAATGTCATTGTCATCTTTCCGAAATAGACATTATTTTGCTGTTAATTCTCATTGGTTTGCTATAAACCCTATTTTGAAACTGCATATTGAAGATGCAAACAAAACGAACTATAGAAATTAAATCAAGATGACAGTATACCCCCACCTAGTGGCTTTTTTCTGTTGATACAACAGTTCCATCAGATTCTCTCCCTCACACAGACAGCTGGGAGTTGTTGGTTCAAGAAAAACCCTATTGTTCTTACTTAATAACATTTTTCTATAATGATGGATATTCTTGTCTTTTGTGTTATTACGTGAGTTAAATGATAGACTAAAATGAATACAAGTACAATTAAGAAAAATGTTGATTTGGTTTGTCAACATGTCACACAATGTTTAGATACTAAAATTAAATACAATAAACATCCATTTTATTCACAGCACATTCATTTTATCCCTTTAATCTCCATTCTTTCTGAACAATTTCTGCTGTTTTTCTTGTATGTAGCATAAACTCATCACTCTTTGATTATAATTTATTCTTGAATCAATGCCATTAACCCACTGACTTGTGTGCTATTCCCTAAACACAATTTACATGTTTATTGTGAACAATGGCCCATAACAGCATTAGTTTGATTCAGTGGCTTTGCAAAATATCTCCTCATCTTACATATGGAAGGCATGCAGCATTTGGCCATGGATCATTAACTTCACCTTGAGGCTAAATGGCTTTTTTTTGTTTGGCCTCCACCTTTAAAGCTGTTAGACTGTATTTAAAAAAGACCCATCCTTTGGTTTCGGGGATTGGTCTAAAAACTTGCAGTAGGGGAAGAAGTATTCCTCTCATTTGTTCCCTGAGCATTTTGTTAAGCTACTAAAGATATTTCTTTGAAAACATAAACCATCTTGAGCTACACATGCAGTTAATCGGTCATATATCTTAGGAATATCCAGCACTAACATGTTAAAAAAGATAAGTTTTCCCTAAATTTTGTAAAAGCACTGTCAATCACGCCACCTCCAAAACTAATGATTGTGAAATTAGTTTCAAAGCAATTAGAGAACCCCATGCTTAGAACCACTGTAGTCATATGCATGAAATTGCTTGTGTTAATAAATGCAATGAATCGTGGGTAATGCAGTGAATAATTCTAACTAAATGCAATAATAATATCTTCTAATAGACATGGGAGTGTTGTGAGGCTGGAGCCCTTTGGCAATTCTCTTGTAAATTGCCATGTATGGATAATTAAGCATTACTCTTGAACATTAAAACTTGCTTATTTCAGAAAGCTGTAGGCAGTTAGACGCTCTTATTGGATCACTGTTTTTGGTATTTCCCAATAAAGTGCCTCTTTTATTTATTTATTTATTTAGTTTTTGTTCATTTTTTGCAAGCAGTTTTGTACATGTTGTACATGTCTGCCCTACTGTATCTTACATATCCTTCTGTAAGGCCATATGTATTTAGTTGACTTAGTACTTCGATATACATTATTCCAACCCTACCTTACATATATGTCTTGGCTCTTGCGAAGCCTTAGGGGATGACAGCACTTGTATGAGTTTGCACACTGAACACAGTATTAACAGTGCATTGCAAAAAAATATTTTGTGTATATGCACGCCACACAAACCAAATGGTTGGCAGTTCACAAAGTAGGCACCGTGCAGCATAAAATACGGCACTGCAAAAGTTACATTTCTGGAAACACTGCAAACACTTTGGGTAGTCAATGGACACTTAGCATTTTTGCCAACACCATCATGTACCCAACACATTAATCCCCTCTACAAAGATGTGACTTTATTTTTGTGAAAGACATGGTTCTACTGGCTTCTTTTGGCCGAGATCTACAGCATGTGATGTAGGGATTTACAGCTGGGTGTGAAGCTGCTGGGAAAATTCATGGCTCTTAACTGGAAAAGGGTGGTTTTCCCTCTTAGACATGTTTTCAGGAAATTATTCTTGTGGGCAGGGCTGGACAGGACAGGACAGGACAGGCATGACAGGACAGGATAGGATAGAATAGGACAGGACTGAGCAGAACTCTGAGGGAGTTAAAAGGGAGTTTTTTCTCTCCACTGTCGCTACAAGCATGTTTAGTGTGAGGGATTGCATTCGAGTCAATGAGTCGATGCAATCTACTGGTTTTCCTTGGATACAAAACTCTGACTGTATGATCTGGTAAACTGTTAAGTGCCTTGAGAGGACATGTGTTGTGAATAGGCGCTATAGAAATAAACTCAGTTGAATTTTATCTGTTAACCGTCTATTGTTTGCATGAGGGAACTTGCTCCTTTTTGAATCCTGCAGAGTTCCTCCTTAATCAGCACCAGCTGGATCCAGTCAGCCTAGAAATTAAGCCCCACAGCCCCACATACACTTACAGCACAAAACCTAACACTCTCCATGTCTGATGGGAGTTCCTAACTAAAGTTGAGGCGTTTCCTACCTTTAGCTCTTGCCCATTAGGGATGAGAGAACAGAGAAGGAGGACAACACACAGATCAATGCAGCTGCCGCAGTAATTCAGACTCTACAGGTCTGTTGATGTGAAGAGAGAGCTGTGTGAGAAGCAAAAGTTTACCGGTTGGTCTTTGGTCGTATCCTCACTCATCATCAGAACATCTGGGGTATATCTGCAGGAACGAAGTCCTGGAAACAAGCAACTGAAGAAAATAGCTTATTGACTGGGTAACCAGACGTTCCCTAAAACTAAGGTGGGAAGCTCACCTTTGGCGCAAACTTGCAGTAAAAGGTATTTAAGCAAGGTTGCCTATAATTTAATTGTTATGACCAGATGATCAGTCAGATCATATCTAAAACTGTTACCTGGTTGGGTTGTTCTATAAAGGTCAAAATCCATCAAAAGAGGTCCAAGGAAGGAACTATGTGTTAATGCATAAAATGCATTAATGCACGTTGGGAGAAAAGGCTTAGCTATATGATGCATTGCAACAGATACGCCACTGTAGCTTAAAATAATAACAGGTGAAAAAATAATTTGCAATCCAAACAAATCCACTTGAATAACATGTAGCTAAACCTTTTTTCTATTTTACCTGCCGTACTATAAAACTTAGAAGTGTGTGTAGAAACTGTAGATTAATTAAACATTACTTTCCCTTGGATATGACAATGACAGAGGCCTGTTTCAAACTGGGACTGATGGGAGACCATTACATTATCGTATTCAACAGATGTAGGTGTACCTCCATAATTTTTACCTAAACCTGGCCATACCTTTGGTCTGAGCAATTATTAATTATTATTATTATAAGGTTAAGACTACTGAACTTGTGAAAGACATAGCTGGACCAAATCTCTGTATCTGCAATTTTCTAATTAGATTTTCATGCAAATAGTAGCTGAAATGATTTAGATGTAAGAGGAGCAAAATGCTTTTATTATATTTTTCTTTTAAAGAAAAAGGAAAGGATGCAACATTTGAAGGAGGAAATACCAGGCAGGAGAAGTTGGTTTAAGCTGGGTTTTTTTGTGTTTCTACAGTTAAAGACGACATGAAATTATTCTTAGTACCACCTTCACTATTACACAAAGTCTATCCTTTGGAAAAGGAATGCAATTCAGTATTAATATGAAGGTAGTTTAATGTACTCTTGAGGGTACAAAAAGCAATGTGGTTCATTAAAATCTTAAACCTCTAATTTTGTGAGGTGTTGGTTTAGAGCAAGACAGACAAAAACATTCTATTAAGGAAGAGCAGAGAAAAAAAACTTGTTCACGAGAAAAAGAAAGACATAAAACTATTTTTATGTCATAAAAAGCTGTTTCTGCCAAAAAAATAAGTTTTTTCGTGAGAATCTGTAGTTTAATAGTTTGATAACGTATAGGTTCAACCTGGAAAAAAAAACTCAAAGTGGGTGTCAAAATGAGAGGGGCGTAGTAGAGGCAGAAGGAAGAGACAAACACCAGGTTCACTTTGATTCATTAAGAACTCAACATAGTTGTGATGCCTGCGTTCTTTCAAATCCATATGTAAACCATTTTCTCCCTTCCCCTCTCCGCCTTCTAAAACCTTCGCCTCATTAGTGTTGCCTTTATGACATGGCTTTACCCAAATACCATGGATTTTTTCCATTCAATGGCCTCTTCTTGTGCTTGCACACAGTTCGGTGTTTAAACATGAGAAAAGCGGATTTCAACACAATTAATCTGGAGGATGCTTTCTGAAAGGAATAAAAAGATGTTTTCTTTTTTGTTATTGATGTTTTTAACTTATAATTGCTCTTTTATTGTACATCAAATATTGCATTAAATATTGGAGTGTGGTGGTCAAGGGAGGTTTTCACAAATCTTTGAGCACTTAAATGCACAATGGCATCAAATAGAAATGATAAACTAAATAATATGCTACAGATTAAATTACGACTTAGTTTTGTGTTATAATAAAAAATAAAAGACTCAATGTGATTTCAGGCTTAGAGTAAAATGTTTGTATGAAATAAATTTATTCTATTTTTCACTGGAGCACTTTCAATTAAAGGGTGACCCCTGTACTTTTTCTAATCTCTCTGAATTCTGTAAAGCACTAACACTATTAAGATTTTGTTTTACTTTATTATTATTATTATTATTATTATTATTATTATTATTATTATTATTATTATTATTATTATTATTATAAAAGGGACCAGAACTAACCTGTGACCCTCAGCAAAGATCACCTCCAGTTTGTAATTCTGATTCAATAACAACTGAGTGCTAATAGCTGGGATTATTCCACAATTTTTCTCACACAGCCCAAAAACATGACTGTTAGATTAATTGGCTTCTCTAAATTATCCCTGGGTGTGTGTGTATGCATGATTGTACGTCTTTTTGTGTCCTGCAACAGACTGGTGACCTGCCCATGGTGAACTCCACCTCTAGCCCATAGACTGCTGGACACAGGCACCACTGCAACCCTTATGGAATAGGCAGTGGAAGATGGATGGATGGATTTTGTGTTTATAATTTCTCCATTATCATTTCATTTTCTCCATCTAATAAAAATATTTTCCTAACATTTTGGAAAACTATGGAAGTAACAAGACAGGCCTATAGTTTGTGAGTTGGT
This sequence comes from Cyprinodon tularosa, assembly GCF_016077235.1. Taxonomy (NCBI): domain Eukaryota; kingdom Metazoa; phylum Chordata; class Actinopteri; order Cyprinodontiformes; family Cyprinodontidae; genus Cyprinodon; species Cyprinodon tularosa. The sequence continues at coordinate 157,689 of NW_024038437.1, read as the reverse complement.
GTCTTTTTTCCAGTTTTATAAAATGGTATTACTTTTGCACCTTTTATTTTATTGGAAATTTACCTTTAATTTATTAATTTTAAACTTCTAACACCAGCTACAGTGGAAATAGAGAATATGGGGGATAAATATTCATGTTACATGTTTTGTGTACAATTTGCACTGTAGATTTTTCTCTTTTTTTTTCTAAATGCAGAAAAAATAAGTTGTTTTAATAGTTCAGCATAGAACAGTCAACGACAGTTAATAACATAAGACAATAATGTTATCCTCAATCTACATTCTCCACTTTGTCATAATCAACAGATAGTGCAATTGATGTTCCTTGAGTTTGAAGTTTACTTTAAATTTCTTTAGAAGTTTTTCTTGACTCTTATGTTACTGTTTATATCATCCATCTCTTTGGTTTTTCATCATTTTTACTCCCTACAGCCACATCCAGGGAGGTTGTCTACAGTCCCATAGATCTTAAATATGAGAGTACTAAGTGCAACTGTAATCACACGAACAACATGCTGCTTGGAGATGGTCTCATTGCATTTAACTTTAACATGTTTGTCTATAATTTTCTTTTTAATCTCCAAAGAAAACTCTTTCCTTTGCTTCCTCTGGTCCATGCTAAGCTCCCACCATGTCACCAAACAGCACAATGACTACCTGTAGCCCTTTAAATAGGTCAGGTGATCGATAAAAAGATTAACAAATGTGATGCTAATAAGTGGACACGCCTTAATTTAACTTTAATGTTTCTTTGATCACATTGTTTTTTTTTTTTTTTTTTTGTCTTTTTAAGGAGCACCATCATTTTTGTCCAGTCCTGTTTCATTTGCTAATTTAAAAGAAATAATTCTGTTGATGCATGTTTGAAATGCAATTTCTGACATCATTTGATCATTTTCATAGAATTTTCACTTATCATTGGAGAAGCATGCCGGATGCAATCCACTAGTTTTCCTTTATAAAAAAAACTTTAACTAATCTGAATGTATTGTCTCTATGTATTGCAAAATGGTTCTATGTAAATAAACTGAGTTGAATTGAATAATTACTTTTGAAAGATTTTTGTTATTTCTGTAACAGTTGTGTTTAGCTTGTTTTAATTAATGAGGAGTACCAAGAATTTTGTCCACATGTTAATGTGCTATTTTTAAAGTTACTGATTAAATTTCGGAATGTAATTTTTGGAGCCTTTTTTCTACTTCGTCAACATTTTCCACAAACTTCCTTGTCATGGTTTAAGGATTTTAGTTGGTATTTTAAATGAGGTTAGAGGTTTCCAGGGTACCTAGTAAAGTATTTTAATAAAGTCAACCTCTTAGTTTTCAAGTAATTTGCAGGTGTTTAAGATTAATCCAAAAATGTAATTATAATCCCCCAAATATGTCGAATATGTTTTTTTTTTTTTTTTTGAAAGACCACATTTTTTCCTATTTTTTTGTCCCCACTATAGTTATTAATTTCTCAGAAGTTATTTTGTTGGGAATTTTTCTGTGGATTTATATGAATATAAAATATATCCTGTTGCCTATGTCATATATATATAAAAAATCCCAAATTTTTCTTTTGATTTTTTTGTGAATTCTAATTAAAGAAGTCATTATTTGCATCCTCTCACATTAGTTTTTACATATTTTAGAATATTAAAGACACCTTTGCTTCCAATTGCTTATTTTATTTTGAGAGAACAAATAAATGTTTGTGCCGACCAAATCAATATGTTGGGTGTCCACAAGGTGGCAGTGTTACATCTGTTTGGATTTTTTTACTCATCTATAAATATACATCAATCAATTTCAAGCACATCTACATCAGAGGAATGCTGGAATATGACCAGACTTCACAAAATGTGACATTTCTGCTACATTTAAAATGTAAATACTGTTTTTGTATGTTTTAGAGCAACCATTCACTGTTATTTATCCTCCAAGTCATGTCCTCAATAGTATAAATTGCAGATAAACAAAAGTAGCATGAGTCAGACCAAGACTGAAGACAGAATATTTCACAGGCTAAGAGCTCAGCAGTATTTCAGTGATCTAGTTTTCCACTTCACTGTTGTGTATTAGGGACATAGTCGCTTAGAGTGAGCTTTTCTCTGTTTTTTTTTTTTCTCTCTCCCATTCCGTGGAAAATAATATCCTGTAAAAAGTCAATAGGTTTCTCTCTTTGAACTTGCTGAGAGTTTTGCTCCCCCACTGGCTTCAGCTCTTTGGGAGAAACGAGGGCAAGCGGACTGCTAAGGACTTCCCATTGGCCACCTCAAACCTCCACACGTGTTTCTTATAGACTTCCACAAGCTCCAGTAATCCAAGGGCAGCTAATGTAGAGATAAAAAACAGGGGTGGGTGAAAAGGAAAAGAGGGAGCTGGAAATGGAAAAGATGGACTGAAAAGCAAAGTTAAAGCAGAAACCAAAGCTCAGCCAAGATGGGGAGTGGAACCTTTTGATTTGTGTCGGTCATTTTGCTTCAGTAGACCTGAACCGAAAATTCAACCTAAAATTCTTGTTAAATTTCCAGCTGTTATGCCCATGATTGCAGTGTTGTTGCATGTTTGCAGCAGTCTTTGTGGGGCCTTGAGTGCACACTGTCTGTTGGGGGGCTACTTTGCAAGAAGGTTTGCCCCATCCTGGTGTAGGTTCAGGGGGTCCTGTGTTGTTGTGGGACTCTGTGGAGTTTGCTCTTTTAAGCTTGCGTATGGTGCCTGCAGTGGCACAGCCTGTCGAGGTGTGCTGTGTTGCATAGGGCAGAATGCTGCTTAGAGCAGGGGCTCAAGCTGTGTGGATGTGTTCTCATCAGTTTCTCAGGGGTGTAGCTGAGGCAAGGGGATTTGTGTCAGTTTTGCTCTGAGGCACAAGTTCAGTTTCTGTGTCCTGGGTATTCATGTTGGGGTTCTTGGGGGGTGGATTTTTCTGCTTTGACCCTACCTTGGTTGAAGTTTACTGGGTCTCAACTAGGGGTTGTTTGGTTTCCCAGTCTTACCCGGGACAAGAGGTCAATGGATTGAGTGTAGGGTGTCCATTCTTGTGCTTTCTTATTTCGGTTGTGTGAGGGCGAGCATCTATAGCCCCATTTACACTACCCTTTTGAAACCGGGCTGAGATCGCTCCAATCACAGTAACCGAGAACTGTTGAGTGTAAATGGCACGCAAAACTGAACTGAACCACGCTAACATGGTACTAGTTCATTCAGGTTCAGTTCAGTTCAGGCTTGGTTCTCAGATAACAAAGAGCGCATGAGCACACCAAGTCATCTCATTACAGTCAGCCTCCGTAATCATGAGACTTCAGACATTCATAAAAATACAAGCTTCCCTGGTGCCGGAATGTTGGTTTGCTTGTTTACCAGAGCAGTAGTACCGTAGATCGCCACTGAGAGGAGTGGAACAGTGCTAGCGTGGTGTGTAAATGGCCGTAAGGAACCAAGCTTGGCACGGATCGATTTTCAGAGGGTAGTGTTATTGGGGCTTAGAAGTGAACAAGGTGATTCCGAATGTATGTGAGATTTTCGTTTCTTTTTTAGGGGTTGGTAAGGATTGAGGGGGGTTCCCTGTCAGTGCATTTCAGCTTCATAGTATTTAATTTGTTCCAAGTGAGAGGTAAACTATGTTATGCTCTCATCTCCTTGTTAAAAGACTATTATTGTTCCAAATGTACTCGCTGCAAAACATTTTTAGTGCTGCCATTAACGGGCACTCACCGGCTCAACATTTTATTGTTTGAAGGCCTTTTTGTCCTTTATTAAGAAAACAACTTTGTCTTACATGTAACAGTAGCCTATCGGACTCTGCATATCCAAATCTGTCATAACCCATAGACATGTCCCTGTTTTCAGTGAGATTATAGTGCAAAGCCTATTTTGACATCAGAAGTGCTTTTGAGATAACTTTTTATCTTTATTTTTTTAAACAACTAACTAGATGAATAATACATTTATCTTTCAATTTGTCAAAAGAGTTCCAAAATAAGGAGATAGTAGGGTTTTAATCATTGACCAAAGCCTCCAGGAACTGTAATTTGTAGCATGAGCAGCATAAAATGCACTGTAAGAAATGTTTTAGATCGCTTTAGTTTTTTTCATTAATCTTCCCTTTGCATTTGAAATTGGCTTTGTCATACATGATGACTGAAAATCCTACAGCAGTACGGCACTGTGGTTTCATAAAAATGCATTCTGATTAAATAATCAAGTGCTGTTGGCTTATTATGTTTCATTTTTGTGTTTTTCTATTAGTTTCTGTTTTATTTCCTAAAAAAACCCAAAAGCTCTTAAGTTTATATATGCACCATAAGAAGGCCAAATGACGAGTGGTGTGTGCACAACGAGTGAACAAATATTCAATGGAGCCAAGCTAGTCAGCAATGCCCACTGCAAAGAGAAAGTAAAAAAAATCCAAGATCCAGTGTTAAAAAAAAGCAAAATAATTTGATGCCAACTTGGGTAAGATATTTATAGCAGAAGAAATTTTGAACATTGATTTTCATTGAATGCTAGTGCTAAAGCTGCATTAGCATTCCGAATTTGGCTGCAGGTTGCATTAGAAGGTAGGCTACTGATGGTGGATGATGCACAGCAATGTTTATTTGCACTGATCATGTAAATATTCTTTTTAAACTCAAAAAGGGACCAAAAAGGACTAAATAAACAATATAAAAATGAAACCTAACCATATATTTTTTACTTGAAGATGAATACGTTTTGTGTGTGTGTTTTCATGGTGTCTTTATAGAGAATTCCTAATAATACAAACAAGAAGGAAGGTAAATAAATTCATAAAAAGCTAGAGGCGATTTTTGACAATGGCCACATGGAGAGTTTCCCAATGACACATAAGAAAGTCTCATCAGCACAAAATAAAAATAAAAGATATAACCTATATACCACCTGTACTTTTTTAATACTTGTGCAGTTAAAACGGAGTAGGATGAATCTATTATAAAGGCTTTATTAGGGACAACACTAAAATTTACCCATGGTAGAATTTGAATAATTTACAAGATTTTATCTGTTTTGGAGAGGCAGAAGGGGAGTGGTTATCCTAAGGACTATTCACGAAAAAGCCACCACTGATCTAAACTGTGCAGGGGTGGGGTCCCAGCTTGAGTTTATCAGTTTCCTCCTTTCCTTTAAGTCCCCGTGGAGATAGACTTGAGAATAAGAGTAAATGGTGTGGTGCATATTGGTATAAGGCCAGAGAATCTGGCCAATTGGTAAAGGTGGAGGGGGCAGGGTGGTGTCCTGAGATCCTTGTTGGGAGTGACAACCAAAAAAAGGGCTGTGAAATCTAAAACAGCAGGCAACAAAGAAACCCCAGCTGGAATAACTCTCACAAAATGTTACTCTCCTAAGTGCAGGCAGACTGTTGCATCCTTCAGCTCTGCAGACACAATCTCCTCTCACCTCTGATTGTCTTTTCACAGAGGAGCATTTGACTATCATAAAACACACTGGCAACAGAGATCACTTTCTTACTATGAAACATAAAAAGCACATAAGCTTTATTTATAAAACTTTGCTTTTCAGCAAGATTAAGCTTATAGAATATATCTCTAAATAATTAAATGCTTTGCTATGAATTAACATTTTTTCACATTTTTCAGTGTGACTTTAAGCTTCTGCTGAAAAGATCTATTCAAAGGCTTTGTATAATCGAGATTACAAAAATGAAGGTTGCCTTTAGCTGACTCCGGTCACTGACTTTAGAGCAGCACATGGTTTCTTTAGCAACTCTTGCCAAAATTAGATCCTATTTACTGATATTACTTCTGTCACTTTTAACTCTGATTTACTCTGTACCTCAGCTAATTAAACACAAATCAAGGTACTACATTTTAATCTTAGATGTGGTGATTATATTTACTTAAAATGAAGGTAGTTGAAATAATCTGTTAACATAATCATATTATTTATTTTTTTTAATCAATAGCAACCCACTAATAAGGTCTGGATCTTTTATTTCTTATGAATTGATAAGTTATGAAAATAAACTGAAATTTCTTTTCATTTTACAAGTTTAGTCAGATTATATGGAAAGTGTCTGTGAATAGCATTATTTACACTTTCCCAAAAATTGTCAATTAGATTAAGGTCTTAATTTCATACATGAATATGCTTTGATCAGGACTCTTCCCAGAAAGATTTGGTTAGTGTTTTTTTTCTGCTAGAAGGTATTTCCACTCCTTTATCTAGGCAACATTTCTGTAGAACAAGACATACAGTTGTTCTTTTCAACTGTCTCTCACGCATGAGAAATGAATTTCTACTGCTATCCACTTATGGTTGCTTCTGACTAATGTTCTCAGTGCCCAGCATGCTAAAACGGCCAATGCTCATGTCTTTTTCTTGTTGAGTAATTGAATAGTAATCACTAAACTCTTCAAACTTTTTTTTTTCATAATCTAATCCTAAAATTAACCCACAGGTTTATCCACAACCTGCTTGCAGGGAACCTTGTGCTGTTTTCTTTCACATGACAAACTCCAACAAACTTCTGCAGCCTTTACAAAGCAGCCGTGTTGATACTATGATTAAATTACACACTGTTGGATTATTTCCCAATAAGGTGAATTGTGAAGATGATTGGTTGTTCTGAATTCAATTTGGGAATAAAAGGGGTTAATGCAAATGCATTTAACACTTTTCATATTGTTAAGATATGCAAAGATGATTTTAAAAACTAATAATAATTTTCCTTGCTTATAAGTATGCCAAACAATATTTCCAAAAAGAATTCTAAACTGTTGCATGGCTGTTTAGTCTTTATGAATGCATTATTTTAACATGTTGAAATGCTCTTATTAAAATTGCCTGTGTAAAATTAGCCCAGCTGTTCCAGTGTTCTTCCTCTTGGGTATTTAAGGAGGAGGTCACACACAGCAGGACAGAGAGAGAGAGAGACACTGCAAACACAGACAACACAAACAAGGGTCTGACACGGTTGTCCAAGGTAGAGGGGGGGGAAAGTAAGTTAAAGAAGTGTGTTCACTCGATGGAGTGTGCGCACATGGCTCTGTTTAGGGCCTAGAGGCTTGTTTAGCTGACTTCAGTGAAAGCAAACCTCATGACAGAAGGTCTGGCATTGTCTGTGTGCCTGGGCTGCACTGGAGCCAGACGGTCTGCCGGCCGCCAGCTTTGCTTGCTTATAACGGCTGAGAACATCCGATCCCCTTGGGGAGGACAGAAGAGGGAGGAGGTGAAGGGGGGGTCTGCTGCAACACTCTATGCTTTTCTCTCTGTCTTTATCTCTACTCTTTAGGCAAAGAACAAGCATCAGCCAGGTCATCGCCTAGCATGTTTATTTTGTATGGCGAGAGAGAGGGAGGGAGGGGGAGAGAGGGAGGGAGAGGGAGGTAGGAAAACAACATGAGGGTAAAGTTTGGATACGAGGACCCAGGATTAAAGATATACAAGAAAAATGTCCAAAAGATCTTGTCTTGGAAATACTTTCCAAAGCAAGTAATTACAGAGGACCACCATGTAAAAGCATTTCATTGATAAGTGGGTCCTCTTTCTCCCATCCTATCTATCACACACAAACACAGAAGGGTGAAATGTTGTGCTCTGACAGAAACAAATTGCCTCTAATCATCTCCAGACATCCAGCTTCAGCCATGACAGAACACTTTCACTCCTTCGAGCTGAGTATCCACAGCCTCCACACAGATTACCTTTTACTAACTCCTGACATTCCTTTTCTTTAGAGCCTATGAATGAAATACGTAACATTTTCCCCAGCTTCAGGGATACCAATGGGCTTTTATGTCCCTGTGTTTAGAAAAATAAGAAACACAGAAATTGAGTGGGAAAGTGGTGAAACATCACTTCTGCTTAATCTTAGTGTTTTCCAGTCTTTGTGGGAAAAGGCGGTGATATTGATGACTGCATGGAAAAAGGGAAAAAAAGACAAGGCAGGAAAAGGACACAGATTTCTCAGAGCAAAGATTCAAAGGAAAAAGGCATAGAAAAGAACACAAAACTTACTGTGAGGTAAAATACTTAAAAATGGAATGTTTGGTACCAGTGTAAAGGTAAAACAAACAGGTTTCTGTAGATAAGGAGAAGAGTTGATGGAGTCAGGACTGATAAAAAAAAAAGCTTTGGAAAAGTTGTTTTAATATTATATTTCATATAAGTATTATATTTCATATAAGTATTCATCCATCCATCCATCCATCCATCCATCCATTTTCCGTCATGCTTATCCCAAGCAGGGCCGAGAGGGGTGCTTGTGCCGGGGTACACCCTGGCCAGTCCATCGCAGGGCACCATACCAATTACCGTTCCAAAAATATTAAGAACATGAAATTAGCCAAAATGTCCTGATACGCTGAAGCATTTAGATTTATTTTCTCTGCAACTAAAAGACCAATCACAAATTCTTAAAATCAGCCCCACATAACACTCGCAGTATAAAATGTTGAATTTCACATAATGTAATCATGTAGGTCTGGTTTTGCTGGCTCCTGCCAAACCTTGACCCTGTCAGATTATGATACAAAGATTATTACTAGGTAAATTTTTGGACAAAAAAAAAACAGCAACTTACATAAGCATATTTAGAATTATAAGATCTTAAAATATTTAAAAGATGTGTATACTATGAGTTATCTGGTGAGGAAAAAGAGAAAGATTTGAGAAAAATAAATCTTTCAAGTAAATAAGACAACAGTGAGAGATCGCATGATTGAGAAGCCAAGTTAAAAGTTTTTACAGGAGGCAGCTATTATGTGAGAAATATAGAATGTCTAATAGATTTTAACCCTCATATCACATTTAACAGAATCCACCCTCCCTGATAATGATCTACAGCTCTAATTGAATATGATAAATGCACTTTCCTGAACGTGGGTGCATTCTTAGTGCTGAATAGTAAGAAAGTTCAAGAGTCTCATTTACACTTTATGTGCAGCAGCTACAACTCTTTAGGCCAACTGTGTGGGCAGGAATGTGTTTGGAGCCAAATCTGTAAGACCGTCTGTATCCCATCTAATTTCAAAGTCTAGAGTGGTGCACAAAGGTATTATATATACAGAGCATTCACAATTACTGGAACCCCTATTGAAACTTTCCATCCTCTTAACTGTAAGTAGTGGTAAGATAAACTTAAATCCACATCCAGTTTTGCTTGTCATAGTAACAGTTGTTTTAATAAACATTTTAATTATTACCTGAACTGTAAATATGTGGTAGGCTATGGCAAAGTAAATGATCAAGATCCTCTGACATTTCCTTTGTTTCAATAGGAAATATTCTTATTCTTCCAACTGAAAAAAAATGTCATGACATATGTACACCCTAAGGAAAGGGTTAAGGTTATCTAGTATTGAATTGCAAATGTGCTTTTACTTGAATTGTCCGGGTTACCAATAAGTGTGGCAGTGCTTAAAGCAATTATATCTAAGCATGCAATTGAAACTGGATTTAGCCACAAAGTGAAGGGGTAATGGCAGAATTTCCTTGTTGATTACATAACAGGAACATTTAAGGTTCAATTTGTTTTCTCTTCCATGAAAGAAGGCTTCGTCAGTGGCAAACTGAAGCAAGGAGATAGTTTGGACCTGAAGGAGCATAAAGGCCAGGTTGGTCAAAGGATGTAACAATTCTTGTTAGAAAGGTTTTAAAGTGAAGGTTTTACACCAACAAACATACCGGTAGACTATCAGATAAAGAATGACCATCCAGCAGGCCCTTATAAATAGTACTGCAGATAAGTAATGATTCCCAGGTGTGCAACCTGCAGCTGATTCCCCACTCTCCAACAGAGATCCTCTAACGGAAAGAGAGCTCACACCAGAGCACAAACAGACACACAAACCAAAATATAATGTTATCTAAATCCCTTTATTGTCCCACAATGGGGAAATTCATTCTCTGCATTTTGACCCATCCCCCTGGGGAGCCGTGTGCTGCCATTATGTGGCGCCCAGGGAGCAGTGTGGGGCTAAGGGTTTTGCTCAGGAACCCAGAGTGGAGGCTGTGGGGATCGAACTGGGTACTTGCAACCTTCTCAAAGCACAAGCACCCGGCTCTAACAGCTAGGCCAACACTCCTCCTATCATGACATACATTTTTAATTACTTATATTTTTTTGGATAGCAAACTCCAAACCAAGATATCTGTGTGGCAAAGTAAAACTAGAACAATGCTAACAATTACAACCCATCCTGCTGATTTCAAAATGGTAAAAACAATATTTATACTATTATGACTTAGATGCACTGTTTGCACAACATAAAAGTCACAACAGAGTATGAAATAAAAATACAAAACGAAAAACATATACAGCAGAGACTACAGTTATCTTATCATTGATTTTCGTTTCTAAATTGAAGGTAGAATTTATGGCTCTTCTTCGCTTCTTCTGTAATAAGATTGCCCTTAATAAAAGAAAAAAAAAAAAAAACACTGTAATTATAATATCATCACTTTCTGGTTATGTTTGACTTTATGCAACAGCATTATATGAACTCTTTTTTCAATTTCTTTAGCAACTGTGCGCCAAAAACATGTAAAGTAAACATATTTATTTGATTGGGTGCTGACAGCAGGTTTGGATAACTTTATAAAAGTGCTTGAAGCTGTAAGTGATTGATAGAACTAAAAGCAGCTTATTAATAACTGCTCCACTAAACTTTAACATTAAAAGTATGAAAATATGAAACATCAATATATGATGATCAAATGAAATTAGCTAAATAAAAAAAAGACACTTGGTTTAAAAAGTACTGGTAATCAGTTGATAGGTTTTCATTATTTTCATTTTGACTAAATAGAAACAAATAAAAGAACTATCTTTAAAAAAATTTATACATTTATATATACATTATTGTCTTCTTTTAAAATTTCAAGTATTATCCTAAAACTCAATAGAGATGATCCATCTGCTGTCCAGATCCCTCAGTGTGTGTCCAGTAGCTGGCTTCTCCCTGCATAGAACAAGGCCCAAACATTGCTGCACATCTGGGGCCCAAGCTGGCCACCAGCCATGAGCCATCCCCACTTCTCCCCCATGTGTACATTTCAGCTCCCTGTAAACGTAAATCTTCATACCAGGGCCTGAAAAACGTCTTGTGTGTTAATTCTAATGTTGGGTAAAAACAAAAAAATGGGTTTACATTTAATTTGTTTGTCACATTTTCCTGCTAATGCTGATTTGTTTGAAGTTGTTTCGCAGTGCTGACATTTTCAAGGTCAACAAGTGCTGCTTTTGAAATGCATGAATACTGCGGAGACTGTTAAAACTTGAGATCTCGCTAAGTTTGGACTTTAATGTTGGTTTTACAGCCGTGGGAAAAAAATACAAAATCACCATGAGAACTTAAAACAACCTGAAAATCTTTGTGGACAACCATGTCAAAGTCGTGATCATATCCAGTAGAATGAAGGCACTGTATTGAAAACACAAGTGCTAAAGGCATTTTTGATTCCTTAAAAGTGGCAGCACATTCTTTTGATCATATCATGTTGCTTCAAAACGTTCATAAGGGTAAATGATTTCTTTCTCAACCTTAATTTACAAATCATGCCGTACAGTATGTATAATAGTGATATGAGATTATGGAAATTTATATCACTTTTTGTTGTTATGATGTAGCTTAAACGGGGAGTGGCGGCCTGGTGGTTAGGGCATAGAAATTGGAATCCTGAGGTTAGGAGTTCGAGGGCCACTCCCACAGAATGCCATCTGGGTCTCTGAGCAAGACCCTTAACCCTACACTGCTCCCCGGGCGGCCCACTGCTCCCCAAGGGGATGGGCTAAATGCAGAGGTAAATTTCTCCAATGTGAGATAAATAAAGGTCAATTATCTATTTTATTTTTAAGTTATATTTCACTATCAATAAGTCCAACCTCGGCATGACCAGCTTGTAGTAACAGAAACACTTCAAGTGTGGAAGGTTTCACAAAGGAGAAAAAATTTACAGTAACACAACAGCAAAATTTCATTCAAAATATGCAGAACAGATGTATTTGTATGTAAAATAAAAAATATGAATATACTTACCGGTATATCAGTGAAAAGGTTAAAACTTAAATTGGATTAAGGACAGAAAATGCAAACCTTTTGAAAAGAAGCTGCAGTTTGGGCTGAAAGACACTCAAAGTAGTAAATGAGTTTAACAAAGTTTCTTCGTTTAATCCGTTTGAAGTTTCAACTTCTGTTTGTGATAGCAGAAAATCTTTGATTTGAAATGTTTTCAATCCTTTTGAAGGAGTAAAAATGTATAATTTCAGAGCCTGAAAAGATTAGAACTTTTTTTGCATGTACCTTACCAGGTATGTACCTCTCGGCATCAGTTTTTTTATTTTTATTTTTTCCTTTTTTTGCTTTTGCACTTTTTCTTTTTGCACCTCTGCTGGGCATTCCAAAAAAGTAAAAAAAAAGTAAAAAAAAAAAAAACACAGACTGGACTTTGTTTTCCAAGTTTTAAGAATATCGCTTCCCATTCAAGAAGCTTTTTCAATTCAAAATGTCTGGATTAGCGTTGAGTTCCAAGCTTTTATACAATAGCCCAACAAAGCCTTATTATGGCCTAGAAAACATGCAAATTGAAAACTTTAGTAATGGGGAGTCGTTGAGGTCATTGTTAGCCTGCAATACCCGATACATGTCTATGTCTCTGAAAAGGGAGCCGTTAGGGTCATTGTTGGCCTGGCTGACCGGGCGAGATATTTTGGTCACCTGTATGGCGATGAAGGTTGAGATGATAGTGGGAAGGAATCAACTCTCTTGCTGCGTTGTAGGTTTTTGAGAGCTGAAACCTGAGTCCATCCCCTCTGTTAAAGGTTGTTTTTTCTCCCTTAACATAAATGGCTTCCTTCACACCCCTCTCAAACTACCTGTCTTCTTTGTCCAAAATGTAAACATTCTGTTCCCATAAGTCTTGTCCAGAGGAGGTAGCCCATCTGTGTTGAGCCCTGCATCTGTGGAGAGGTTGTTTGGTTCATCCGATATAAAGATCAGAGCATCCCTCTCTGCATTGCACAGCATATACCTCTTTTGGGTGTTGCTGACCAGCTGGACTCTATTACATCCTTGTTTACTGATTTTGCACATGCCCAATATTATACCTCCATTTAGACAGTCTAGTTATGGCAAATATTGTACAAAGCACTTTGTTTACTGACAAATACAGCAAACAGAAAGCGTACAATGCAGAAATAAAATATAAGCCTGTAGGGTACCATAAAAGCATAGTACATGACCAATTCCTTTTAAATATGCCCCTATTGTCTGTGAAACAGCTCCATGCTGTAAAAAGCTGCATTGCAAAAAATACAGTTACATTGTTAATTTTAACTGTATAGGATCTAAGCTGTAGCTTAGATCCTATACAGTTAAAAATACTTAACCTTAAGTGGTAAAAACTCAATGTATTCTGCGTGCTGTTGTTCTCACATTACTGCCAATGTCGCTAGACAAATCAAATGAGCTGTTCGTTAAATCTTCTTGTTTTGATCTTCTCTTTTTCAACCAACTTTGCAATTGTTGAGTATTTTTATTTTCCAACCCGTCCAATAAAAATTATCTAATTAAGCTTTGGGTACCTTCAGTACTGGTGACCAAGCCAAAAAAAAAAAAAGCGCAGATCAGACACAGATCTGTTGGACATGTTCTGATATCCTACGTGATATTTTTCAGTAAATACAGATTCAGTTATTTGCTCTGCTATCAATAGGCAGACATGCAGCTTTCATCAGATCACCGTGAGACAAATATTATGATTTCAGCAGCAAAATCTGGAAAATGTATTTTCTTGTACAGATATGTCTTCTCACTTTTCCAGGCTTGCATTGTCTAAACAAAGGGAGGCTATTTGGTTTATTAACACATAGAATGTTTGCAAGGATGGAATGACACAATAATTGTTAAGTGCTCTTTTTTGTTGTTTTAACACTTTTGATTCATTTGCCTCACAACTGAAGCTAGCAGTATTCCTATGTTTGTAGGAGACTGTTACTATGCCAAATGGTCATGAGAAACATTAAAATGACACCTGATTTTGTCTAACAGTACTGTTGGAATGATTTGCACACACCTTTATCCTGAAGTAGGGTAATATGTCAACAATTTAGATCTTCCCTGAGCTAAGCAGCTATTTGGCTTTGATGGTGAGTCAGAGTTGAAATATTCGAAAGGCTTGAATAAGTCACTAAAAGAGATATAGTCTAAGGTGCTATGCATATTTAAAAAGTTTTGTTGTAAACAAACAAAATTTTACATTTAGGAATAAAATGATTTGTACTTCTATATCATTTTATTTATTCCCAGGACCCTTAATCACTTTACACTACTTTCATTCATTTACATGCTGATAATGGTAAAGCACATTGCAGCTTCAGCTGATTGACAGAGGGGAGGCTCCTTTACAACCCACATATCACCAACAGCAGGTAAGGTCAGTGGAATGTCTTGCCCAAGGACACAACAACTGAGACAGACAGGATAGGGCCTCAAACCAGCAAACTACCAGTTACAGAACAAAACTTAACTTCTAAACCCACTATGGCCCCATAAAACAAAGATACTTTTGTTGGAAAAACAAACACTGTTGTACATTACTCTCATAAAATAGCACTATCTAACACTCTCTAATTCAAATTCATCTTAATAGAAGCTTGTAAATAAATAATCATGAAAGGAAAAAAAGTATAGAAAGAAGAAAATATTTTCAAAAGTAGATCCGATGGCTCAAACACACACAGATAAAGAAAACATTTGGTTTGGCATTAAAATTGCATAAGACTTTGTCAGCAGGGGAAGTGTGAACCTCCAAAATGTTTTTTTTGGTTTATTTCCCATCTCCCACAGTCAGAAAGAGTTGGTCCCTTTTATATATAATCATATTAAACATAAGATTATAATTATAATCTCTCAGATTGTAATATAATCTGAAAAAGGATTTTTTAATGTATATATATCTCCAGTATGTCAACTCCTTAATAAGCCGCAATTATGTTCTTCAGTTTCATATGCGCTGCTAGACACCTAAATAATCCCTGTTGTATGCTGCAGAAGAGCCGGTTCAGCCCCAGCCCTTTTCACCTCTCTTTATCTTTCTTTCTAACCGAATAAGGGTTGACAAGTTCTTGTCGTTCCTGGCCGGTTGGAGGGAGCCCCAACAAAAGAGCCCTTGTTTGAGTAGTACTCCTGTCAGACTGCACACTTTGATATTAAAAACTTTGCTGAAGGAGGGAGGGGGGGGGGAGTTAGAGTAGGGAGGGAAAGATAAAAAGGATAAAAAACAAACTCCCACTGTCTCAATAATCCATGTCTGTAGGTGTAACCTCATAATGGACCCCCAAATATTTATCCAGTAATAACCAAATAAAACAGCTCTTTGATTCTTGGTACTGTACAGTAAGTCTGATTAGCCTCCAGCAGTATGCCCTGCTAAAACCACCTCCTGGTGTTTGTGTTCCTGAATGGTGATCACACAGACACTTACGCAGAGCCTCCTTGGAGATTTGAATCCTTCTTTCAGACTAGACCTGAGCCATTGTTGGAGGGAAGAAATCCCATGATACAGTACATCATCTACTGCTGCCCTGTCAATCAAATACTAGCAAATGCCTGTCAGTGTCTAAAACATGCACATGCTGGACAAAAAAAAAAAACAAACAGTGTAGAAAAACTTTACCCTGCCCTTAATTTAAACCTGCAACAGATGGCGAAGGCTTGGCATTGGAGCTCAAGAATGGAAATCTGCATATTTGCACCATATATATTTGCTTGAAACACTCAATTGCGTTTTTGCACCATGTTTTTTTCCTCCCACACTGTTTACAATTGATCACTGTTGCACTTTATGGAATAGAAATGTTAATTTTACTGCTAAGCTGCTGCTCATTCACTGTCTGAAAGCTGTACAAAGCTAAATTTCATTTTGCATACACTCTGTGTATACAAAAAGACAATAAATGTTTTCTAAGTCTAAATCTTTTAACGCTTTGATATGCAAAGACCTAAAATGTGGCTATTCAATAAAAAACAATTAGTTACTGACATACCCATCAGTAATGGTAAGATATCTAAACTAATTCTAAATAAATATTAACAAACTATAGAAAACAAAAAAGGTTTTGCATCCTTTTCCTCATACTTAGTCCAAACAGATCCCTGCTGCATTGATTTGTTGCTCATTTAGAAATGACAGGCTTCAATGCAGATGAATGTGCACTCTTTGAAAACAGTAGGGGCAAGCTGCAGCATGTGGGCCATTCAGTAAGAATGCATAAGCAAGTGTAATGAGCATTTTGGATTTTCTTTTTCTCTGCTTGCACGGCGCCGGCTATTATCACAATTCTCAGTGGCCCTCAAGGCAGCTATTACAGCATTTATATTAATTCCCATAGATTGCTTCATTTTGTTCATGCACGCAAAAGAAGAAAATGAAAAAAAAAAAAACCTCAGCAATTACATTTCTTCTTGTGGAGAGAGAAGATGGCTTTGTGAATTGATTTGATTGTTTTTTCATGCTAAGCCTCCTCCTCCCCCTCACAATAATGCCTGCTGGTTGGATACATAAAGTCCCTCTGTACTGAGGCAGACATGGCTCTTGTTGCTTGTTCATTCACATTAGTCGTTGCTCATCTTGTTAATGGCTGTAAGAACATCGGTAGTCCCTGAGGCTCTGACTGGCTGCCGCCACTCGGACCTGCAGCCACAAGCGAAGGGGTGGGCCTTCCTTCACATAGATTTGCGAAAGAATCCCTGAGAACCATAACATCATGGAACAAGCTGCCAAGAGCCGGGCAGATAACAACATAATTGCACCTGGTTTGGGAGCTGACGCCAAAGAGGGATGAGTTTTAAAACTACGGCTGGTTGCGAACTATGAAACAGTTTAGGAAATACAATATACAAGATGAGCTGGATTTGCTACTATTTGTACATTACAGATCTTTTTCCAAGAGACACATTTACTCAGAGAATGCATTACACATGAGGTCTCATAAAAAGACATTATGTAAGTTTTTACTGAAAAATATATTTAAGCTCTGGCCTTTTATTTGACGCTTTATGACTATGTATTATGAAAACATATTTTCTTTAGTCCGACTGTTTTTAATATTCTTTTTTGTTTCTGCATTTTTTATTTTATTTTATTTATTTTTTATTTGTTTCCTACTTGCTTTGATTCTGTTTTATCTTCCTGTATTTTAACCATTTAAAGCACTTTGCATTGTCTTTGTACTGAATTGTGCTATACAAATAAATTTGCCTTGCCTTGCCTAAAACATTGCACTGCGATGGACTGGGGACCTGTCTAGGATGTACCCCACCTCTCGCCAGTAAGCAGCGTGAGATAGGCACCAGCACCCCTCATGACCCTGCTTGGGATTAGTGTGATGGAAAATGGATGGATGTATGGACTAAGAGATTCTTTGATGAGCAGACTGACAACTCAGTGATAATGCCTATTTTCCCCAAATTTACTTTAGATCGAACCTTCCTGCGCTGTTTCTGCTGAAGTGACATAAAGCGCTTCCATGTGAAAAGGGTCCAACCTAGCAAAGAATCGAAAATTTATTGCTCAAGATGGATTTTTTGGATACTCCATATTAATGTGTTTTTACACCATGTTTTTTGATCACTCCCGCAATTTATGTACTGAAAATGTTCATTTTGCTGCTGAGCTCCTGCTCGTCCACAGTCTGAAAGCTGTAGAAAACAAAATGTAAAAATAAAAGTTGTCTAAGGCATGTACTTAATACATACAGTATTAAGGGATGGACCTGTTTTGTTGGTGCAATTTGCATGTTTTCTAATTCATAACAAAGCCTTTGTTTGGGCCACCCTATAAGCCTGGAACTTAACACTACTCCAGAGATTTTGAATTGAGAAAGCTTCCTGAATGGGAAGCGAAACATCTTCAAACTTGGAAAACAAAGTCCAGTGGTTTGTTTTTTTATTTTTATTTATTTTTGGAATGACTATGTACTGGATGACTGAGAATCTCCACTATGCATCGTTTTCAGGCTGTGAGCCAACAGAATTGACAAAGACTACTGGATAGGTGTCAAAACAGAAGAACTGAGGGGAGTCTGGTTGCCTCAGCTTCAATCCTGTAAGTAGTTGACATGACCAGATGACTTAGAATTTACACAAGCTGCTTTGCAGTGTTGCCAGTTAACATAGAGGGAAGGGGTACTTAGAGAATTGAAGCACTTTACCGCTTGATAATCTGAAATTTTCCATATGTTTTGTTTTAGGTGAATCCAGTTTTCACTGGAATTTTCTCGTCTGACGTAAAATCTGGAGACCTTTTCCCCCCAACACTTTCACAAATCTCTTGCAGTCCTTTCAAGTCACATGCAATGACCCTTATGGAAAATAAGATTTGGCCTAAATGTATGACCAGCATTTGCATATTCAGTTCTTAAAACTATTCTGTAAAGAAATTGAATAGGGAAGCTTATTTACCAATTTTCCAATTTAAAAGCAGACTCTTCTAAACTCAAGTCATAAACACTACAGAAATCTTAAAACATCTTAAAGGAATAGTACACCCAAAACATGATTAGCCTTCATTTTCTACTCACCTCCATGCTGAACAACACTCTGGAGTACTTTTTTGATATCTCAAATGCATCTGGAGATCTGGGAGACTTCTTGCTGTCTGCTGACATTCAAATAATGGAGGTCTATGGCGCCCGAGACAGAAAGGTCCACAAAAGTCCACAAAAACTTGTCAATATTCCTCCATACTGCTCGTCCAATGTAATCCAAGTGTCCTGAGTGGGTAGCATCCAGAATTTACTCGAAACGAAGTCATTTAGAACGTTTTAGAGCCTAAACAGTAGTGTATAGGATTTCCTAATAGCGCCCCCATGCGCGCTCACGATTCTACGGAAGCCGGCAGACCAAACCAGCGCATTCAGCTCGGCAAAGAACTCATGCTCTTCCTCAACACTGAAGTCCTCAGACATTTTTCTTTCGTTGTTTCTTTCTTTGCACAGGTAAACAGCACATTTCTTCTTCTACGCTTGCATTATCGGCAGACCAGACGCTGAATGCGCACTTCCTTCCGGTTTGGTCTGCCGGCTTCCGTAGAATCGTGAGCGCGCATGGGGGCGCTATTAGGAAATCCTATACACTACTGTTTATGCTCTAAAAACATTCTAAATGACTTCGTTTCGAGTAAATTCTGGATGCTACCCACTCAGGACACTTGGATTACATTGGACGAGCAGTATGGAGGAATATTGACACGTTTTTGTGGACTTTTATGGACCTTTCTGTCTCGGGCGCCATGGACCTCCATTATTTGAATGTCAGCAGACAGCAAGAAGCCTCCCAGATCTCCAGATGCATTTGAGATATCAAAAAAGTACTCCAGAGTGTTGTTCAGCATGGAGGTGAGTAGAAAATGAAGGCTAATCATGTTTTGGGTGTACTATTCCTTTAATGATGATTTTTTTTAACAGCTGGTTCTAAATGTTTTCCAGGAAAAAGAAGAAGATCACTCTAAAGTTTGCAGCATTTTGCAATGTAATGAACCACACTGGTATATCACTGGTCTCAACAGAGCAAGCAGTGTATTCTTTGGTACAAATGCTGCAGGCATATATGTTTAACTTCTGTCATTGCATCTATCTTCACGTAATTTATGAGTCATGCTGTTTTTTACGGATAAGGGGAATAACAGAGCTCTTTCTTTGTAAAGGGATAGATTTTCCCGCTGTACACTCTGATTGAGTGACACAAATTCTTACATTGCCTGTTTCTAATAGATTGCCACGGATTAGGATTTCTCCATTTTGAGTTTTATAAATGGTAAATTATTAGCCTTTAGAAGTAAAATTGAATTCATGTCTAAATAGCATTTTACTTCCACAATTTACAAAGCTTTTCTATAAGTACCAATAGAATATTAGGACATTAGGAGGATTAAGAGGGTCTGTGTCAAGGCTCAGAACAGAGGACCCTGAATTCAAGGCAAACAGACAATGTGACTGATTTCTCAAAGGCTTTTATTCAAAACAAAGGATGTGCCATAACTGCAGGGATGTCTAAGGCAGGACCCTCTGAAGAGGAAAAAACTCAGGTTAGTGGTCACGTAGATCTGATGGAGGATTATTATGAATGTGTGAGTCACTTACCTGGTCTTAAAGTTCAGTTCTTTTCCAGGGGGAGAGGTGAATTCCAGCAGAACGGCTGCTAGCACCACATGACGAACTCTTCCCAGAGAGTTCCAGATGCTGAAGCCTTGAAGAACTGGATGACAAACAAATCCAAGTAGACAAGGGAAGGCAGGACTTTCCAGAAGGCAAAGCCAAAGCTGGATTCATGGAGATTCACAGGAGTTCGAGCCAGAAGAGCAGAGATCCGAAGAGGTACCAAAGGGAAATCCAGGTCAATGTCAGAAGACAGGGTCGTAAGCAAGCAGAATCAGGCAGGAGTCCAAAGACCGGTCAGGCAAACAGATCAGAGCAGGAATACGCAAGCTCAGAGGTCCAAAGGCATAGCAGGTCAGGATCAGAGAATCAGAACAAAAACAAGTACGCTAGATAACTCTCACCAAATGCTCAAATAATCCGGCACCAGTGACTTCGAGCAGGCAGGTTAAATAGAGCAGGTGACACATGAACAGTGATGAGAAACTGGGTGGAGCTAGGCAGGGGAACGGAATGAAAAATTACGTCAGTCATAAGCTTCAAGGTTATGACAGTAAGAACAGAAAGTATTGTTCTCTCACCTGGACTTGGTCACCAAAAAGAAATATTCTGTTCTTGCTGCCCTGGATTATAAAGTCTTGCAGGTTGTCCTTGAGTCTGGGACCATTTTCCATTTTCTTATGAGGTCTCTGACACCTATATTATAAATATACGGTGGATTGAAGGTCCAATAAGAGTCTCATTAGAGTTGAGCATTTGGTTTCTTTGGTAGCAGGAAATATTCATGTTCTTTTTGCTCTTTTAGTTTCTGCACCTTTAAATAAAAGCACAGATTTCTCTGTATTTATTGAGTATCTGTCTTTAGCGTCTTATAGCTTTAGAGTATACAGTGTCTTGTACAGTAACATTAAATTTTAATGAACCACCAACTTTCTTACTTGAGTGAGGTCCAGCAACAATAATCTAACAATACAAGCTGATTGCCAGAGCAGAATTTTATTTAGTCATTTAAAAAAAAAAACGCTACTTAAAAGTTTGAAGTTTTCTAACCATATACTGTAACATGAATAACTAATATAATTTTTTTTCACTTTTTTATTTCTATGATAATAAAAACTTTTCAGGTTTGTGAACAAATTATTCCAAAGAAATTCCAACATCTTTTTCCAAATCCCCTCTTTCTGTTCCGTCTGCTTCCCCCATTACCCTATGACACCCTTGCTCTCTTAAAGCAAGGTGCTGACAGAGGTTTGCATTCAGAATCTTTCTGTTAAGGCTTTAACAGGAGCCAGATGAAAGACAACACAGATTAAGATGTTAAACTGCCTCATATGGGATGGCACGGACAAGCAGAGCAGTTGGGGCTAGAGAGCAGCTGAAATGCGATACAAACAAAAGCCCAGGAATTTCAGATTAAGACTGTGTTGCCAAGCTGCTGAGATGTTAGACATTATATTAGGAATGGCTCCACCTGGTTTGTTGGGTAGCCCCCCTCGGGCATATTTATTTTTTTAAGAGACCTTTTGGGTGAGAACATTTTTTATATTGCAACAACACTTCCTTACCAAAGGCTGCTTTATCTACAGCAATTGGACTGAAGAGGCCCATCATTTCAAGCAGTCCTTTTTTTTTTTTTGGTATATTTATCTGAAAAGCATTTTATAGCATTAGTCCAAAAGAATTCAATATGCACAACTGTTAAATGGAAGAAAAAAAATATATATATATTTTTACACATAAAAATCCAACATGTAAGGCTAGTTACCTCAAGGGTGAGTTAGAGAATATGGTATTATTCAACAAACAACACCATGAGACATTGTTCCTCCACTGTGCCCTAGGCCACCTCTCAATGGGATGCACCAGGAACAAGATGTTCGAGCCTCCTCAGCTGACTCCTCTTGATGGAGAGGAGAAGTCTCACATTTCAGAGGCCATTCTGAAACCCCTCAAGTCTCTCTTCAAGAAAATTGAAAATTCTTGATAAAAAGCCTTTATGTCATCATTACTGTAAGTAAATACAACATTGAAGTCTTGATAGTTTTCAGACATTGCTGACAATGTTCAGCAGCATTGGACCAAATTTGGCTAAATGTCTGTGTCCATCAGAGGAACACGGTGATGGAATACACTGCTGGTCCATGTTTGGAGCTGTAAAACCTATATAAGTTTAAAACCTCCTTACACTATACGCGTGTTCACAAGTAAATATATCCGTTTCCTTGGGGCTGTTCACCCAATCTTATTCTGATTTTATGTTATTTTGTCATTATCTCTGCACTGATACCTGGTCTGATCTCTCATTTCCCACACCTGCTTAGCTCATCCCAGTTCTTATTATCTGCTCATCTGATCCACCTGCATTACCCTCTATTTAACCAGCCTTCAGACCAGTCATCAGTGCCTCTCGACCTCTGAGCCTGCCTGTCCCTGCCTGATCCATTTGCCTGACCTGTCTTCTGACTCCTGCTTGATCTCTGCCTGCTTGTGTACAGACTGGAACTGTTTCCCGACCACTGAGTTTGCCAGCCCTCATCCAGCCTGTCAGCCCCAAAACCTGCAACTGTTACCAGACTCTGTCTTGGATTCGCCTTCAGCTTCCCCATCGGTTAAGGCTTCGCCCTTTGGATTATCCTGCCTGCATCCATCTGCTTGGTTCTGATCTTCTGCCTGCCTGTCCTCTGACCTCCAATACACCGGCGTCTGGGACTCGCAGTGCGGCAACCGCTGGACCACGTTGGCAGCCAGTCGGCCGGAACAATCCTCTACCTCGGGACTCAGACTGAACTATAAGACCAGGTTAGTGACCCACTCGTTTGTGATCATCCACTTTCAGAAAGATGTGGTCACTAACCTGCTGTCTCCACCGGTAGAGGTTCCTGCCTCAAAACACAGATGCCATCCACCTGATTCTGTCGTTAACAAAACTGTTAAGGCTACCTCTGTTTTGTCTACCTCGAATTACTGGATCCTTCTGTTCTGAGTTGTGATAGTTATTGGCATTTCCTCTGTATGTGTCTACTCTGTTCTCTCCTGTAACTTCTTGTTTAATGTTTATTGTTTTAACCTGCCTTAGGACACCAGATGCAAGTTAGCTTTTGTGCTAATTCTGGCATATTTACATTGATGCATTAAGCTGACATGTTGATTAATGTGCATTGTCTTAATTCCAATAATAAAAGAAGCTGTTCTGCTCAGACTTTCCCAAATGACTGAGCTTCTCGCTTATTCTCAATCAGAGCAACACTAGAGCAATACTGCCAACAAAATTATCTTTTACAATTACATAATGTTTTTGGTCAAATCTAAAAAGTCTCTGTAAAGTTAAACTGTTATCAATTCCTGGAACAGTCCTTGAACAGGACCAATGGTTTGAATGGTCCTGGGACTGTGACCTACCATACATATCATTTAATGAAAGTACCGTAAGAAACAATTGCTGTTAACAATGTTTGCAACAAAGAATGCAACACTTACATCCAATTAGTGATTACATTTCTCCCATGAAATGTTTGTGCACCCTGTACAACGATAATAAAATAAGCACTATTGTTAAATTACTGAAAGCTATTGTACGCAGCTGCACTGGTATTTGCCCTTACAAAAAAACCCAAAAACAATTGAACTATCACAAAAATCAGCCGTATTTGTTTTGCAGGGCTTTTAAGTTGAAATGAAATTGGAAAATAGCCCATTTGCATATAAAAAGCAACAGTCCCCAGATTCCTCCTTTCTCAAAATACCAAATCTGCTCAAATGAGGTTGGAGGGATTTTTCTTTCTTTCTATTTTTTTCCAAGCTCATTGCAAACAATGTGAGTAGAGCTATCTCTCTCTGCAAGACAATTTCCTGCTGTGCTTCATATGTTTTGATGAGTCTGTAGTATTTGTCATAAAACACATGTTATAGCCACTTTGATATGTTAGTTTGAAAGCACACACATAAACTAAAGTGGTCACACACACACACACATATATACACACACGCGCACACACACACACACACATTCCTGGCCCCTTGCTGGCACAAATACACTCAACAGGCATGTCAGTGTGGAGACAGGCAGTAGTGTGTGCCCCAGGAATGCGAAACCTGACCTGTTGGCTGGAATTCGAGCCTCCTCACTCATCCTTACTCTTCTCAGAGATATGCGCTCTCAGGGTTAGCCTTACGCTGTCCAGCAGGTTTCAACAGCTACAGTGAGTCAAGATTTGGCACCAGCTTAATGAAAATCTTACATGACAGAGTGCGGTTTGGCTTTCATAATATGTGCTATGTCTAAACATTAGGTTTTTGTTCGAATTGCACATAAAAATATAATGATGCTAATAAATATAATGATGTTCTTAGGATTAAGAGGCGCTTTGAAATGAGAAAATACAGCTTTTTAACTGAGCCTTGAAAGAGATGTGGCTCCTCTGCAAGCAAAGAAATACAACAAAACAGAATCATTAACATGAATGTCTTAGCTCCCACAGGGAGGAAAGAGAAAATCCATGGAAAAGAACGTTAGGTCGGGCCTAGAGATGGTTTTTTGCCAGCTCCCGCCACCCAATCAGCCCCAGTATGCGCAACCACCATCCCTACAAGCCAAACCTCAAGTTGGAAGCTTGGAAGGTATAGCAGAGTGACTGCATTTCCTGAGTCCAACCCATTTCAACTCACAATATGGAACATATTAGGAGGCTCTGGAGAAAAGAAGGGGGCGCAATGTTCCTAGATGTTCTCTTTTTTTCTCAACCGCTCAGGAGGCAAAACAATAATTCTGTTGGGTCTTCCAAATAAACACACTAGTTTTGATGAAAGAGGTTGTGGAAACTTCGAGGAGATTGATGAACATGAGACGCTTTATTCTACAAGATTATTATATTAGAAGGCAGCATGTTAGTATGTCTGTTGCTTTGCATATGCAAAAAATCTGACTCACAGACAGCGAAAACCACAACCATACCAGCTTTAACGCTTTCTGGCACACTACTAAAATACCCTGGATACATAAGCTAGGTCTAATAAACCTTATATTGTTTTGGTTTTTTTTAATTAAGGAGAGAGAAATTTCTAAGATAGTGAGAACTCATGATTACTGAAATATTTAAGTCTAAAACACATCACTTGCATCTGACTCTACAACCTTGGATATTTTTTCTTTTTTTTTATGTTTTGTAACACTGGCTGCATAAAAGGTCCCTCTATGGAGCACTGACTGAACTAGATTGAGCATTCATGGTAAGGTATGTCCTAAAATTTCCTCCTCCTTAAAGCCAGGTAGTGAAAATTATGTGTGGTTGCTGCTCTAACAAGCTTAGAGAAGGTCATTGTTTCATTAATCTTTTTGATTTTAATCTTTTTTAATTCTGAGCTTCTATGATGTGTAAGTACCCTGTTTATTGAAATGTTTTATTGATTTTTTTATGTCTGAGGTTGCCCTTCTTGCTGTATAAGACATTCCAGAATTGGAGGAAATTTAATGTCCCCTCCTGAAAATTTTTAATAAATCATAGGCATAATCCCTGTTATGTAAATAATAGCTGTGCTTACAAAAATTTAAATTTGATTAGATTTGATTCCTTAATATCATTTATGATACCACAAAGCTCTAAATATAACCCTGAAATTTTCATGATCTTGGCACTGATGTATGGCTTGATTACTCATTTCATTTACCTAGTAAACAAGCGCCGCCCAGTTTTGTCATTACCACTCATCTATTTCACCTGCTCCAATTTCTATTTAACCCGTCCTCTTCCAGTCATCAGTGCCAGATTATTCAAGCCCTTGGTGAGAGTCTTCTAGCAAATCTAAGTGTGTTCTAATTGCCGAATCCTGACCCGTTCTGCCTTCGGACCTCTGAGCCTGCCTGTTCCTGTTATAATCCGTTTGCCTGACCTGTCTTCGGACTTCTGCTGGTTTCTGCTTGTTAACCAAACCTGGAACTGTTTCCTGACATTGACATGGATTTCCCTGTGGTATCTCTTCGGATCTCTGATCTTCTGGCCTGGACTCCTGAGCACCTCCCCAAAAGTTGCTTTGGTTTCGCCCTGCAGATTATCATGCCTTCCTTCATCTATTTAGATCTGATCTTCTGCCTGTCCTTCAACCTCCGTGACTTCAGCATACGGGACTCTCTGGTCGGCCCCTGTCGGGTCTTCTCGGCAGCCGACCGGCTGGAACCAAACTTGTTCTCTGGGGAAAGACTGAACTTTAAGAACGGGTTAGTGACGTTCATAATCATCCTCCGCCAGATAGACGTGGTTAATAAACTGTGTTCTCTTCCTGCAGAGGTTCCTGCCTTAGACGACCTCACTGTTCACTGCAGACCCGTTACTTTTAATAAACGCTTCTTTAAGATATAAAACTGTCTGTCTGCTTTGAAAACTGGGTCCTCTGTTCTGAGCATCGACAGAAATTGCTTTTGATACTGGTCTCTCCCTCATGATGACAAAGTTACAAATCAAATACAGTATAGCAAAACAAGATAATTTTACTGTGAGATCTTTTTGATATGATTTAGCTGATCCATTACTAGACATACTCTATATGTTAGTAGTTATGCTCTAAAGTCATGCCCCTCATGATATTTGGAATAACAAAAACGTTTAAAGCCATATGGAGAATAAGAAAAGGAAAAAGTCAACTACAAGACTCAGCAGAAATTACATGGTAAGATTGATTGCTCTGATAATTTTTTTTCATATATTCTTAATCTTTTCTGCCATAATGTCACCCAAGGCAGTGAAAACCATTACTCATAATAAAATATAAATACTATCATTGTTCCACATTTGCTTTGATTTGCGACTGTCAAGGGATGTATCCCTTTACAGTCAGTGTGCTGAAATACAATATTTCTTTGTTTAATGTTTAATTTTTACAATTTTTGATAGTTTTTATGGACTATAACTACTTTTTCATTACCATTAGAATTTGTAACAACTTCCTGAATGTCGTAATTGACTATTATAATAATATATGGATTATATTAATCCATATAATTTTTCAGGTGCCTGAGTATATGTAACACATTACATAATTGATGTAATGCCTCATAAAAAGTGTGCGGTCAACAGATGAGCTGCAAAAATGTATTTTATAATACTTTAGTACCTGTTTGTTATGAAAGAAGATTTTTTCTTTTATATTGGAACCTTAATTGTCCTCAAATCCTGGAATAACCCCTATACGCACTTTGCATTTCCAAACAAACCAATATGAAATAAATCTGGCTGGTTTTGTTTGAGATTCAAATATCTGAATTTTTATTTCCCAAAAGCATATATGTTTTACTCTCACTAGCTACGTTTACATGCGCAAAATTTCCCCGATCCGATCCAAACTTTGGTTGATCAGAAATTCAAAATCTCCGTTTACATGGACACTAAATGAAATGATCCGATCATGACGTGTGTATACATGTACCAAGCGTTGGATCAGATTAAACCTTTTAAGCATGCGCAGAACTTCCTGCCAAACTTGGCAGTTCTGTCTGCGTCTGGTTTTTGGGAGGCCTGACAAACGATGCGCTCGGAGCGAGCGGAAAGAAAAACGGAGAGAGGAGGAAAAAAGCGCTTGGCAGCGAAATGTCCGAGAGAAAATGTAGAGAATGAGCGATTGAACCGGCGTGAGAGAGCGAGTGGGCTGTGGAGAGAGAAAAGAGGAAGAGGAGGAGGATAAATTCCTGCTTCCTGCAGCTTTAAATGAACTTGAATGTATAAGTCGGCGTTCCTAGACTCCTCCCGCCATGTTGTTCACAACAAGAGCGAGAGCGACCGGTGGTTTCCTGTTGTTGACAAGGCGGAAAAACGTCACGCTGACGTCGCACACATGCGCAGTGAAGATTATTTTACTCTTAAGATCCGAATGGGTGTTTACATGGACGCCAATCAGAATGGCGATCGGCAAAAACCACCTCTCTCTTTCGGAATTAAATTTATTTCCGATCGGACCGAATCGGATTAGAATCTTCAGTCTGACATGTTTACATGAAACATTTTTGATCTGATCAGGCCTTCAATCCGATTATTTGTGTCCATGTAAACGTAGCTCATGTGTCTCTCTTCCCATGCAAATAATGGCCTTCCTATGAAATTTATTTAGCTCCAACCAAAATAGACCAGTGGTCTGTATCTGTTAGACCTATGCCAGCCTAGTTGCAGAGAAACATGCGCTGTCTGGCTAGCCCCATCCGTTTTGGCCACGGAATTCCTACGACTATGTATGATGCGATTTTTTGTTGGATCAGATGCTCCCTTGTGTCAAGTTTTATCTATTCCGTACCAGTATGCACTGATCATGTTAATAATACCATGCAGACAGTGGTGTCGGGTGCAGGAGTTTGCCCTGCAGTCGGAGTGTTTCAATCAGTTCGAGCCCTGGCTCCGGCTTTCAGTGTCGGTAGCTCCTTGGGTAAGACACCTCCCCTGCATTGCCTACTGACGGTGGTCAGAGGGTCCAGTTGCACCAGTGTACAGCAGGCTCAGTTAGTGAGCCCCAGGGCAGCTGTGGCTACAATGTAGTTTGCCACCATCAGTGTGTGCGTGAATGACTGAATGTTGTGTAAAGCGCTTTGCTCAAGTCTCCTGACTTAAAAAAGCGCTATATAAGTACTGGTCATTTACCATTAACTAAAAACTCGAAAGAAAAAGACCCTGATTATTTCTAAAATTACAGCTACCTCTGTCAGCATGTAGCATTTTGTGTTAAGCATTCAGTTTCTAGTCCATGTGGATACACTACAGGTTTTTAAAGATATTCAGGCAAAAAGGTTTTTTAAAAGTGCATTTTTCTCTAAAAAAATGTCTACATTTGAATAGAAACTGCAAACAAAACAGAACATTACTCTTTTGAAAAATATCTGTGTTAGTGACAAAATTGTGTTATATCAAACATTTCTAATATCCGTTAACTTTTTGTAAGTTTTGTTCTCAGTATGTTATCTTGGATAAATGGTGGTGCAACAACTATGTTAATACGTAAATAATCAGCAGCTTCTGTGTAAACAACCACCCAATGCAAAAGTGACAATTCTTACATTACATTCAACTGTATCAAACATCAAGATTTTCAGATGTTTGCTGTGGTTTGGGTCTAGAAGCAGGAGCAGTTAGGTCTAGCTTCCAATGTCCAACAAAATGAAGACACCAGATCTACAGCAGATTCAATTGCAACTGCTTCTAATCTTTAACTCAAACTTACTTACAACATTCAATATCTTAACATGTTTATTCAGGCTTTTAAAAAAAATTGAATAAATTCACCACCATAAAAACCCTGAGGCTTTTTTACTTTGAGTCATAGGCAGCAACAACTGAGCCTATGGGTGTATCCTGGTGTGCGTGTGCTCAAGCTGTGGCATTCTTTTAACCTCTGTGGAAACTCACTAAAATAAATCCATTTCATACGTCAGAGAGGCCCCTTTACACCCTGTAATTACCGAGGGGAGGGGAGAATCTGTAGTGGAGCATCAGGACGGGGCAGCTTCAGGCTTCTGAAAAGCCACCCAAATGCTTACTCGGGCCTAGTCCAGGTTTAGTTAGAGCCCGGAGGCAAAGAGGCAGAACCAAGGTTTCTCATTTAGCAGACACAGACAAAATACAACTCTGGCAGCCAGACTCAGCATAACATTAGGAACAAAGTACCAAATATAATGTTTGATACCTGAACAAAAACACACTACCAACCTTGGAGCATGACTGATAGAACAGTCCCACCGGGTATCATTTACTGGCCTAAATTCAGCACATCTGATGTGGAAAAGTACCTAAAAGAGTAAGCCTCTGTATCCCCAACTTGCACTGCACATTAGCCCATAATCCCCCTCAGAGAGCGTGGATCCCCTTTGTGCTTGCATGTGCTAGCATGTTCAGTAACTGGTGAGCGTGGCAGCTGCAAGGGGCCATAATTAACACCCTGAGCTGAGGTGAGAGATCTTCAGTCGTTCCTGAGACACAGAGAAACAGGAAGTGTTCCAGGCAACTCTGTGTAGTACCTATTTTGTTTCAAAATGTGCTATTATCTCAGTGTGCCTTGACGGGGGCCTGATGTCCAGATCTGCACAGTTTAAGTTGACCTCCATCTTCTGCTTGTTTGTTTTTCTAGAAGAATTCAGTGATATCACTTAAATATCCTTTGGTGCAAATAGTGAACCTAGAGAACGAGAGGTTTGAGGAAGCTTACAGACAAGAATCTACAGCCAGAAAAATGCACTGAGGCCTTGGCGGGACAGTTAGCCATAATGACGGGGTTTTGAAATTTTGTCTAAGCTTTAAAAAAAACGAGTAAGTGCCTACAACAAAGCTTGATGCCATTTCTTTATGGTCACAAGGCTGGATGATCTCAAGGTGTGCTTTCAGGAAAAAAAAGTAGGTTTTTGGAGTATCCTCCTATCTATAATTTGAGTGCAGGTGGGAGAAATTTACTCTATAAAGCAGCCCTGCTTGAGAAGCTGTACTATGCTGCATCATTGGAGGAGGAGCTTGTGATGACAAACAACTTTGGTATGCCTCTGTCTTCCTACCATTTGTTTCAAAGCAGTATTTTAAAATCCTCACAGCCCCTTAAATGAATCATCTATATTGTAGTCATTGCTCCCAGGTAAGTGATCCATCCATCTATTGTTGCTTGCCTTATCTGAGATCAGGTCTTAGGGGTAACAGGTCAAGGCTGGGGACTGAGACATTCTTTTTTGCTAGTGCTCCTCATTTTAAACCATCCCAAGGCTCAAAGGATGCTCAAAGGAAAATGCAGTTTAGCATGTTCTTCCCCAAAGATGAGAACTAGCTTGGAACTCGTCTTCTAGGCTGTATTTTTAATGAACGGGGCCATCTGTGTAGTTAGTTAACAGATAACTTTTGTATATTTGCTTCTTATTGTATGTCTACTTCTACCAGAAGCAATAATCCAGAAGCAAACGGCAAGGAACTCAGGAACAATAAAAAATAGAAACTTGGGGAAACAAACATAAGGAATCAAGAGAATCCAGCAAACAGTAACGGCAGAGGAGGAGTCTATAAGCCAAACAGAACAATAAATTGAGTGTGGACACAAGTATCTAGAAGGGATCTAATGGAAAGGAAACTAGAGAGGGCAGCAGGAAGTAACTCAGAAATACAACAGTGCTTAAATATAACTACAAAACAACTTAGATGACGCTAAATAGATATTAAACTAATGACTTAGAAAACACAAAAAGACATAAATCAAAGTGTAACTGAAAGCCCAAAGTGAAACTCGGAACAGAGCCAAAAATCAGTGTAAGCGGCTACTGAAGAGTCTACAACAAAATGCAAGCGAAAATCTTCGCCTCCAGGAGGAGCTTGTCTTGAAAGTCAAGTGCTCAATTCTTTTAACTGGTTTTTATTGACAGAATCTTTTAAACCAATCTGACGGAATAATGTTTGTATAGAGTGTTTTAAATTAGTGCTATGTAAATAACCTAAAATAAATTGTATTGGATGTGCCTAGAATATCTCAAAAGATACAAATTCAGGAGATGTGCTGATTCAATACCTGAACCAAAGCTGAATACAGTGCTTCTGTTTAAGTGTGACCCCAAAGCGCTATACAGTATTTTCACCCATTGACACATACGATCATGGTGGAATGCTATACTGTAGCCACAGCTGCTTTGGTGCATGATGACAGAAGCGAGTTTGCCATTCACAGACACCACTGGGCCTTCTGACAGCCATCAATAGGCAAAGTGGGTGAAGTGTCTTTACCAAGAACAAAATAACTGAGCAGGCAGAGCTGGGGTTTGGCTACTCTGTGGCTGCAGGTTGATCTCAAAGGCTCTTTCTCTCCACCGTATCAAGGAAACTAAATCCAGGCATACACTGTATGATTTTTCAAATCCACGTCGGACTGAGCTCCTTAGTGAGATTGCGCTCCTTGGACTCATCTATCCAGAAGCCAAGCGAGTAGAAGAAGAATATGAAGATTACTAGAGTGAAACGCGCTGCCTTGGCAATTTGTGCAATTAAATAAAAAGAAAAGGCGGCAACATTTTTGGACAAATGCATGGCTGACCAAACGTGGCTACTACGGACTGTCAATTTTACAGACAGAACTCAATTTTACTCGCACCCCCGCCATGATTCTGTGTTTTCAACTGAGAGAAAGAAGAAGAAGAGTCCTTGTTTGCGATTACCCACTGAGCGATTTGCCCACGACGGTCGACTGAAAATCAAACATGTTTAATTTACTCCCGACCTCACAATTCCTGATCGGGAGGTGGTTGTAAGAGGCTGATCGCCCCTGAAAATTCTCACACGACTGGAAAGTCGCTTCGAAAATCGCACAGTGTAATTCTGGCTTAATTAAAGTTACTGTTATCTAGATTTTTGTTATTTCAGTCATGATCTGTATTTGATGACAGGGGCCTCTTTCTTAAAATACTTTTGCCATGAAACTGCAAAGAAGAGTACTTCTCTGAGCTACCACTGAATGGTCGAAAATCACTAATCTAACCCTATACCCTAGACACGTAAGGTGTCAAAGACTATAGAAAACCAATGCCGAGTTCCGACTGCTGATGGCTTGGATCAGTTAACTGTGCCGAACCTGGTTCCTTCTACCATACTACTGCTCTCTAGAGGAAAGAGTCAGGGGAAGAAGGCAGTGTTTGGTTAATTTACTTAACAGAGTCGGCCTTATTAGGGCTTACAGACGCAGGAAACAAAGACAGACATTGAGGCTTATCACACTGCTAAGCAGAATCATCACTGGAGACTGTGTGGCAAGGTAGGATTTTTATGAATGTCTGACATTTCATGATTACGGAGGCTGACTGTAAGGAGATGACGCGTTCTGCTCATGTGATCTTTATTATCTGAGAACCGTACCAGAACTGAACCGCGGCGCGCACTACTGATGAACTAATACCAGTTTAGTGCGGTTCGTTTGTGTCTGGCGCGGGCTGGTTCAGTTTTGCGTGCCATTTGCACTCAACAGTTATCTCAGTTACCATGCTTGGATCGATCTCGGCACGGGTTCAAAACGGGAGTGTAAATGGGGCATAAGATAGCATCCTGGGGCTAAAGAAGTACCGAATGGAATACACAATACTCTTGGCTGAAGTCCAGGGATCTGTTGTGTATAACTGCAAGCAACAAGTGTGACCTCGGTCTTTGCTCTTCAATACAGATAAGTAACATTTCTGTTCATTTCAGTCCTTAGGTGAAACATATGGATATGTTGAAAAGCCATTTAATTCTTGCCTTTTAATGTGTTGGGAAGGCACTGTTAAACTGCCTGCTTTTTTCTTTTCTTCAGTCCTCTTCCTTAATTTTATGTCACTTTAGTATTGCTACATTGGCCCTGATCTGAATATTAATCTGGGGCCCCAAAGTGAAAAATGTGATCCACCTTTTCTATTTGAGATTCATCATCTCAGGCTAAGAGGAGCAGAATCTTAGCTGGGCGTATAACTGCTCAAATGAAAATAGAATTTTTTACCTTAATGACAGCAACTGAATTATAATATCTACAAAAAGAACATAACTATCACATGACTAGGATCTTTTTTCCTTTGCGAATAGAAAAACATTTCCTATGTTCTCAATGGCATTTGCTGGAGGCCAAGGTTACTGTGCAACTCATCTGCTAATGTTTTGCCACCTATTGGAATCGCTATGGTTCAGACACAGTATGCTTTCTTTACTTCCTAAGTAGATAAAAAGGTTCTTAGTATTAACTTGCAATTTAGTGAATAGCAAAGCAAAATGGCCCCTTATTTTGTGAGGTGCATGAGACAAGCTCATTCTTTTCCAAAAGAATAAGTAATAAATACCATTCCTTAGCTCATGAAGCATGCAGAGTTGCTTATATGGTTTTTCCCTTTCTCTGCATTTTACCCGTTGTTACAGTCTTCCTGCCACAACTATTTGAGTTTAGGAGTAGGGCAGAGAAGGCGCCTTACAAGAGATGCAGCCAGGATGGAAGTTGTGTTGTCAATTGGCCTCTCCCCTGACTATTTAATTGGACCACCTCTTATGGCGGCTTCTGGGCTCAGCTCACTGTGTCTTAACTCCTCAGCACCGAGTGTAATAGAGTGTCAGTTCCTCTCCAACAGTGATGTGGGCTCTTTTTCCCATAGCAAAGACACAAAGGAGAAAGATAATGGCCCCCAGTTGTAAGGAAGAGAATCTAGGGAGAGGCTAAAGTAGAGTGGAGCCACTCCTCTCTGTCGTTTGAACTCTTCATAGTTCTGGCTCCAGACAGGCAGCAGGGACATCGGAGACTGATAGAGTCTTTATGGAGGAGGTGCAGGACAGAGACATGCACTCAGAAGCACAAATAACCATAGACAACTGTTTTCAATAAAATATTTGATACACTATCATTTAAACAAGACTCCTTTCAAAACAACTTAAAAATACACCGATAATTGTGTAAACATACATAAGCATAAACGTACACACTCTATCGGCCTCTTTTAAGAATCTGAGTGTCTCTGAATGCCTCCAATGCTGAATGCTGGCAAAGAACTCTACACCCCTCCTCTCATCACCATCACCGCCAACCTGACAACCCAACACCAGCAATTATGAAGGAAGCCAGCTAAACCACATCCAGTTTGGCTCCGGTTTTTAAGATTCCAGCAGGCTTGTAAAACTTCCTGGTTTCTCTGCAGACATTCCAGAATCGTTGTGAAGGTTTTAGGGGTGCCATATCCATTTCTAGTTTAGAACATGGTCCATTATAAGACATGACAGCAAAGACACGACGAAGAACCTATTGGAATTATGGCCAAACTACTGAGACTGAGTCATTCCAATTTTTTTCTTCAACATTTTCCCAAATGCTTTGGCTCTTCATAGTTGTCATTACTCAGGCTCCTCAGGACCTCAAGGACATCTGGATCAGTGGAGCTAGCTCATCCTTCAAATGTAATAAAAAAGAAGCTGTAAATGTTAGAAGATGCCATCATCCAATGCCTCCATTTATTAACTCTTATGTAGCTGCAACAAATAAAGGGATCACACAACTTTTCACCATTGCCTATTCCTGTTTGGTTGAGCAAAAGAAGTAGAATCGGATGCAAAGATCCATATGAGCATGGGAGATCACATATATTTTAAACTGAGGCAGTTAAGTATTATCGAAACCTTTACGATTTAATAAAAAACTACTCAACTGCACGGTTAAATGCAAAACAACATAAATCAAGGTGAGGTTCCAATTTAAAATTTGACTAACTTAATAATAACCTGGCAAACCAGACTGATAATGCGCAGTGAAAAGGATTAGTTACAGTACACACACTATCAATCTGGAACTCTTCTCCAATCCATTCTGTTCTGAGAAAGGAGGGAAATTCAGCAGAACTTTTAGAGCTGATTGGGCCAAGTGACAGCTGTGGCTTTCCAACAAAGCTTTGGTTTTAGCCAATCACAATATCAAATGAAGTAGCAGCAGACTCCATGGGAAACCACGGCTTATGCCTTTATGCTCTTGCTATTCAAAGATGAAATTGTGAATTCTGAGAAAACAAATGTTATAGCAAAAGCTACACATATGTGTTCCTGCACTGCTATGCTTATTATGTGCTCGGCACCTCATGTTTTATCACAGCTATACGTCCTGACTAAGAATACAATACTGCAACATGATATGGGTCAGACTGAAATGGTTAAACCGGCAGGAATAACAAAAGAATTTAGCTTGCAACAAGTTTACCTTAACAAAACCTTTTTAAAAATAAGCACTATAGTTAACAACATAAGCTGTAAGAGGTTAAAGCACTGTAAACTTTTAAAAGTAATTAAGTCAGCATCTCAAAATAATCGCAAAATAGTGAATATAAGAGAATAGCAAAAAAAACTGCAAAAAAATTAATAATCGTGTTACTATTTGGGTTGTTAAGCAAGCTTTTTACACTTTGTAGGCTATTTATAATATATGTATAATTACCACTTTTTAAAACCTTCATAGGGAGAAGACTAGGTCCAGAGACTTTATAGGTTGAACATGTCTTTACTAACTCTTTAAATAATGCAGCACTATTGATCGTTTCTAAAGATTGTAAAATGACATTAAAACATGGCTGTTTATGAGTGATTTATAAGTTATACAAGGCTACTGTAAAGTGTAGCAAGAGACGACAGGAATGTATGTGACCAACCAATAATGGAGACCAAACAGAATCAATATGCGAATACTTTATTATCAATGTGTGAATGGTGTTAGCTTTTCATCTGGATATTAATAGTATATGAAAACTATACACCAAATCCAGGCTCATCCTAATTTTGCTGTATAATTTCACAAGTATATATATATATATATATATATATATATATATATATATATATATATATATATATATATATATATATATATATATATAAAACTTGCCAAAGTGCATTTTCTGTTTTTCCTCATGTCCATATACACATTGCACCATACATAAATAATGACATTGTAAAAATGACTTTGTATTTACATGTATAATATATATTTCATATAATATATAAAACTTTATATTAAATCTAGGTAGATGATATTTGGGATAGTTTGTGGGATCTGTTTGTGTTATCTATGGTTGTTGAGGAGAATCTCCAGCCAGCAGGGGCAGGAAGTGATGAACTGTCTTGAATAACAGGGGCCCCAGCCCTTTGCAAAGCTGATACGCACACTGTTGGGGTCATAGGGTCCGTCTAGGAAGTCAGAGTCTGGGGAGTGCCTCAAGAGGCACGAGCGCTCATAGTCAAACACTTTGATGGAGTATCCTGGCATCACTTTTCGCACAACAAGAGTTCTGCTGTTGGGCATGTCCAGCGTAGGAGAGTTGACAAATATAGGGTGCTCGCTTCGATTGTAAGCCCAAATGCCGTCGGGCTCTTTGCTAAGAAGGATACCATATCCAATTTTGCCCCGTGTGCGTAGAACGGTGCTGCTCCGGTGATCCAGGTTGAGCTGGCCCAAGCAAAAGCCTGTTCCCTGAGGTAGGTCATAGAAGATACTGACGGAGTGCTCATACACTGTGTAGAGGCGGCCCACGCGTGTTCGGTGCTCCCAGTATGCCACGTTACACCAGTGGCTTTGCTTTGGGGAATTTGGTGACATGCTGGCATCTGGAAGAGACAGAGACACTCATTAACTAAGATATAAACAAATGTAAACAGAGAACTTCACAAGAAAAGCTTACATTTTAAGGGATTAGCTGCCCTTTTATTGTTTCTAGCAGATGGACACCCTACAAAAACGGCTTAAAGAGATACTCTAATGAAACATAATCCTTGCATCAATATCATATCACACTAACACAGTAATATGCATACCCTAAGGGTCTACTGAGGTAAGTCAAGCTAAGAATCTGCACTTCCACACTCTGTCTCAGGAGGGCACTGCAATTATTAACTACTGGCCACCCAACAAAGTTACCCAATTCTTTTACCTCATGCAATTTTAAAGTAAATCATGTTC
Source organism: Cyprinodon tularosa (assembly GCF_016077235.1). Lineage (NCBI taxonomy): Eukaryota > Metazoa > Chordata > Actinopteri > Cyprinodontiformes > Cyprinodontidae > Cyprinodon > Cyprinodon tularosa. The sequence goes on along the minus strand of NW_024038437.1, from coordinate 120,147 downwards.
ACTCGAATAAAATTAGGTATAACTACTTACACGAGATGACATGAAAGCTGCATTAAAACCTTTCGAAAAGTTTATTTAAAGCCAACAATTACTTCATAATGTGTCATTTGGTTCCAATGGAACAACATTGGCATCTTGCTCCTAAACATCTAAGCCCAGTAAATCAGCTTCTTAATTCAGTTTCATGGCTGCAGTCAGTGAGGTCTTTTCAGTGACAGCCCTCAGCACTCCACAGTGAGTTACTGCTCCCAAGGTAGACTTCGATCTTTAGCATAAGACACACATACTGCTCCCAGAGACAATCTCAGTCCACTCTGCCCATAGCTGTTCTACATTTATATAGCTCATAAAATCTGTGGTATGACTAGGGGAGAGGGGCCGGTGGACATGGAAGAAAGAGGAATGAAGCTCAGGGAGAATTCCATGATCTCACATCCGTTCCTTCTCCCTCCTCTCCTAAAAAGTAAAGGAACCCCCTTTTTCTGCTCCACTCTTCTTGGTCACATTCCACAGGAGTGTGTGTCTGTTTGGGGGGGTGATGGGAGTAGGCCAGGCAGGGGGTCCCCCTCCCCCTTTTACCCAGCTCTTCCCCCTTCTGTGGGCCCAGGGACGGCATTCAGCTCCCTGACAACTTAGCACAAGCCTGTGACCCGTTGACCCCCCACCCTTCATGCTATCAGCTCCCATTAACTCACACACAGAGTGATGCCATTATTTTGCTTCAGAGAGTCTATTGGCACAGAGGATTTAAAGCCTGGGCCTGTGGCCCCATTCCTTTCAGCCCTTCTGCTCTCAGGGCTTAATGACCGCCCGCCCCATTAACAAACGCCTTTAAGGTGGAGCGTAGTGGATCCACAGAGCACCAGAATGCCTCACTCACCTCCTACCCAACTACAGCTTTCTGCTGAGTGACCCACACTAGTAAAGTTTATTCAAAGATTAGCAGAAACGTTGAACAGGCTTGCACAGACAAAAATGCCTGCTGGTCCAAGGCACTCTGAATGACGTGCAGAGGGTAGAGTGGGGCAGTGGGGGGAAGCTGTAGACAGGCTCTCTGTGTGTTTGCGCACACACTGATGGCTGAAATGACCCCCTCTCTTCAGGGGCCCCAACATGCATGTGCCATTAGTGAATTCCTCACTCCAGCTTCTCCACTCTGAGTTTGGCTTTTACTGCGGCTCAGCCTGGCCACACAAAGAACTCAGCTTCAACTCATTTATGGCCCGCTGTTGTCTGAAATCAAACGGAGCCCACACATCAAGGTAAACTCACTTTGAAACAATACACAGATAAAAAGAGCCAAATGGTTAATGTCTAAAAGAGGCTTGTTAATTGTACCTATTTTCCACACTTAGCCTATATCAGGCAGCCAGAGGCAAGAAAAAGCTGGAAGGTGTATGAGCAGAGCAAAGTTTAATGTGTAATTCGCATTAGCGCTCCATCAGCCAATAATTTAGCCAAAACTTGACTATGTTCTTGTTCATTTCACACAACAAAAAGCACTTTTATTGTCTTAATAAGTTCAAGAGACCTCTTTAAAGGTTACATTTTTTCCCAAACACAGACTGTGTTTTTAAACTGAAATAACTTAGAGCCCTTTTGGATACAATGCAGAACCTTTAACTTAATTTCACAAACTAACTTTACTGGGTATGAAACCTTAATTAGTAGTGCTGGACCATAAACTGACCCAGACGCAGATCCAAGCAAAGCCGAGAACAAAACTCAAAGTTCTGACACAAGGAGGAGAAGTCAGGGCGTGTCCTCCTCCCCCTTCCTCACCACAACACGGACACCCAACTCTCCCAGTCTCCAAGTCTTGCTTTTTAAGAAGGTCTGCTTTGGGCGGAGCGATGACGGCTGGGAGCAATTACCGGAGTTCTGCATCCATTTAACCCTGCCGCCTTTTAACAGCTCAGTTTACCCATTAGAATTGTAGCGCATGTTATTATTGTTATTTTATTCTCAAAAGCCTCTCCTCTTAGTGTCAGTCTTAGGGATGTAGGGCCTGGCTGCATCCTGATTGCATTTTCTACTTTGTACAGCCAAAGGCAAGGATCTGCACACTTGGAAGAGATCAAAAGCCTAAAAATCTTTGCTAAGTGTTTACTCTATGATGTTTTATTTTTTAATCAGGAAAAAATGGTCTAAAGCAGGTAGCAGTGTTGAACTTCTAAGACTGGGCCAGTATCTATTTGCTGTACCTTAAAGAGAGTAGGAATATGATGAAAACACTTAAATACTTTTACATTTATTTTGTGTACAAAGATCACAAACATGACATGATCTTAATGGAAAATATGATTGATTTTGTTTTCTCTAATCTTAGTATCCCTCAGAGATTAGACAAAACAGTAGTATTTAAAGAATTACATCAAGTGCCGACACAAACACATTCTTGAATGTGTTTGATCAATGTTTCAGACATAAAAGTGACACACACTGAATTTACCTTTCTTTTTCCTGTAAAAATTATTATAAATTTTAAAAAGTATATATTGAAAAATAAGACTTTTTCAGGTCAATAATACCGTATTTTCACGACCATAAGGCGCACCGGACTAAAAGGCGCACTCTCAGTTATGTGTCCCATTTCTGTATTTAACACACACATAAGGCGCACCGGACTATAGGGCGCGTTTTTTATATACAGGTACATGTCCTCTACTACCTTTAAATACCTCTACTGCGTACTTAAAAATACAGCGGGGGCAAAACTGAGTATGATTGTGCTTTATTCATGTATTTATTACAAAGTATTAATCAAACCTGGCAGCTGGCCGTGAGACAGAGACATCGCAGATGACACAGCGCTGTGGTCACTCCTAAATTAACTTAAAATCCTGAAACCTGCTGACGGAATATGTTCGCTTTTATTACCGGTATCCTGGTGCCTGCAGCTAAAATTATTTAGATGAAAAACACCTGCCAGCAGCCGCGGTGAACCCCAGGCTGCCCAGCCTAGAGGCTGCTGATGAAGAGATTTCTGCTGTCAGCGCACCGCTGGTATGTGGGGGTCTGAGCGCCTCCGACAGAAATAGATAATCTGGATGAACTGACTGCAATTATTAAGTTTTCAGGTGGACTTTCTCACTTAAAAACATATTAAAACTACTTTATTCCCACTGATCACAGCAAATATAGCTGCAAAATTTAGATTATTTAGATGAAAAACACCTGCAAGCAGCCGCGGTGAACGAAAGGATTTCTCCTGTTGGCGCACCGCTGGTATGTGGGGGTCTGAGCGCCTCCGACAGAAATAGATAATCTGGATGAACTGACTGCAATTATTAAGTTTTCAGGTGGACTTTCTCACTTAAAAACATATTAAAACTACTTTATTCCCACTGATCACAGCAAATATAGCTGCAAGATTTAGATTATTTAGATGAAAAAACACCTGCCAGCCACCGCGATGAGGAGGAGGAGACGCGCCGGGGATGCTGTTGAATTAAGTTTTCAGGGAGAAAAATACAGCGGGAGCAAAACTGAGTATGATTGTGCTTTATTCATGTATTTATTACAAAGTATTAATCAAACCCATCAAAGTCATCATCCTCTGTTTCTGAATAAAACAGCTGCGCTAAATCAGACATGCCAGTTTCCCCTTCTTCGCTGTCAGTCACTTTCCGTGCAGCGCAGCTCCTCAGAAATAATGCCGGCTCTTGAACAACAGAGCCAGCAGACACAGTCCATCTACAATCCATCCGCAAACGGTGGCGTAATCTGCCCGGCGCTGCCTTCTTATCCTGAAACTGTGGTCTCCGTCGGTCATCCATCGCTCCCACGCCGCTCGCAGCCTTACTTCGAACGGCTGCTTCACACCGATGTCGAGCGGTTGAAGTTCCTTTGTCAGACCCCCCAGGATAACGGCGAGCACAGCGTTCATTTGATTCACCTTTTTTTCACATCGGCTGTGAGATGGGCACGCAGCGATGGTGATGCGTGGAAAAAACCACCTAGTCTTCTCACATACACCTGCCTCAGCCACGCATCCATCCAGCCTTTTCCATTTGCGTTAATATCATATGTCATCAGAGCGCTGTCTGTCTCGCTGGCAGCTCCCAGATCAGCTTCTCTGATTGGTTGATGCGGCGCGTCCAGCAGCAAAACTTCAATTTTTCCATCTCGAGCAGCAGAAGCGCGGCGCTTCAGATGCTTAAACGCTCCCGACGTGCTGCACCAAAATGCGCTGCGGGACATTTTGCTGCACCTATATGCGCGTCAACCATTGACTTTGCATGTAAACTCGCTGCTTCTGCTGCACCTGCTGCGTCCGGTTCACACCGATGTCGAGCAGCGTTAATTTGTTTCCCCATGTTTTTCACATCAGCTGTGAGATGGGCACGCATGGAGTTACATATTAACAGCGATGGTGAGGGGTGGAAAAAAAACACCTGGTCTCCTTACATTCAGCCACTCTTTCATCATCTCCTCAATGAGGTGGTCTCAAAAGTCGCAGTTACAACACACATAAGGCGCACCGCACCATAGGGCGCACCGCACATTTTGAGGAAAAAAAAAGACGTTTAAGTGCGCCTTATAGTCGTGAAAATACGGTATACTGATCTCTAGTTTTCTTCAGGGGTCAGACATTGAGATTCAGAACCAGATAAAAGTTTTACGATTAAACTTTATTCTTTTAGGCAGAACATTTCAAGGGGTCTTATTTTTATGCACTTAATGACTAAGTTCAAAACAATTTGTTTTTTTAGGATTTGTTAGTTGATTCCTGTCGACTAAGTAAATATTGATTGATTATTGTTTGATTGATTTGTCCTTGGTCCTTCATTCCACTTACAAACAGTAGTGTAGCCCAGCACATACGAGAATAGAAAGCTCATCTCTACAAAACAATAGTAGTAGTAGTTTCTTTGCTGCTGTGCTATCATTTCTCCTTTTACCACTCTATGTGACTTTATACATCTAGGAAAGCATAATCTGTCTCATCTATTTATATCTGCTACAATTAGAAATAATCCAACAGGCTAAAAATCTTTTAAAAATTAGAATTCATTGCAATGAAAATAAAGAGTATTACACCACAGTTTTTGCAGTAGTTCTTTTTCTTAGTATTTCTGCATATCCTGGTATTGTTATGAAGATGCAATATATTAGACATATTGTGCTGCCTAGGAGTTCTACACTGGGAAAATGAGCAAAATCATTTACAAATCTCACCTATACAAATAACTGTCTGTTAAAAAGAAGTAAAAAAAAAAGTCCTGGCTACGTTTTGGATAGTTGCTAGCATTCAAAGGTGCGTTAGGGTAATTATTGTTAAGTACATAAAAATAAGTGCTTGAGAGCTTCCTTGATGATCATCCAGTAATGCTTTTAAAGAAAGCATGAATCACAAGAAGGGATGGGTGAGTACAGAAGGAGAATCAGAGAAGAACTGCCCCAGGGTAAATACAGCTCTGCAGCCTTGGAGTGAGATGAATGGGAGGCCGAGTGTCAGGGACAGGCAGACAAACAACAGCTTCCCCTCTGTGCTAACATCTCCCTATCAGACTCTGGGGCCGCCCCCTACCCTCCATTACATTTCATCTCTCTGTAGCTTGAGAGTGGGTACAAGAAAAGCACCGCTTCCTTAGAAACTTTGAATAAGAGTGGAAAAAAACGAAACAAATAAAAAGCTGCTAAAAGTATCCTTACATTGTATGGTCTAACGTACCAGAGATTAGATTGTCGCCTAAATGTTTGTCTTTTCCAGCAAACTGGTTACAGGCTTAGAGAATGTTTAGGGAGTCAGAAAACCAACAATGAGGTATGCATCAAGAAATTGGCTGTTGACTCTAACCAGTCATAGTTTAGCCTGACAGACAATCGGCTGGTTTGAAAACAAAACAATACAAAGTTTCAAAAAAAAACTTTTCCCCAATCAGTGAGCGCAACATACCTAAATGCTTCACTGTCAATGTATTCTCCTAGTGGCAAAGATTCAAGTTTCCTTCAAAAAAAAAAAAAACTTGTACTTGCAACTCCCGCTAGTAGTCTGGCACACCTCCATTTTCCCAGAGCAAGTTTGCAGCTTTTTTAAACTTGCTAATGTTTTTGGTATTTGCACCATTTTTAATTTTTCCCTGGGTTTATTTTCTGTGACTGAAGCAGTTTAGTGTTTGTGTTGCACTAGGTTTTTGTGTTCTTATTTACATATTGGGTTGGGCTCATTAATGTGTCTGCAGCAGGTTCGACCATTAAGTGAGAGGTGAGGAGAAATGAGGCTGCCATAATATCGGCACCACTGATTGACCAAGAACTAACAGCAGCAGCTAATGCAGGTGAATTGAAAATAACTGAAACCTAAAGTGAGAAGGGTTCGCCCTGTAACCAATGGGTCTCTTCCCACCAGTTACATGACAAAACCCTATTAAAAAACAAGTTTAACATCTCTTACGCAGGCTTTCATTTTGATAATAATGACTACTTATTCTAATAACACTAATGCAGTTCCTTTACCCTGCATCCTAGTTTTTAAAAGCATTGAAAATGGTCTAAATTCAGTATTTTCAGGTTAGAGCTTTATTTAAACTGGAAAAAATATGTATCTTTGCAATCTTATCAAAAGCTACAAGCATGCCCATGTGTAAGAATGTTTTTATATACCACTACACAAAAAGTGGGGGAAAAGCAAAAGCCCAAAGCCTCCTGCCCCAGGGTATGGCATGGCTTTAATTTAGACAAAGGCTCCCATAGGCTTTAATGCACACTCTAAGCAGGCCACATTCAGGCTGGCGTCTGGGCTATCACTGCCATCAAATTGGGCTTTATCAGATGGACATACTAACTGGAGTTGCTGTTACATGTCGATGGATTTTTTTTCTCCCTGAGGTCTGGTCTTTCTCTTCCAAGAAAGAGAAAGAGAGCTAAAGATACAGCAATAGAGATATGTGCTGAGAGAAAACAATGTGGGAGCCCAAGAAACAGAATCCAGTCACTAAACCTTCCTGGTCATAATGGGAATGCCTTACATTGTCATCCGCTTCCTCCTCACTTTTCCTCCGTTTCTGTTTTGATGATGACTCCATGAGAGAGGAAAAGCGCTGTGCACCAGATAGCAGATAACTAACAGAATCCATAAATTAAATCAATAAACAACAGAGGGTGTAAAAAGCACAGGAAGCCTCAGAAAGGTAATATGGTGGAGCTCCTTGACCCCGTTAGCAAGGCAATCAGTTTGAGAGGGAACTCAAACAAGTAAAGTTATCCCGGAGAGGCCAAAGGGACTTTTCTATGGCATAGAAAAGAAAAGTTCTTTGAAAACTGCGGGGGGTTGTTTGTGAATATGTCACATCTACAGACAGCTTCACAAGCCGGCGGAGTATGAGAGAACATCAAAAGCTAAAATACTCAAGGAACGTCCTGCTGGGTGTAAACGCTTCTTCACCTCCACATGCAATCTTTCTTACTGTGCATATTCTTGTAGGGAAGTGTGAACATGTTTGTTTGCTGGTGTGTCAAGGAGGTTTGAGCCAAACATGCTGGAGCTTTTGCACTGGGGAGACCCAATGCATTTCTAAGACCCTTCCACATTGCACCCCCTCACCAAGGCTTTGGATGTAAAGAGAAGGGCTTAATGTTTCTACTCATATTTTCAATCTTTTTGTCTCATTTTAAATGGGTTAGCCTTGCACTGACTCACGTCAATACAGCAACTGAAGGCTTTGAAGCCCATAGACAAATTATTTTTTTCTCTCTGATAATGTCAAAGGTCTGAACCTGCTTGTAATAAACTTACAAGGAAAAGAAATTATATTTTATGTCAACGAATGTTTCTTTTTGACACTAAAGTGTAATAAGTATCACAAATGTATGATAGATGGTGGCCTGATTACATTTTCATGCAAAGTATCAATCATTACAAATAAATTAAAAACAAACAAACTGAAATTTTCCTTAAAAAGCAAATTGACAATATAATTAAACAAAGAAGGCGAAGTGGCTCAATGCCCAGGGCATCATTCCTCCAGGGAGCCGCAGAAGCACTTCAGACAAACAAGCATTGATTAATATTTGATCGCATATTTTTTTAATTCAGAGTGGAAAATAAAACATTGTTACAGTGTTAGCACATGGGCCTGATGATGCTGGAGTTTCAATCAATTTAAAAAATCCCTAAACAGTTAAGAAAACCTGGAATATATCTCAGTTCAGTTAATTTACATAGTATCAATTTACAACACATTGAATATTGAAAGAGACAATCAAATTCCCAAAGCTATTCATTGACTTTGCAGGATTTGTTCCTACTGGATGAGTATCTGGCAACATAAACATTTGCTTGCAATGACACTACAGCAATCCTTCATGCATCCTGCATAAATGCAGCGAAGGTGAAGAGGAACAAAATCCCTTTTTACAGGAAGAAACATCCAGCAGAACCAGGCTCAGTGAGAGCAGACATCTGCCGAGGACAACTGGGGGTTTGGTTCTCTAATCCAAAATAAAACATCGGTAAGAGCCAACATTGATTATAAAGCAGTCATTCCTAGACTAAGGTATTTCTATACTGGAATATATATATATATATATATATATATATATATATATATATATATATATATATATATATATATATATATATATATATATATATATATATATATTAAAAACTGCCTTGAATTGTGCCACTCTTAATCTGTTGCTAGAAAATGGTTTAAGTATTCATAGCTGAGATCAAGAAATTTGTATGAAACAGCTGCCTGTCTTTAAAGTACTCAGAGATAGTTATAGTAAACTACCAAAAATGTCACCTTTTGTCTGTATGAGCTTCTGAAACCTTGGAAAATATAAAATCCTATCTTTCTTCATTATCATTAAGTTCATGTTTTTATTATTTTTTTTTATCTGTATTTTACAAAAAAAATTATTACATGTTTAGCATCGAATAAAAACCCACACATACACACACACACACACACACACACACACACACACACACACACACACACACACACACACACACACACACACACACACAAATAAACAATACCAGAGAAACAGGTCTTATTTAGTTTTTTGGTAAATATCTCAAAAATCTACCTGTTTGTTAAGTCAAAGTGTTTTTCAATTTAAAAAAACACACATTTCACATGAAAGAAAATTTTTAAAAATTACTTAAAATTTTTAATTGTGTGTTTTTATTTTTTTATTTTATTTTATTTCTTTTCCCCCGTAGATGGAGACAGTCCTATTGATGCTCCAAAACAAATAATATTATTTTTGCTGTTTTAGATAACAGAGATTCTAACAACACTTTAAGTGCAACATGCAAAGCTTTATCACCCACCTCTAAAATTAACTTTTTGTTTGGATCCAAATCAGGATTTGGATAAATGCTGTTTTAAAAGCCTAACATGTGTAGATTTAAAAGAATTGCTGCATCTAAAGTAATTATATTATTCCAACTAATTTAGGGTGAAAGACAGGTATTTTGTTTCGGCCAAGCTGGGAGGTAGAGGTGGCTTTGATGGACAGAGCTACTGTTCAAACAATGGCTTTCTATTGATTGGCCCAGTAGATCAGAGTCTGTGAGAAGAATGTGTTCTGTCAGGATAATGTGGCACCAGAGTTTCTGTTTCAATCACAACACTTGCTCTACTGAAACCCACACTGCTTCACCGCGAGCATAAAGACACTAGCTCCTCAAACAGAGACAACTGTTTCCCCCAAGTCAGCCCGCTCACAACAAGAGAGACATTCATTAAAAATGCAATAGTGAACATTTCCAATTATTCATAAAGTCCTTCCTTGTCAACATCTTTAAAAGAGTAAAATACAAAGGTTACAGGGAATGGCAGGATTTCATTAAGTAAATTTTGTGTTGGCAGCAGAAGACAAGAGCTGGGCAAAGCTTGCGCCAGGACTCTAATCTAAGCCATACAGTAAAACGCGACAGTCTGACTGCACAGACAGATTCAGACCAGCAAAACTTTAGAAATGTACACAAATAAAAGATAAGCAAAGCACACATGACAGCAGTAGATATAGTTTCCCCTGAGGAACACAATCATTGCAAGCTTAAGCATATGCACGCTTGCAAGCAGTAATAACAACCATTTGCAACAACATAACTGCAGTACAGAGTTTGTAAAAAAAAATTATTTCTAGCTTTCTTTGAAGGGAATTATCTTTAAGAAAAAGATCTGTGGCTTTAGGATATGTCTTCTTTAACAATCCCAATGTTAGTACAAGACACAGGAATGAAGATCTAGTTCCTGTTCAGGCCCAGGCCAGTATGAGATTACCTTAAGTATACAAAAGTCATGTCATGGTATTACGGTATCAGTTCCACTAAATACAAACAGAAAATGCATGACAAGTTTTAATCTCTTTTATTTCAGACCAAAAAAGCCCCCCAAAAAATACTGCAACCTAAATGTTTTATAGTAGATTACTTTGCATGTTAAATGTTCTTCATTTTAGCAGTTTTGTTTCAACTGCTTGTTAATTACAGTATTATAATAATTGCTTGTTAACTGTATTTTTAAAACATTTCTAGCTCAATAGTTTCAATCTTCTTTAGTTTCTGTAGCAAGGCTATTTGCTACTTTTTCACAACAACAAACCTTTTGATCAGATGCTTTTTCTTGTATGTTTAACGCAAATTTTAGAGATGTGCCGATCCGATACCTGGATTGAATATTGGCTCCATTACTGGCAAATTTGCTGGATCGGAGATCCAATCTACTCTACTTTACATAAAACTTTTTTTTTACTGGTTATGTAGACCTTGTTTGTTTATGAATTATATAAAGTAAATTTACATCTTTGTTAATTTTTCACGTTTTAACAATGTTTATGTCAAAGCTAAAGCCTTCACTCACATGGCAAGATATGGGATTAATTCATTCCACAGTTGATTCATATCAGTATTGGATATCGGCTAAAATGCTTGGCCCAGGTTTCAGATTTATTGGAAAAAGACTCGATCGGTGCATCTCTAGTAATTTTTTGTAGATCTTTCATATATTGGACAAGTATTCCAGCAGATCGAAGCAGCACTGCATTAGTTTGTACTCTGTAGCTTTGGTACCAAAACCTTTTAACTTCCATCACCCAAAATAACAGCATATGAGAGTCACCACTCTACATTTTGGGTTTTACCATACTACATGACATAAAATAGCTCCAGTATACTGGTGGTTTTATATAAAGAAAGAGAAAAATATGGTCATAACTACAACTGTAGAAAATGTAGAATCATTCTGGCTTCAAACATTGCTGGTTTACTTATTCTAATCTCTATTATGTTCCCTTTGCTGTAAGATGCTTGCCCAAATATGTAGTCTACAGTGGATTCAACAGTTTAGCCACTCAAAACATTCAGCAGACTCTAAGAATGCCCTGGCTATGCTGAGTTTTAAAAATACTGTCAGCCATAGGCTGAGGCACAACTGTCAATGCTCCTCTTGGGAGGAAAGAAAGAAAAAAAAAAAAAAACCCAAAAACCTAAATCTATTTTTGCCTGCAATCAAGCAATGGGTCTAAATCATAGTCAGCCAAGGCCAGTGCCTGGATTTATAATGTGGGTAAAATGGTCAGAAAATAAAAACTGCATCCACTACTGGCACCACCTTCACATGACCATGCCAGGCGACACAAGGCTAAAACATTTACACAGGCCGGCTCAAATGGAGTATTGTTCCCTTGCTCGCTTTGAGAAGAGGCACACGAAAATGCTAAACTAACAGTTGGACATTCCATACATATTTAATGGCACTGCACACACTTTATTTGTTGCTGTAACCCTGTGCCCTGAGATGAATGAATGGCCCTTTTGGTGGAGGCAGGAGGGTGTTTCTCTGTGGTGTGAGGAAAGTGCAGATGGCAACTGCAGTTCTCCCAGAGCACAAAATAAGCTGACTTTTTTCTATTTGCTGTGGTAGAATTAAAAAAATAATAGCATACCCCATAATATTCTTATCCACGCTTTCTTTTTGTGCTGTAGGGTCTTGAAAAAGTTTGCAGTCCATATGAGGATTTCTCCATACCGCTAAGCTTCTGAGATGTTATCCAAACACACACTAGCACTGGCACCATTCAGGCTCACCAAACAGAAACAGATAAATACTTAGCCAAAAAAATTGTTTCTGTTGACGTGCAAGGAGATTCAGGGCTCTTTCCGAGGACTGCTTTAGATTAGCCTGGCTTTCAGTCTGCACAGAGGTCACATTACCCGCAACACATAGAGAGCCTGCGTTGCTCTGACTGCCAGTTACCTCTTAAAACAAATCAGTGTTAAGGAACTAAAAACATGGTGACAAACACACTCATTTTCTCCAGCTGGGTCTGAGTCAGATGATAAAATTGTTTATTTTAAAGCTAATGTTTCTCCTGCATGACATAGGCCACGATAGAAGAAAAGGCACAAAAAATAAGGAGAGTTTCATAGGAAGTTAACATTAAATGAGGAATAAAACAGATTCAATGGATGAAAACATTTATTTGAAAAGACATTTGCCTGCTTGATCTTACTGTTTTTAGTTAAAAGCTTGTTTACTGCAGCGTAAAAACAGTTTCTTTAAGACAAACAGTGACAGTTTTATTTGGTTAGCATAGATAGGATATTTAAGAAAATATTTTGGCATTTTCTTTTTACGGCCAAGCCTTCTTTGTTGGTAGTTTAATTCATCATGCAGCTCATTTCTTGCATTTCTACTTTTTCTGAATTTTCTTTGTACTTGATGGTCAAAATGTTGTCAGATAAATGATTTAAAGGTGGTAAGGGATTCTTTTGAGTTATTAAAAGGGAATTGTCCGCCAAACAAACTTTCTGGTTTTATAATTATTTGATTAATTATTAGATATTTACTCCCAACAAAAATAAATAAATAAATAAGAGCCTCTTCCACAATAAACATTGAAAAAGCCTTTAATGTTAGCATGCTGTGTTAACAGGAAACTGCAGAACAGATGCTAACCTAATCAACATTAGTGGCTGATAGTAAGCCAATTTGTTTAATGTTATATAAACAAACAAGTTATAACTGTGTGTTTTATCCAAGCTTAAATAGCAGCTGTCTTAGTTGTGTCCATCTACACAGTATGTGAACAGCTTTTTTCCTTCTTTAAGAAAATAAAACTGTTAAACTCAGTTTTAGGGTGTGAAGATTTAAATTCCCACCATTAGATCAAAGACTTTGGGAATAATACAGCCACAAAACGTTACTGTATGAAACAGTCTTAACAATGATGATTAATCAGAGCATTTCAATAGATAGCAATGCCATGCCATAAAATGTTTCTCCCAAAAATCCTTTGGTTTTTATTTTATTGAATTCTTTAAGTCTTTGCCACTGAAAATGCTGGATTCAATATTTTTAAGAAGGATTCTAATGGCCAAAGAGCAAAAAACACTGAAAAAGGTTTAAACAACAGTTAAAAAAGGCAGATATTAAAGGAACAGCAGGCCACAACAACACTGTGGAGGATGTTCCAGCACAAGCCAGAAATGAACAGGCCAGATATCTGACACAATACAGTCTAACAATGCTGAGAAAGGGAAAATGAAAAATGGACTTATCACTTTTATCAATGGCTTTTTTTCTGAGTGTATGCGTTACGTAAGGGGAAACGGAAGCTAGCTTCTCAGGACAGGAACGGATACTTGAGACGAGGACTGTGGGCACAAATCCTGCACAGCCACAGAGCCGACACGGCTCAAGACCCTTTAGGATGTATAGTTACAACCCTCCGCTCACAGTTCCAAACAGACGATCCAAACTGGACATGACAAACTGGCGAGGAGAGCCCCTTTATGTCCCCTGAGATACTGGCCTTCACTTTAACATTCCTCATTCTCCCCCTGCTGTCAAAGGGGCAATTCACCGCCTCACACTGCTACAAAACCCAGGCAGCTTTTTAAAACAGGATGTTTGTCTGAGGCCTCCTTCCCCTCAAATAAACAATCCGCAAAACCTGATTTCGGGAGGCCAAGTGGAAGCACTCGAGTCACATTATTTCCACATCCCGTATCCTGCAGCATTCGGACTCCTGAGGGAGTGTGGGCGGCCAGGCATTGGGAAGGCTTCGGGGCTGCGGTAGAAACCTGAGGCCATATGCCAGGTTTCTAGAGAAGAGCAATATCACTCAGGGGTCTGTAGTCATAGGAAAGGGATCTTGCTTTTAGAAAGAAGATTTTTTGAGACTTGTTTTGATATAAATTAACACATCTACTCAGATCATTAAAGTCTTCACAGGAAAAATATGCGCTAACTCCAATCTGGCTTTATAAAGAGAAACATAGCAAGGCTTGACTGCACTGGCTGATAATTCACAATATTTCCACTCGTCTCTGACACAGACGGAGGGAATGGTTTGATGGGGAGTGATAGTCTCTTCCTAACACAGACAGGCAAGTGTGATTAGTATTGATTGCTTAGCTTAATTTGTTTAGCTCCACAGTGAAAATGTATGCATGTGGACTCATATGAAGACACAGAGGAAGATAAATAGTCTTGCAGATTTATAAACAAAAGCATCTCAGACGTCTATTTACAGTCTCACTGCACTGTGATGCACGCTACAAATTTTCAGACTTATTTGCTACATAACCATCTGAGGTCTTTCTGATCTATCCAACAACTAACCCTGTTTGACATGAAAGAATTACTTTAAACCTGAATAGACTTGACAGAGGGACTCTGTAGAAAGTCTGTGACACCTTTTTAACCAGTGTAAGGATGATATATGAATCATGTAGTAGATTCTGCTTTACTTCCTTAAGCTTCTGTCTTAATTAATTCCAAATCAATTAACTTTTATTTACTGATTATCTGCTATAACTAATCCAGAGGTTTTAAGGGATAAGAATAAGATAAATCACAATGTTAGGTGAATTTACACAACGGAGTCCATTCATTGTCATCTTTGATACAACAAATTTCCAACCAGTACAAAATAGTTCAAGAAATTCAAGGGTTTCTGTGGTTTCTGTATTCTTTAATTTACAAATAAAACCCTCAAATATTTGCAAAGAATTTCATGTTGTCCTTTTTGATCTGTAAAACCTTTTGAAATCACTGCTACACTTTAAGAAATTGAAATGTAATGAAAGCTGTAAAAAATTAAATGTAGTTTTGTTTATACTCTGTATTCAAAATAACAATAAAGGTTGTCTACGTAAGTATAAGTCTAAGAAATAAAGTCCAATCAACTGCTGTCAGAAATCAGCTAATTAGAAAATATACTCCATTCCAAGAACATTAGGAAACAAACAGTAATAAGATCATAAACACATCAGACTGTTTTTATACAGATGAAGACACCAGAGCCATTACACTCAGAGCATTATCAGGTTTTCAGATAGTTCTGTTATTGAGTAGCTTTTAACCAGAAAAAAAAAAACATGGCATGGTAGTTCACAACATTTTAAAACAGTGCTAAGCTTCTTTTCAAAACATAAATGTAGATAAGACAAAAACAAATTGTATTGAGCTTAATTATTCCAGTAGTGATAGACAACCAAATAGTAAATACATTCCTAGAAGCTTAATGATGATGAATTCAGCTAATAAGTGTTAGCGCTTTTATCTCAAACTTTTCAATTTTAATGTCAGTCTTTTTTTTCTGTTTTATTCTAATTCCATTTAGTCTATTCTTACCTTTGCTTTTATCTTTTGGCAGGGGTCACTTTAAATCTGGAATATCCCCCGTGAATAACAACTGTGTGTCTGGCATTGTTGAAAGATGCAGAAACACTGTGGCATCCCTCTTGACAATCTCAGGAACCTCTATTACATCATATCCTCAAAAAAAGCCAAGATAATTCTTTTATCTGATTCTTCTAACCACAATGGGCTGACTTTCAAAATTTGCCATCATGACAGACTTACAGAATGCCAATCTGAAAAGCCCAAAGAGTGAGCGAATCTTTCATTGCAACTGCTGTCAGACTGATGAATCCAGCTAGCAAGGCCTCCCCTGAAGCATTTTTCTCTATGGTGAAAGATTGTTATTGCATGTTACCTGTGTTTCTGCTGACAGTGCAACAATTTGCCCTTCAGGAAAAATTTAGTCCAACTGAACTGATTGGAAGATGGATGGACCAAAATATAGGTTAACACTGGGAGAAAACTTGTTAATGGCAGCAGAGAACTTAAGGCGTGTGCTAGAAGTAATCCTAAACACACAGCCTGAACTACAATTGCATGGTTTAGATCATAGCATATAGTTGTGTTAGAATGATCCTGTCCAAACCTAGAAATACATAAAAAATTACAAAGACTTGGAAACAATTCCAAATAAATAAAATCTGGTTCATTCATTAAACGGGATAAATGCAAGGGTCTCAATACTTTTGCAAGGAATTATGATAGCGCAGAACAACCTAACCAAGGTATCTTATTTTCAGTGTAACAGCTGGTGAGCAGTAATGACAAATGTAAAGAGCTCCTGACGTCAGAGACAATTTGACAGGACAAAAAGTCAGTGTATATAATCCTCCCCTCGGACAGTCATACAGGAAGCAATGAGAGGTGCTTCAAAGGGCTTCATTTCGATGCCGACACAACTAAGCCTTGGCTTTGTGCGAGCAGAGCAGGGACAGTATTATACATTCCCTCACACACTATGGTGTGTCATATCCAAGGTAAAGAGTTGAAAACATGATCTATTAATCAGACAGTGTGATGGTGCCAAAAATAGATTTCTTTAACTGGAAATAGACAAAATGTGTGGAAAGTAGGGTTGGGAATATAAATAAAAAAAATACACTAATGCTGGACTTACAGGGACTGATTGGGATTAGGAACTATGCCAAGTTATCTTTATTGTCCACACTCTGCATTGATTAAACTACATTTTTTAAATCTAAAAAGGCAGTCAGTTGAGAGAACTGCTATTCAAATTCCACAGAATATACCCCGAAAAGTGGTCGAGCAAGCTTATCTAGAAGACCAACCAGTTCCGATCTGTTTATTTGCCATTGTGTGATACAGAAGAATGCACAGTGGGTATTTCTGTAGCCCTGGGCTGCAAAACAGAATATGATTATTTAACTACACCCCACCTAGCTTATGCCCTCAAGATTTGCTTTTTAAGAGGTTTAGTGGTTTCTGCATGATGGGTGGAGTGTGGCTCTCAAACAGCTTTTGTTACACGCAAATATATACTGAAGTGAACTTTTATCAGAAAGACACCTTCATGGCAGCGGCATATTAAACATTGAATAATGTTGAAATGCTGTGCTTTTATAAAATGATTAATCTCCTAATCTTTTTTTTTTTACATTACAAACACAAATAAGTATCATTTGTTGGGAATTTATGTATATAACAACACAAAGTGGTGAACAGTTATACAGTAGGACAAAAATGCATTGTTTAACTAATAACAATTTGAATGCCCTTGTTGTTTTTCTTTTGAGCAACACTATGGAGCACACCAGAAAGATCAGGGACTAACCCGTGGATAAACATATGTAAAAGGTGTCTGTTCTCTATTTAGCTACAAACAAAACTTTGTGTTTGCTGGAAAACTAAGACTAAACCCTTCTGGCTCATTGTGAAATGAGGTGGTGGCAGCATCATGATGTGGGGTTGCTGTCTCTCAACAGGGAGCGAAAAGGAAAGTCCAGACCTAAATCCTTTAAAACACCTCTAGCAGGACTTGAAAGATGTTAAAATTATGCTTTAAAGCTGACTGAGCTTAAGTTATTTTACAAAGAACAAATTCAGTCTATACTCTTAAAAAAAGGGTTTTATTTCAATTCCCAATTATGCTTTACTTTGAATAGACTAAAATAGAAGTTATTAATAGGTTAGCCCACTGAGTTTGACAAATATAAAGAGACTATTGCAAAGCATTGTGTGCTATGCCGACCTCTCAATCTGGGTTTTACATGGATACATTTTTTTTTTCAAAAATATACTATGCTTTCATTAACTACAGTAGATATGCACTTTTCAATGCAAAATGCAAATCTCATTTCTATTCTAAACCAAAGAACATCACAGACAACATTAAAGTGGTCATTCCCTTTCTCAAGCCGTTGTAGCTGAGTGTGTCAATGCAGTGTGATCTAAACTGGCCTCTGCAAACAGCAATACAGCTGGAAGAAACCAAAGCTCTGCATGTCTTGATCCTCCTTTACCAGAGCCTCTGAGGAATTGTGGTGCGCGCTCTGACAAGCCCCTCATTTTGTTGACTCAGGGAGTGTCGCCGGGCCATGATGAGGTGGTGACAGCCTGTGCGTGCTGCGGAGGAGGGGGACGTTTTGCTGACTGAATACATCTCTGCAAGGTAGCCATGTCAACTTCTCCTTATGCCGTGACGACCCTTTAGCAGGAAATACCCGTCCTTGCCGGCTCCAAAACAAGGGCTCTTACTGCCTGATCTTATAGTACTGTGCTTGGTGGACACGACCCTTTCATGAATTACCGAATGAAAGGTATGTATACCAGGAAAGGGAGTGTTTTATTTCAAATCAGGAGGACAGGAACATTTTCACTCCTCTCTTTTGGTGTGGTTACATTCACAGAAGGACCTCCATTTCCAACCCCCTCCCCATGGCCCAGTCTCAGCAAGGTTACACTGAGCTACACATAGTAGTAAGTCTGCCCACATGCACATGGAAAACTATTTGAGTGTGTGTGTCAGTTTCAGAGCAGTCTTGCATCTTATTACAGATTGATCCCTCAATATTTCGGTAAGGAAAAAGGAAAGAAAGGAGGACATGTGCTAAAGGCAGAGCACATGCCCCTTCAAACCCCTCCACAATGAAACCTTTCTCTTTAAAGCGAATGTCCTTTAATTATAAAAAGTATATCTTAAAATTGAAACTACAGCAATACACATAAAGAACCCAAATGCTAAATTACACTCCAGAACTTTCAAGGACACTCTTAAATCTGCTCTACTTCCATCAGCACTTCTCAAGTCATAAGGAAAACCAAAGCCCAACTTTTAAACAGGGATCAAACTGTTATTCACATATGGACTCTGTTTTACAAGTTAACTGTGGTTATAACTTGAAATAAAATTTTAGCTCAGGGTAAAGAACAAAGAATAAGTATACTCATACTGATTGCCAATAAAACTGTCTTTTAAACCATGCAATTGCTTGAGGATACATGGTTTTACAACCATTCTTAGATTAAACAGGCCTTAGTATAAACCTATTCCCACTCATGAAGACGCAGATATGGCTAAAGCTGACAGCATAAACAAATAACTACATTGTGAGAACCTGAATTTACTTTAAGAAGTAAACTAAGAATAAGAATTTATCCACAAAAAAAAATCACGATACCATAAGGACATTTTGTGGCTCAGAATGGACATAGAGAATGCAGATTAAATTAAAGGAATCATAGGAAAAGTACAATCCTTAGAAAACTCACAAAAAATATGAAACACCCTCCAAAAAGCCCCACTAAATATAAATAAACAGCCCTAACCCTTCCATAAAAAACAGAAACACACTGACCATCACAGACTACAGGTTACCACTGAAAAGTTGCTGTACATTTATAAGTATTGACAGCACACAGAATGACTGGACCAAGATTTCCTCTCTATGTGTTTAAAGTTTGCAAAAACATTCTCTCTGCCTGTTATCGTGATGAAAGAAAATACCCTTCTAAGAAGTACTCTTAGAAGGTTCTGTATAATTTTGAACTTCTAGAGAAAATATGAACACCACAAGGCTTATTTCTTTGCCTTGATTTTTATCTCATCATATCCCAAATAGTACGATGTACTGTAAATGTACTTCCTATAATTTTTAAAGTTCTGAAATGACTTCCTTGTGTAAAAACATGTTTCAGTGTAGATCAAAACACCATTTGGAGCTTTTGGACATGTGGATCTTTTTGGATCTATTTGGAAATGTAAAAACAAACCCACCTGAAAACTCTCCTGGTGTGATGTTTGGTGAGCTGGCTGCTTCGCTTTCAGTGTATGACAATGTGGAGTCTGAGAGATCTGCAGAGAATAAATCAGAGGTGAGCTTCACGTTTACTGTTCTTCAGTGCTCGGTAAAAAATTGTCTCAACTTGTGCAATTTATTTTTCTGAAAGACCGCATTTTTAACATGTTCAACAAATTTGCATCTTTGTGGCAGGAGTTTAATGTTTACAAATCCCATCAATCTATGCAGTATGTGAGAAAAGAACTTAGCACTAAATCTGATACAGTATTAATTACACAGACACTGAGGAGTGATTCACCAACAAATACTCTGTTACTTACTTGTCAACTGCACAAATTAACTGTATGCTAAGAAAAACCTTAGAAGTAATCATGCAAACAGGTTTCCAGACTGTGCTGTTAATACAGGTTGAAATGATAAATCTTTACTCTGCTAAAAAAAGAAAAAAAAAAAAAAAATATATATATATATATTTTTTTTTTTCTCCCCTTATAATAAAACTAAAACCTAATGGTATCTTGTCTGTGTAGGGCTGCAACTGACCATTATTTTGCAAATCGATTAATCTGTCAACTATTTTTTTGATTGATCGATTAATAATCAGATAGCTAAAGGCTGCTTAAAGAAGTTTTTTTTACGAAATGAAACCAGGTGGAATTAAAACTTCTGAACAGGAGCATCTCTGGATAGAACATATTGACAGACGTTTTTTTTATTACATAATTTTCTTATCTAAAATACAAAATGTTTAAATATTGAATTTTACAATTTGGATATAATTACTGCTGTAAGTGGGTCACCCCGTCAACTAAAGGCATGTTCTAGAGTCTCTAAACTCCAGTTAACGATTAATCGTTTACTGAATTAGTTGACGATTGTTACAATAATCGATTAATTGTTTCAGCTCTGTTTCTGTGTAAACCTAATCATGTATTTTGCCTTATCCTGTTATAGCAGTTTTTTTTAAAGCTTCAACGTTTTGTGTATTTAGAACTTACTTTTTTTAAAGCCAGATAAAAAAAACACGTGAACAAGTAGCCTACATTTAAATCAATACAAAAATTTAATTTTGTAATCATATTAAGGACTTTGTAATATTACCAACACTGTGGGAATAGTTTGTACTTGATCTGCAGCAATATATGAGTAACTATTAAGAAAGTGAAGAAGCAGCCCCATTTATAGCTTCTATAAATGTAAGTTTCTAAAATCTGTTGTTTTTTTCCTACACTGGTTACAAACAACACACTGATATGATGTAAATAAAGACATTTCTAAAAAGTTTATCCGAGTATTTGGGTCTTACCCAGTGGCTTGTGTTCTTCATTAGGGGAAAGCCTCGAATAAGGAGGAGGAGGTGACTCTGCAACACATAATAAAGATCTCAATAAGCTAATAAGATGCATGTTTAATAAACACAAATAACAGATTTTTAAAGATTTAAAAGATTGAAGTTTTAAGAGGAATCATAACAATTAGCATTTATAGCAGTTTTTACCGAATAACATTACATTAGTTCTGTTTCTCTTTCATAAGAGCAAAGAAAAAGGCAACAAATGCACAACTGAATTCAATTCACATCAAAGGCTATAAAAAAGACAACATATCAAATTCAGAGCAACAGACTGCATCTGCACAATATAAAAACAAATCTTTTATTTCACAAGCTAGTTAAAATACTAATAAACTCAACAGAAAACGTTTGTTGCTGTTGTTTAATCTTGTATTATTAAATAGTTGCAGACCACTGTCTGCCCATAACCTGAAGTTTGAAGTTTATTAAACATGAGCAAATCTGCTTTTTAATGTCATTCCACCCAAAGATCCTGCCCCTATCTAATAAAAGCAAAGAAACGAAGAGAACAGCTTGCACAAGAGGGAGAGCACAAAGGAAAGAAAACTTTGTGAGCATGCTGTGACCTCGCCTACAGGGAAAATGGGAAGGAGGAAAGCATAATAGCAGCGGGTCCTTTAAGAGTGGCGGCAGTAATTGCCAGGATCTGAACTCAGTCACTCAGATACACAGCTAGTCAGTCTGGCGCCAACAGTATGCAAACTGTATATTATCACCACTCCTTCACCTAAATAGCATGAGGGGACCTCCTCAGGACAAAAAGAGCTTTTAAAGTGCAACTTGAAACCGATCTCATTCCAAAAGTATAATGCCTGTCGAATTAAAAGGGAAAATATTTCTGCTCACTTGGAGTAAAATAAGCCCTCTGTCTGGCATTGCATTCCTTAGAAAACCTCCAGGTTACATAAAAAACCTTGATAACTAGTTAGTTTTGAGATCCTATAAACGTAGATTAAACTGAGGTTCAAGCTAATTTGGGAATGTTTGACAGTTCCAGAAATTATTATTAAATCAAAGTTAATTTCCTGAATGGCATTGGCTCCCACTCCCTATTTCTATCTTTTCTTGTTTTACAAATGATGTCAAAAGTAATGATTAAAGCCAGGATTCAAAGCAGGTCTTCTTGAATAGCATGAAAGAAATACCAGTTCTATTGGGCCACGCATGAGCGCATGTGAGCTATGTCTACTACAAGCTTTAGTCCCAATATGGGGTATGTTCCTCGCTCACTCTGCTTCCAACTCATCTTGGATGGTTTACTAGCAAGGAAGCTTACACATCTACATAACTATATGGATACTAAACAAAAAACTTTTAATTTAGACATTTAATTCATGCATTTCTTAATTCCAATACATAGCATGTGAGGACAAGTGTGCAAATGCTACGTCAGTTCCTCAACTTTGCCTCATTACAAATTTTAATATTGTTGCCCATGTGACTTTCAAAGTGCTTGTCATAGCCAGCTGGCTCTAATAAATGTAGATGTTATGGAAAATCCGCCCCATGTGCCAGTGAGGAGACAGAAATACTGACGCTCGCATCTCTACACACGATACCAGCCCTTGTCATCGGGTCACTGGGGTTGAGTGGCCCAGCGTTTAAGGTTTTCCAAATCACAAGCCTCCCCCTGCCAAAATTTAATCTGTTTAATATAGGTCAGAGAGGCTCTGCCATGGAGAGCTCACAACCAACACACACACCCACACACCAACTGAAAGTGACCTGTGGAGCAGCAGGTCCAAATCAGCGGCTGGGACTAAACAGCAAAACACATACAATATGCTTTTAAAAAGGTTACTAACAAGGATTATGCTGAAACTTTAAACATAATCAAGACTCCTAACTAGATATGAGGTGGTTGGCGGTATTAAGATATACCAAAGTAAAAAAGTCTAGCATTTTCTACAGTTTAAAGACGTTCTGATTTGATGCACATAGCATAGCAGCCTTTCTCTGATTTTTTCTGTACATCAAAGTAGGCCAAACCAAAAGGCTGACTGGAGCCAAGAGAATATTTGAAAGAGATAAACTGACTAATCTCTTAGCTGCATTGTGGCATTTCAGCATGTCTTACTTCACATTAAAGGAGGCCTTTTGTTGAATTGGGTCTCAAACAGATCTAGCTTTAGAGGATGACTTTCTGTTAATGCCACAAGCCCTCACTATCTGCATATCAACTCCCAACTGGTGGAGTTAAATTGGTTGTATTTCTGAGAAACGCTGCAAAAACTGGCCAATATTTGTTGAGTATTTGGTATTTGGAGTTAGAGGACAGCAAAAAAGAGAAAACTGATAGAAATTAAGTGATGAATATGATAATGTAGACATGTAATCGTTAATCTATGAGGATAATCTTTATCTTGCTCAACAATAAGCTATTCTAAAACTATCTACTAGGGCATTTTAAGGAATGTTAAACATAAGAGTGTGACGATACATCCAGCCCAAAAGGCAAGACGATGCATGATATTCAGATAATGAGAACAGGAGAATATTTAATTAGACAACATATAAATACGACTTAATTGTGTATTTGGTGTGGACTCAACAGAAGTGGTCAGGATACCTTCAGAAACCCGATGTCACCCTTTAATGACAGAAAGCTGTGAAGCCAAATTAGGCATCATCTGCTGCTAACATTTAGCCAGCTGTAGTCTTTGAACAGCGTTCAACCTTAGTATATTTATCACTGTTTCACATTTTTTACAATGTAGCAATAGTTACAGTTTATGAATCTATTATAGATGATGAGGGCCTCACTGATGCTAAGATTGGCCAGTGTCTTCACCCAGAAAGAGGTCCTTATTATCCGACTCCATCAACACAAAAAGGAAACTCAAGAACCATTCCCACCTGAAAATAAGAGTCTACAACGTGAATTGGGGTGTCATGCATAAACCGCTTTCCTCCATATCCAGGGCTGAAAATAATACCTAAGACAGAGAAAGTCATGGTGGGCCATGCAGCAACTGGATGGGGTGGGGCACAACAGACTCCATTTTTATTGGAGTCTCTATTAGCACTAAATCTCATTACAACCCAACTGATTTTGGATCAACATATATGCAATTTTAAGGGTTTGCTAGTCATTTCATATGCTTTCATTTTTTTTTCCCTGCTTGATGTTTTGTGCTGACCATATGCTGTTTCAGACCATTGATTGGGGTCATACCTAGTTTGACAAGTGTTCTAAGGATGGTTTTCTTTGTATGACTTGAGTAAACAATTTCTACCAGGCAGAGTTCAATCAATTGTGTTTTTTAATTAAGGATCACAAGCTGTTCGTTTAAAAAAAAATGTAATGTTCTGATGCCCAAACTGCAGACCAGAACCCCTGCCTTGGAGCTATGGTAAGAAACACCATACAGTGTATGAAAATACAAAAAAGAAATGGTACAATTAGACTGAACTGCAAAAGTATAAGTTTGGGTAAAGTTATTTCTGCCATATATAATAATCTACGTGGGAAAAATGAATCAGGGCCAAAATGAATGAGAACAGAATAATATAAAATACTTTTTTCTATTTTTAATCAATTTACAACCCCATTAAACTTCAAATCAAATTATCATTTGCACATTTTTGAAAAGCTATCCCTAAAATGTATTTTAAAATCTACCTTCAGTAGAAAGGAGAAATAAACTCAAAATGAAATAGTTTAATGAGGATAAAATAGTGTAAAGGTAATCACTGGCAAATAGGGGAAGTGACCCGGAGTTAATTATGGGGATGACTGCTAACAACTTACACTTAAGGCCCTGCTTGTTTCGCTTATACCTTTGGTTGGCTCTAATTAACTTGGTTTATAGTTTGATTGCAAAAAAAAAAAAAAGGTACTAAGGAGCTTTGGATAGGAAGAGAAGCTTAAGACAAGCGGTTGGAGTGAAAATATGTCCTTACCTGGCCCACAGAGCCGACTGTAGTGATAAGGATTGCAGCATACTGTTGGACTGTCCTGGGCCCCAAAGCTCTTGCACTCACAGAGCGGTTTGAGCTGGGCTGTGTGCTGCAGGTCAGCCCATCGGTACACTTTGCACACAAGCAGCTGAGGGGATGCCACATGCCCACCCAGGATGAGTTCTGTCCTGGAAATCATCACACAGTCAGTGGGCATCCCTCCCCTGGATTCCACCGCCTCCAGCAAGGTATCCAGCCCCTTCTCCTTTAGCCGCTTCAGCAGGGAGTATGTGGCGGTCTTCAGCTCCTGCTCCAACACGGTGCGCGGCATCGCCTCCTGCGCCTCAGGAGAGCTGCCACCGTCTCCAGGTCCGAGGCTCCTCAGCATAAAGTGGCACGGCCCTGGATCCGTGGTGCTCTGGGCCGTCTCGGAGTGGTCCCGCTCTTTAAACAAGCAGCACGTCACCGTCCTGCACTCGCTGCCCTGCGCTGAGCGGGGGCTCCCTTGCTCCGGGACGCACACTGCGCCCGCATCTTGGTCCGACGTGATCCCCAAGTCGCCGATGCCTCCACCTTCTCCGCCGCCGCTCTCCACGGCGCACACCCCCCCTATGTCCCCGAAAAAAGACCCGCTGAGGGTCATCGGTCTGAACTCCGTTTTGGGAATTTTCTCTGGGTTGTTGCCAAAAAGATCGTCCCTACAGCCCTCACCAATTCTGCCATTTCCATCCTCCCCTTCTTTATCTGGGATCAAACGGCTTCTCCAGAGTCGCCGCACAAGACCTGAGCGTTTCGTCCTGAACATACGACAACTTGAATATTATGAAGGGGAGGCTTTATTCTTAAACGGATATACTACTCCTGTCTTTGCAAAACATCAATGACACTGAAATGCCGTGCAGTCGCATGCACAGCCAACCGGAGAGCATCGGGGGCAAAACCGCAACATTAGACTGACGGTTGTTTTGTTGCATTTACAACAAGAAAACCATGCAACAATTGCACTGCAGCATTCCGTTTAAATGCATGCATTTGCCGGATTTTACAATAAATAACCAATAACTGTTGCGGTTAGCTGTGGAATGGACTGTTTATGTGTTTGAAATGAACGAATAAAACATAAACATGAGCTGTAACATAATCCAAGCATGTACCCTTCAACCAGAGACGCTTTAAAGTCACAACCCGAAACACTTTAAAGAGCCTAGGATCGACTTTCTACAGCGGCACGCAGAGTGTGAGGTAGCCCACTTCGGTGTGATTAAAATCCCAGGGAAATGCACCACAAGTCCACAATCCTCGCCGTCTTTTTGATGGGGTTCAGTTTTGTTAAATCCAGACAAAAACTAAATGATCTGTAAGAAAACATCCAAGCGAGTTTCCAGCTTTACGCGAAGAGGTTCGATCCGCGTCTGACCAGTTCTCCTGCGTCTCTGCTCAGATCTAAACCAAACTGCAGCCCGGATCCTTTTCTTTCTCCGTTTCTCGCTCTTTTTCTCTTCTCCCCCAGTCTTACTCACTCGAACACACACACGCACACTCACACATACACGCGGGGCCCCCGAGGAGAGCGGTGGAGCCATTGGCTGACTACCATCATGTGCTAGTCTAGACACTTTGGCGGCTATGAGCCGCACTGATTGTTGCGCAAACAAGGTTTCAAGTTTCTTAACTCTTAAAGGCGAAACACTCACCTCTCGCTTTTTTAAGTTAAAGTTACTGAAACTAATTTACATTTGAGCCGCGTTATGTTTTTATATGTCATAAAATAATCAGGAAAAGGAAGGCATTATGGAAGTTTTATACAGCTTATCCTTCAGTGAATTTTCTTTCCTCTCAGTTTTCTGGTGATTAGCAGCTAATTAATAAATAATAAATTGTTAATCAATCAAAAATTGTTTGCCATTTATAATATTTAAAATAATTAATGTATCTATTGTTTCTTACATTAATTTGTTAAGTCCTACAAGTTTAATATTAATTCTTATTTTATATCCTGATTATTATTTATTATTTTTTTAACTCAAGAAAAAAAGTGCTGCAAACTGCATAGCAGGCATTATTCTATGTTGCCAAAAGTATTCTTTCATCCACTTTCACACATACAAACACACATTCTTAATATGAATATTCTTTAGGAAGAGCTTTCCACTAAGTTTAGGTCAGTGTATATGATCATTTCTGACCAATCGCTCAGAGATGTAGTTGTGAGGTCGGACTATGATGGTGGATGACGAAGCTTGGCTCCTGACGCTTTTGAGGCCAATCTACATCAAATGTATCATCTATGTCTTGACTGGCCTTGCTTTGTTAGCTGATGCACAGTAATTTTAGAGCACCATCCATCCATCCATCCATCCATCCATCCATCCATCCATCCATCCATCCATCCATCCATCCATCCATCCATTTTCCGTCATGCTTATCCCAAGCAGGGCCGAGAGGGGTGCTTGTGCCGGGTACACCCTGGCCAGTCCATCGCAGGGCACCATACCAATTACCGTTCCAAAAATATTAAGAACATGAAATTAGCCAAAATGTCCTGATACGCTGAAGCATTTAGATTTATTTTCTGTGCAACTAAAAGACCAATCACAAATTCTTAAAATCAGCCCCACATAACACTCGCAGTATAAAATGTTGAATTTCACATAATGTAATCATGTAGGTCTGGTTTTGCTGGCTCCTGCCAAACCTTGACCCTGTCAGATTATGATACAAAGAAACAGGAAAACGTTTTCTAGGAAAACGTGGTTTATATGGCGATGATCACGAAAACCTGTTCTCTATCCACCTTTCCCTAGCTAGTCAAGCCCCTGCTCCGACTTTCAGCAGGTGAAGTGTCCTTGGGCAAGACACTTCACCTGCATTGTCTACTGATGGCGGCCAGAGGGCCTGGTGGCGCCAGTGTACGGCAGCCCCGCTTCTGACAGTGAGCCCTATGGCAGCTGTGGCTACATTGTAGCTTACCACCATCAGTGTGTGAGTGTATGCCTGAAAGGGTGAATGACTGAATGTAGTGTAAAGCTCTTTGGTCAAGTCTCCTGACTTGAAAAAGCGCTATATAAGTACAGGTCATTTACCATTTTAATCTGAAAGCCATGGGAAGGTCTGCAGTTCTGCAGCATATCATTGCAGGAAGTTGGAGCCTTCTGCAATCTATGTACTTCAGCATGTGCTCACAGGGGTTATAATGGACCAACACCACCTCGCTGACTTGGAGATGTTCTCAATCACTTCTATTAATATAATTCCACTTAAGTAGCAAGACAACACAATGACAAGAGTTCATATATCCTAACATTTACTACCCTAGAAATCACTGAGTTCTTGAGTGAGACCTACTTTGTCAAAGCAGACTGCCTGGATTTTATAAGGTCACAACAGTGGTTGGAATTTCTAAAATTCAGTGATTAGATGGATGGCCCAAGTATTTGTTGCAGCACGAGTGTATGGTCACAAAGGCATACACCTTAAAATCTGTAAAATTGGAGTCAAAAACACTGAAATATCAACATTAATATCAAATCTTAAGCTCTGAAGACTTTCAGGTATGTGCATGATTTAGTCTCTGGATCCTTTCACCAGAAACCTGCTCTGAAAACCAACAAAAAAAAATAATAATAATAATTGTTAGGTTCCTAGGTCCCTATCCAGTCAGTTATTCTTCTTTCTGAGATATTTTCTTATTAAACCAGGAATTTACCAGGGAGCTTTCTGAATAGAAAATATATTTACACAATATTGAGCTACAACAACAAACAGTAACTGATATTTAAGGAAAATTCAAATGATCTCATAACGTTTCTTGTATGGAAGCGTTAGTTGAGACCTTCCCTACTTTTAAACAGCCACTCCCCCACTGACTGGATGCACATCAGGTGAATTCTTGCTCACTGACATCTACATATATGTGTCTCCACCTTATCTCAAGTTTCTTGTCTGGTCAAGGCAGACAATGAATAACATGGACCTGCTGTTTCTGTTGAGTTCATTCAGTCACTGATTATCAGAGGTAATCAGTGACTGGATTTTAACTTGTCGTCGCTGAGTTGAATGAGTAAAAAAAAAAAAAAAAGAAGTGCCCCACATGCAAACCTCTTAAAAAATCTTTTCGGCCTTACAAAATTAACAGTTCTTCAAATGTCAAGTTTTGAATAAATGTTCTCATTTCTTGTATTTGCTTGCATAAAATTATTTGTTACTTCATATGGGCGATGCAGTCTAAGTTCAGTTGACAGATTGCGCATAATATAAACACGTCCTAACTATAAATGAACTATAATGTCAAGAAGTTGTCTGTTTAAAGTCCTCTAAAACACAGTGGCATAAATTCACTAACTGTAGAAAACACTTGAAAACAATGGACAAACTTAAAAACTCTAATTACCTTATTTCAAACTAAATAGTATCAGACCACATTCTTCTGTTACACAGCTAAACCAATGTTTAAAAATACAGGGACTCAGGAGTAAGGTTATCTTTTTGGCTTCAGTTTAAATTTTTTTTTTGAAAACTAGGAAAGAGGGTTACATCCTCGTAAGTAAAACCAGACATTCTTCTCCCAATTTGCACACTTCAGGCTTCCCAAATATAGCTCCTGTCTCCAGAAGCGACATGGTTCCTGTAACATGTCCTGTGTCGTTCCCAGTGTGGAATATGTTCAAGAAACCAGGTGTTTTAATTGGAAGCACCTAGGCAGCGTATAGTTCCCCAGTCAAATATTTTCAATGTGGAAGAACATAGACCAGCCTGGTTCTCTTTGATTTCTTATTAGTATTCTGTAAAAATAAGTTTAGTTCTTTTGAGCAAATGCACAGATAACAACATAAATAGCTCATAGTTAATTTGGGAGCTGATTTCTACCCATTTCACTGTTTTTTCTTTTTACAAAGTCACTGAAATCATTTAAGTTTTCCAATCAATAGCTCTGGCATTTAACTCCCAAAAAGAATGTTTTTGTGCATGGAAGTGTTTCTCTTTTCTCTGTTTTAGTCACTTGATACACATAGAAGTTGTAACTTGATTGATTAATCATTGTTTAAAGACATGACTATTATTTTTCTTCTGTGACTTTAATAAAAGTAATCAAGGAGCCTTCCACCATTCTCCACAAACAAAACAAAACGTATAACACTGTACACTCTGCATCATGTCCTCGCTTATGGGTGCTTTAGACTGATGCTTCCTTTCTGTTCTGTTTTCATACTACAGCTTCACATCTCCTGCAGAATAATATCAGTACATTACTGGCTGAAGAAAAATGTTAAAGTTAAATTTTTACACATTCTCCACAAAATCTGCCATTTCTTTATGTAGAAAGTGTTATTTTATAGATAATGTTCATTTATGTAAAACAAGACTGAATTTCAAGTTTTTAAACGTTAAGACATTTAAACAGTCATCATTCGCATCCCAATACGTCAAATGTATATAACTCTAAGGCAGTTTTTAGAAGAACCTGTAGTTTTCAGTGTGGCTTCAGGGAAACGGCTGCAGTAGCAGAGTGTGCCAGTGTCTGAACTGGAATCGGGTTTCCCTGGCAGGCTCAGGACTTTTGGGGCAGAGGGAGGTTACTGAGGGTGAGCATGAATGCCCTCATGCCTGCTCTGTGTTACAGGCACCTGTTGCAAACACATTCCCCTTTGTAACTCAGTCACATGTCAGATAGGGAAAATAAACTGTTGGTAAAGAGAATTGCTTCATTTAATCATGCAGTTTTCAATTAACATGATTGACAAATGCTACCGACTTAAAAGTAGGAAAAGGCCAACTGCACTGCTGCTTGAACTGATTCGGGTGAAATGAATGTCTGACAGTATCAGTAGCATGCGGATGTATTGGATGCTTTACATTTGGAACAACATAAGTTGCTGGTGGATGTTTCTGCAACCAAGTCAAAGAGCCATTGCTTTCATAGTGATATCATACACTGTTGATTGCAATAGATCAACCTCACAATGAAAACTTTAACTTTTAATTTAAGAAAATTTATTGTGTAATAAGCAAACATCCTACGCTTAGTTCAGAATTTTAAACAAAACAGTCAGGCACTGTTAAATAAATATGACCAGTGCTGCTAAGAACCACTGATTAGTAATCCACAACTTTGCCTTTTCCTGTTCTATGATTATGACTGGACTCTGCACCTTACTTGCTCTGCATCACACTTGCATCATTATTTTGCACAACCAACGTGCTGAACTTTTTATAATCCTTTTTAATAGGACACAACTCAATATTCTACTCCATTTTGCACCATATTTATTTTTGCACTGCATTGAACTTTTTCACATTAATGCCCTTTTGCATTATTTAAAGTGGTTACTTTTTTCTCCTTCATTGTTACATTCTCAACACTGCTGCACTTTATATTGGTAATGTTTATCCAACTCCAACTGCAATCTTACTGCACTGTTGTAAGCTGTATGAAACAAAATGTAATTTTGCATAAACTCATACAAAATCACAATAAAGTTTGTCTAACTCTAAGACATGACCATTCCTAGCAGTCACTCTTCTAAAAAGAAGAAATGTTTTTTTAAATACCGACAGATTTGCTTGTTGTAATTGCTGAAGCTACCCAATCAACTTTTACTTCTTCATTTGTCTATAACCAATGTTAGTTTTTTTTTATGTTTTCAAGGAAATACGTAACTCAGAATTCAAGGATGTGTTTAAAAGTCAAAATAGCTGCTGAATTATATTACAGTAATGTCCTGGTTTACTGACAGAATTCTGCATATGTGATCAGATATTTACATATATTCTATAGCTTAATTAACAAAATACGAGTTAACATAACTAGATGCACAAGTGTGGATTTATTTCAAAAAAAAAAAAAAAAAAAAGCTGAAAAAACTTGTGACATTTGAAACAAGATAAAGAAAACATCCTTGTGGACCTCCAGAAGTCTGGTTTATCCTTTGGTAAAATTTCCAGATGCCTGAATTTGTAATATTTATTTCTGTATATAGTTATGTATAGTTATGCCCTTTCAGCCCATTAACAGTAGGCTGAAAGGCCACTCAGTGAGAAAGAAGTCAGTACTTCAAAAGCTAAATTTAAAGTTAATATTTCAATTTGGAGACAACTTATTTTTTTGTGATGGTGAAATGCTTCTTAAAGTGTTTAGTTAAAATGATCTTCTTTAGATTTGGGGGAAAGAGGGTAGAACGCAAACCCGATAACACTATCTGGTCAGTGGTTTACAACAGCATCATTTTTGGAGGGGTTATTTATGGTGTAGCGGATTCTGGTACATTTATATTTGGATAGATTGCATATTGAGATAAAAAGGGAAAAAACGTTTTTAGCCAGCAGCCTAAAAATCTTCTGAGTGTTAAGGTTTATGATCAATAGGTCCTCTTAGTTTAAAATAAAAGTAATATTAGGGAGCTGCAAAAGTGTATGAAAGTAAGGAAGCCTACAAACCAAATTTAGCTCCACCTGATCTGTCATGAATAATTACTTAGTTTCTTCAAACTATATTTGGGAAGCATTTATACATAAGTTTTAATCCTCAGGCAATTCTACTTATACTAGAAAAATGTATAAAAAACTGAAATTGAAAAAGTTGAAAAAAAATTCTGAAATAATTTTGATTCATTATTCTGACATTTAATAAACTAAAGATATTTTTTAACCTAATTGATTCAAAACCAGATGAGCTTAGTAATGTGAGTGAGAAGGAACAAAAACTTAATATTTTGTGTCATAGAAATTATATATACAGATCATGCTGGTAAAGGTTCTCAGTCATCCAGGTCATAGTCATTCAAAAAAATTTAAAAACAATCCACTGGACATGGTTTCCGAGTTTGAAGACGTTTCGCTTCCCATCCAGGAAGATTTTTCTATTCAAAATGTCAGGTTTAGCGTTGAGTTTGAAGTTTTATACAGTAGCCTAACCAAGGCTTGTTTTTGTTTGGAAAACATGCGAATTGGAACAGACGAAGGGGTCAACCCATTTGGAATGGGGGTCGTTTGGCTTCTTTTGATAGACTGCAATACCCCATACCCAAGTGTCTGAAAGGTCTGTCGTTAAAGGGGATTGTCGGACTGGCTGAGTAGTCTTCCACTCTCCTGTGCAGGGGGTGGGGCTGCGATGATAACAGGTAGGGATTAACTGAAATATACAGAAAGATGTTGTTTGTACGTTTTGCTTTTCATATATAAGTATTAAATAATGCTGTTCTATTTTAGACTAAAGTGAGTAATATAATGTAATTTACAGATAAGATTTTTGCCTTAAAAACATAGCAACTAGAAAATAGAAGAAAGATTGAAACTACAAGTAAGTCTGGCTCAAAATAACCTCCTTTCTCCTTACCTAATATAAGTATGTTCTTTTCAGTTTTTTAAAGTAAATTGTTTTCAAAATCTAGCATAAAACATTGAGACATAGTAATATCTATTTGTAGAAAATATAGTTAAAAATAAATGAAAAATATTTAAGGATTAATAACTATAAATATTGCATGGTAATATGGAGCGAATTTGATTAAAAAGTTGTAAACACAATTATTTTTTTTCTAAAATAGTCACTAGTGTATGAGGTCTACAGTTAGTAAATTAGTGGCGTGATAGTCTGGTCCATTTGTCTTAGAATACAGGTTTTATTAATGCGACTTCTGTAATGGGGAGGAAAAAAAATCTGATTAAGGTTTTTAAAGCTTTATCTCCTAACAATTATTCCTTATAGTCTTTACATTCTGACCAAGGCTGAGCTACTCAGCATTTTGATACACAATTTGTTTATGCATCTTTTATCCGACGATCATAAAGACCCATTATGCACATTCATTATTGTAAGCCCTGGTGCAAAAGCTGACAGCTGGAGCTGTTGTCAGTAATGGCTGTGAATCAATAACCTCATTTGGACGTCTGTTTAAGTATCAGCTGTTTGACAGTCCACTGTGTATTGAGTTGCTGATGGGCATGCAATTGCGTGTTAGGTTGTACTTTCCTGGCTGACAATATTAATATCATCTGAATACATTTTATAAAGTTTATCTTCATAATTGTCAATCAAAAAATATTTAAAAACTGAAACATATGTTTCTTATAATATTTGTTCATTCACCTAAATCGGCTATTCCTCTGCTTGGTTTTTAATATAAAATTAAAAAAGGAAAAAAGTTCTGGGTACAAGTTACACTTTTATATTTAAGAAACAGCTATCATAATTTTTTTTGCGTAATGCTGCATAATATACTTTGACTTTTAACCATAATTCCAGTATGTGTAATTTACGTTGCATTATGTTAAGCAGGCAGATTTTCTAAGGAAAAGGCAGGGTTTAAAATTACATGCCTACTAGAATATTCTGCAACAGGACCGCATGAAGGTAATGTAACATATTCTTGTAATACAGTACAATTAAAAAAAAAAATCTTGAGCAGACTCATATTTTAAAGCTTTAAATTAAACATTGAGTATCCAGATGCATCCACAACTTGATTTATTCTAAGCACATTGAATTTTACTTTTTTTGTAAATTGAGACATCAAAGTTAAGGCATTTCAAGCTTTCATTGTGCAGTCATTTTCAAGCCTTGCTTCACTAATGCATGCTGCATGTGTGAAAGTGTGTAAGAAAAGACTCCTTCAAAGAGTAAGAGGTAACGGAGAACAGCGATCTAAAACAGGGCACAGCTGTTCACACAGGCCTGTCCCCTGGGCTTCCCTCTCCACCGTGAAGGTCCAGCCCAGGCACCCCTGGGGACCTCTGGGTCCCATGTATTGGTCAAACTGGCAAATATATCTCACAAAATAAAAGATAATACGGTTTCTTGCAAAACATTTGACAAATACTGAAAAAAGTTAACTCTATCAGAGTATTTGTCATAATTTATACTTTGTATTTTCAATCTTTAGTAAAAACTAGAGTTTCTGATGTATAATAAAACCTTTTTTTTATGTAATACATGGATTTTGGGGATAGAGTAAGTAACTTAGATTTCCTTATACTATTTAATGTTTAATAGCAGTATGTGCATAAACCTAAAAATACTACATAAACTTTACTTTAAAAAATGCAGTTTTGAAATGCACGCACCGCACATGCGTACTGTAGCTTACAGCAGGACTGATTCTGCTCCCAGTCCAGACGTTACAGGATCACACACAGAGTTTCTATTCCTAAATATTTTCTTTACCTTTTATGCTAAACTGCTTGTTTAACAAGCTTTATAAACTAATTAAAAGCTTTAATTTTTATCATTAAATACATGTACACACATAGCTACAATTGATAAAAGAAGTTTTTCTATACTGCAAATTCTTGTCTGTTCAGTACTAAGAAGCTGCTGTGTGCGGTCCCTTGATGTCACTCCCTGCACCCTCTGCTGCTCTGGCAACCAGGTCTGAGCAGTTACACATGCGGCAGCTTCTATTACCTGGAGTTGGTGCACCTGGGAGGAGCACTATATATTCCTGGCTCCCCCAGTGGGTACCTGCCAGATTCTTGAAAGCTGTTTATGTGAGCAGACCCCCCAGCAGTCCTTGTTTTAATCTCCTGTCTGTCAAATCATGTATGATCTGCATTCCTGCCTCCATCCCTCTGGAAACCTCAGCCCAGGTAATGTGCCTCCTGTTACTGATTTGCTAGCCTGGATCCTAGATTATCTATTTAACTAGCCCTTCTACAAAGCCTCTGCCCTGTGATCTGCTTCCCTGGGCATGACTCCTGCCCAGACTGACCACAAC
This sequence comes from Cyprinodon tularosa, assembly GCF_016077235.1. Lineage (NCBI taxonomy): Eukaryota > Metazoa > Chordata > Actinopteri > Cyprinodontiformes > Cyprinodontidae > Cyprinodon > Cyprinodon tularosa. The sequence goes on along the minus strand of NW_024038437.1, from coordinate 84,308 downwards.
TTCCCCTGCTAGCTTTAGTACTCTCTAGCACCATCAAGAGTTTGATAGGTCTATCCAAATCATCTAAACAGAGCAACTGGGATCAATCATGAGAGCAGGCGCAACCTCCTGGCTCCAGAGAAGCTTCATGGCTTTCATTCAGAGTACCTTCAACATCACTGAGTGGTTCTCTGCCATTAACACATTTTCTCTTTCCAACAATGGTTCCAGTCAAACAGAAGTTTAACTTTCAATGCACTTTATAAATACATCTTGTGTTGGCTGAATTATTGGGTCTCGAAATTGTGTCCAGGAATTACACAAGTATCAAACAATCCAAACCTGATCAGCGGTAAGACAAAGCATACCTCTTGTTCCAATCTGCTAGAGAATATGTAGGGTGCACAGCAAGATGTTAAGGTGCTCTGGCCTGTTGATAAAGCAGAACCCATCCGTCAGTATGCAAAATTGAATGTGTGGCAATAAACCTCCCCCACACATTTTTTTTGCACAGTGAACAATAATAATGGCAGCATTATTTTGCTGAGTTGGCTATCTTCAGCAGGAACAGGGAATCTAAACATAGTTAAGAAGATGGAGCTAAATAAACTGCAGGACAATCCTATAAGAAAACATATTCTAGGCCAAACAATGGAGACTTGAGTGGAGGTCCATCTTCCAACAAGACAACAACCCTTAACATAAAATCCGAGCTCTAATGGGAAGACTTACATCTAGTTCCTTTTATGTTGAAATACATGACATTAAATTGAGAATGTGTGGCAATACTTGAATATTAGATTTGATTATATCTATAGAAATCTCTACTCCTGAATAAAGTTTTGGAAAAGTAGTGGTTAACAAACAAATTGGGACACACAAGAAGGGCTATTTTCCTTGGAAACTTGGTTTCATAGATACACACAGCACCCAAACATGTGTGATTAAATATAAAAGTTAGGTATTAAACTGAGAAAATAATACAATTTAGATATTTTCGTGTGCAGTTTAGGTGGCAGATCATGAGTTTTTCCACTTTCAATTTCATTTGCAGCTAACACTGTTTTCCAAAGATCTGTAAGTTAATTGTTAAACACTTGGATGAACTGCAGAAATTAGAGCTTGCCCTACCTATTTTTTTCTGCTTCAATTCTATAGGGAGAGCTGTTTTTATTTTTGATGTTGTAACCAAAGGAAGTGGGGAAAGATAAAAAAAAAAAAAGAAGCACACTCATTGGAGGCAGTTTTATCCATTTAGCTGTAGAGGAGACAAGGAGTCCAGAGAAGTTGTGCCTGAGGCTCTGTTTTTGTCATCTTCTTTTTGAATCAGTCAGAGTAATTCCTGTCCTCAGGGGCTGCCTGTCAGTAGCAAGGCACCAAGAACACATTCCTTCTGATTGAGGCCATTATCGGCCCATTCAGCAGCACTGGAGCCTGCTCATGTGGGCCTCTCCCTGCATTGACCTTCTGGGCACTCACACAGGCAGGATTCAACAGTCCCACTGACCCACAATTCAAAAAATAAAAACGTAAACTTCAATAGGTTTCCAGACCAGAACAGCAGCCATTATGTTACATGATCAACAAAAACCTTTCTCTAACATGCATAGACGAACATATATTAACTTTCAAATAATCCGGTTCTTTACTGTTTCCAATGAAAACATCAGAAAGAAAATCTTCTTTGTCGATCGGAGCATGTACAATTATAGACAAATATGCGCGGCTCTCTGAAAACAAAAAGAAATGCCTGCAACATTTTCATTACTTGAATCAGTTCCTAAAATACATGTTCCTAGAACTTGGTTTTTAATCATTTTATTTTTTTATTTTTTTGCTAATTACCTGCCATGCTTCAACTCAAGTGCATCTATACTTAGTGGGGGTGTGATGGGATCTAGCATCAGAAGATCGCACCCTATCAAAACAACAAAAATATTTGGTGTCAAAGGGAAATCTGATCTCTGCACTATCCAGTTTTAGTTAGGATGCCCCTTTCTCTTGTGAATTGTCACAATCTACTAGGCCCAGATGTGAACATCGGCACTGTTTCAGATTTTTGTGTTGATGTATAAAGCGAAGTAGCTCTTGATTTTTTGTTCGGTTTTGATGATTAGCTAATAAATACATTGAGAGCCCTCATTCAGAAAGTGAAAGAACGCTCCGTCATTTTAAAACAGTGTGTGGTATAGTATTTGGTGAGAGAAAATGCTGCTTTACATTATTTCATTCAAAGGAAGTTTAAGTGTAAATCCAGTCTGAAAGACTCTTATCGGCTTCACCTGAAAAAGCTGGGATGTTCCTCGCTCAAGCTTCAGCAAATAAATGCTGTGTATCTCCAGCCCAAAATCCGAGAAAAATATACTTACATGTATAATTTCATGCTGAACGAAGCATCTATGAAATACTTGTCTTTGGTTGCGGAAATACCAAAAGGAAATAATTTAGTGCATTTAACTCACTGTTGTGGATTGTCCCTTTTGGTGAGATGAACAAACAATTTGAGCCCTACCGACAAATATCAGACCCAAGTTGGAGATGGGCTCATGTGTATTAACTATAGTCGAACTGTCTAAGGCTACGTTCACTCTGCAGCCTGAAGTGACCCAAATCCGATTTTTTGGCCCATATGCGACCTGTAGCTGATCTTTTCTTGGCTGTCTGAACAACACAGATCCGATTTTTTCCAATGCGACCCAGGACGCTTGGTTATGTTGTCCTGAATCCGATATGAATCTGATCTTTTCAAATGCGACCTGTTTCTGAACGGCCAGGTCGCATTCATCCGACCTGAACAGCATTAATACTCAACAAAAGTCACTATTATGGGTCTTGCTATGAAGCAGCGGCAAGAAAAACGGAGAGAAGAGTTTATGTTTAACCATCTTGAAAAGATTGTGTTTTTATAGTTGGGAAGGATCGCAAGATGCGCTCCGGCACTACCATCCATGTTTATTTCCGTGAACACAGAGCAAGCTGGCCTGTGATGTCATTGCGTTCTCTACTGCACATGCGGAACACTTGTGCTGTATGACTGCAGTTCACACAGGAGCTCACATACAAGTAGCATATATTTGGAAATGTAAACGGCAATGCAAAAAAAAACATTAGCATTAAGGCCTGCAGTAAGAACGTAGCCTTTGCCATGTGGTGATTGAAATTGTTAATAGTCTCCTTTTTCAAGTTTTTCTGACTAGCTGTTTAACAGAGTACTGTATTAAGCCTTAGCACAGGGTTCCTCAATCCGAGTTCTTGACATCCATTGTCCTAAACCTTTTAGATGAGTCTCTGCTTCTACATCTTAAATAAATGGCTGAATTACCTCTGTTGCATGAAGTCAGGTTTTCCAGAGTCCTGCTAATGACCTGATTATCTGATGCAGGTGTGTTGAAGTGGAGTCACATTCAAAAGATACAAGATAACAGGTCTTTATTTAGGATATTTTTCTGGTTGTTATAGGGGCTGTAATAAGGATTAGGTAGGTCAGAAATACCTACTATTCATTTCACCTTCATGGTTTGGTCTATAGAATGAAATATTATCCGACATCCCAGACACCAGATAAATAGCAATACACAAGTCAAACTGACACTGAGAAAACTGTTATGTAGAAAATCAGAGGAAAATAAAAATAATACCAGTCTGACTAGAAGTTTTATTTTATTGATTTATTTTGAAAAAAAAAAAAAGAAAACAAGACATAAAATTTCTGTCTGCTTAAATGAAAACATTTTAGAATCTTGGTATTTTAAGTCACCACTTTATTCTTAATATGAACTAAATTCATGCCCAAAAGCAAAGCTTTAGTGCTCACAGTCAGAGTGTATCACATTTTCTTGGCCCTATTAACTGCATCCTTTTCTTTTTTTTAAACTCATATTTGTGAGATCTTAACTAAATAAATGTAATACAATTCCTGTTTCCCATTTTCAAATGCTACCAAAGGCTCTTGTCTTTGGCATCCATTTGATCCACCAAAGCCTTTCCAAGTCACAAACTGTCCTCGTTAATTCCACACTTAGCAGCACACTACTGGAAATGTGTTAAGCTGTAACTGATGTCACATATTTTTGATACGTTTCTTTCCTTTTTCTACTTCACAAGAGCAGACTGCTATTATAAACTAGTGGCTACCTCAAAACTGTAACTGGCAGTATATCTACACTCAGTTCATTTAAAATGTCAAAATGGTCCTTATGCATTCATAAATTTTGTCCTTGACTGCTTTTGGCTATCCATACAAGTAGTTTCAGAACTCAAATACTGTTCCAGAAGAGGGGCACTGAGGCCAAAACCAACTGGCAGAGAGTGAATATTCACACTTCAATCAGATATCATTCACCTCAGAAGATTGGCATTAAAACCACAAGCAATTGCTCTGCAGAGTTTATATTAATCTACTTTTATGCTTGCTATATTCCTTTTTGTTCCAAGCTTGACAAAAGCAAGCATGGAACACACTAACACTTTTTAAGTATGAGGGATTTCATGAATGTAGGAGAAGGGTGAAAAATAGGCAGTGAAGGCACTTAGTTTAAACCAATGTCCCTTTTTAATGTGTCCCGAATGCTAGTAAATCTAACCCCTCTAAAATCCAAGGTAAAAAACTATGCCAAGTATGACATCACCCACACAGAAACTGGTTTTATGATTTTTACCCAGACTACAGACTGGGCAACACACAAAACGCACAAAACAGAATTTAAGTTGGCAAGGTTGGGTAAAACCAGGGAGTTCCTTGGAGGTAGAATTAAAGAAATGTTGCTTTATACTTAAAGCTGTGAAAAGTTTATGTCTATTTATTGAAAGAATCTGTAAAACAGCAATTCCAGAACCCTTCAATTTACTTTTTGTTCAGCTTTTATTGTCATTACACTGTCATAAGTAAAGAGCAACGCAATGAACCCTCGGCATTTAACCCATCCCTTTGGGAAGTATTGGGCTGCCATTGTGGGGCTCTCGGGTAGCAGTATGGGGTTAATGGTCTTGCTCAAAAAACCCAGAGTGGCAGTCTGTGGGAGTGGGGCTCGAACTTGTCATAATGGGTTTAAGGTTCTTAGCCCACATGCAGAACACAACGGAGGCTGGGTAAAAGTTTAACAGAGTTTATTGAATGTTTCACATAGCACAAGATAATGTACTGGGTCTGGAACTGGTCCGGGCTGGTTCACTGAAGTCTGCAGAGATGATAGTTTGATTAGAAGGCAGGCAGATGAGTTATGAGTCTTTGATAATTCAGGATTATACCTTGATTGAGTCCGGGCTTCTCTTTGAGAGAGAGGGAACCGTTGGGTCCAGAGACTGTTTGTTCAGCAGAGTTCAAGAGCAGCTGCAGCGTCTTGCTTCTGACTTTGAATGGCAGACCTTGATCAGAGTTTCCAGCTCTTCACTAAGAGCAGCAGGGGAATCCACATAGGAATCTTCAGGTTAGGCTCACCAGGGCAGATTGGCAGGTTAAGAAACAGGTAGAGACAGGTTTTCTGTGAGGCAAAAACAGAGGAGAGTTAGAATCTGATCTCTCTCAAGAGACAGCTAAGATTCTTTCAGTTTCAAGGCTCAGGTTGCTAACCAAACTAAGGTCAACACTGCGGCGTCGAAGCAAGGTCTGGCAGCTGGTTATAAAGGGGAGGTCTCCTGATGAGTAGATGCGTCTCAGGTGTGCTGGAAGACTCCAGCTCCAGGAGACCCACGGCGCACTCTGCTGGAGGAAGGTGGTACAGCTCCAGATCCCAACAGAACTCAGAACCTCAAGATTCAAATTTCTATGCCCTACCCACTAGGCTGCCACTCACATATTGAGAGGTGGAAAAAACAGAGGTTCTAAAACCATAATAAAAATAAAAAAAACTCTAGCAATTCAGATATTTTTTCATTACATTTTTGTTTGTTTGTTCTTTCCAGGATATGACACAGACTTCTCTCCAAAGTTATTAAACTCCTGAAGCAGAGTCATATCTAATATTTTCATAATACTTTCAGGGTTAATCAGTGTCATAAAAACAGTTTGAGTTTCAAATCCAAACATTTTAACCCAGCTCCACAGGTGATCTTGTATTTCTTTTCAGTGTCACTGTAATGTGACCTGATCACGCCAGCGCCAGCTTTGACTCCATAACATCACAGCCTGTCTAAGCATGAGGTTCTCTGGTATCTTTCAAGGAAGGCCTAATAATATTTTTAAAAAAAGAATTAGATCAGTCGGAACTGTCAGTTAGGCTATTTAGTTTAAATGAAACAATTGTTTCATAGAAATTAGTAGAATGTTTTATTTTTATAAGAATTTGGATCTCAAATTTCCTCAACTTCTGACAAAAAAAATAAAAATAAGAATACAATGGATATTTCTATTGTCAGATTTTCAGGCATTTTCTTAAAAAAACGACAAGCTGCAAATAGCCCTGAGGTAATTATTATAATTTCACGTAGAGAGATTATGAAAACACACATCTTCACTATTTTTTCCACTTTCTCACTAGTAGCAAAGGATTCCTAAAAGCATATGTTTATCTCTGAATATGAGAAATGAGTGACATTCTCTCTAACATGAAGTACTCTGAGGAGTATTTCCTGTGCTGTCAACACCATGGATGATAGAGTTATTATTGTTCTATGTGAGCCCCCCCTCCATTTCCCTTTTCAAGGATGCTCATTAGAAGTACAACCATCTAATCTGGTGTTGGGGTCCTGATAACCCTCTTGCTTGGCGTCACTCTTGTAAATTGCCATGACTCTACTGTTAAAAAGCCAACAGTTGATAGCAGTATCAGGAGACAGGCTGCTTTGGGGAGACACAGTGTCCAGCTCTAAATGACCTCCTAAAATAGACAAGCCTTGATATGGACAAGCCATGGGCAACTACAGCCGCAGAAAAGGAGCTCAGACAGAAGCAGTTCAGGAAGAACATGTCATCAGAGCCATTGCTGCTAATGGCGAGCAGATAGACGCAGCAGACACTGAGTGAACCCAAACCAAAGCGTTTAGTTCTCTGACTGAGCAGAGCCATATCCCACCCTAGACAGTTTAGACATTTAGCCGCCTCTAAAGAGATGGAGCCAGTCCCTACCACAGAGCTGATAATGATTATAGTCAATTCAGTATGACTGAAGAGCTGAAGGTCCACTCTGTGTCTCTGGCCACCGTCTGCAGAGAGGCAAAAATTGAAGCCTAAAAGCTACCTTGACCTTACATTTGCTGATAGCTCTTTATTATGCAAACCAAGCTCAGACATTTAAATGGCATTGTTAAAGAAAAATATGTAAAAATGGGAAGGCAGCTATAGGGCTGTCCAAAAAGAATATCTCCTATGAGCATTTTTATTTTTTTAATAACAATGCATTTTTTCACATCAAACAGCTTTTATTACCGAGCAAATATGATGATAAAACAATATTTTGAATGACTGCTTCTGTTGGTGAAGGAATTAAAATTCCTTTCATTCAGACCAACCTGGTGCTGGGAGAAACTGTCATCCAAACCATTCAAAATCACAACGAAGAAAAATTCGGGACCTATCGGGCAGCATGAAGTAGGCAGAATATCTAAGGGAAGTTAAAAAGCATTACAATCACCTTTCAATATTTAAAAAGAATGATATTTCTATTTAACATAAAGTCTGTTTGAGAAGCACTATAGAGGATGTGACTCGCTATTAAGATGGGACTTCATCTGAGAAGTAAATGTAAGCTATTATCACTAAAACAAGCTATGAATTTTTCTTTTAAGCTTCAAATCCCTTTCTATTCATGAAACAGCTCATTTTGAAATAGGAAAGGGAGGGAGGGGGTCTCCAAATAAATATCAATACAGAGTCCTTGTCAGGGCACTGAAAACACTGAAAAGGCTCCCATTAATTCAAATTGTTTATGAAACCAAAATTTTGGTATTTGAAAGGGAAAAGAAGATCAGATTTACACAATATATGAACCAGTAAAAATACTGAAGAATACATTTAAAAGCAATTTATCCTGACCCGCAACACGGACCCAGAAAAGTTAACTTACATTGGTTTAATTCAGTTTGCTAAGGTTTAACAAAAATTGGTCTTTAATGGAGTTGTGCTTAAATGAAGCATTTCAACCACTGGCTGTAGAAAGAGCTTTTCTTTCTAAAATCATATTTTTGTGTCACATTCTTTTGACTCTCTTAGTCTCATCTTTGAAATCAAAATCCTCTGTGAAAACACAAAAAGAGGGATTCTTTTGTTGCTTTTTGAAATCATGTCCACCTTTGACAAGATAAAATGATGCATATGGACCAGACTAAACATTCAACACCAATTACAGATTCATTAAAATTGAGTTTATGATTTTTTTTACGTTTGATTTTGAAAACACAAAAATGGGGCTTTCTAGTTTTTCTAAAATTATGTTTTAGATCTTGGCTCCAATTTTTGTAAAACCAGTATATATGTGTGTCATCTCATCTTATGTGACGAATGTATCAATATGAAGTCTGAGCAGCCTGAGTGACTTAGCCTGGAAATGGGTGGGTTGAGCCCGATTTCAAAGCGGGACCAGGGTGGAAAAAAGTCAAAGAAGCAGGTTAAAACCAATCAGATAACTAAGGATATAATGTAAAAAGATATTTAAAAAAAAGGAAAAGGTCTTACTGCTCCAAGTTTTTGAAAATTTAAAGATATATCCATCCCATCAGGGACATAATAAAATACATAATTAAAACGTCGCTCCAATGCAGCTGCAGTCTTGACACTTATGGTTAGAGACAAAAACTGTTGCATTATGGGTATTCATCCGTCCAGCATAGAGCACAATAAATAGTTTCTGTTTTAGCTCACAATTTATTTACTAAAAATGATACAGCCACAGCAAGTTATTAACTTGTTTTATAGCCTCTGTGTGTCGATATATAACACATTTTTAAAAAGGGGGAAAACTAAATGCAAAAGAGAGTGATTATGAGAATAAAGAACTACCGTATACAAAATCAAGAAATTATATCAACAACATTTCAGGTAAAGAATGGAAAGAAAACAAAAATGACTGTGTCTAAAAGAGAAGAGACTTGTCATTGAGACAGGAAGTGCAGCTTAAACACTACACCTACAGAAAGGTCAAAGTTAAACAGAAACACTGAACGGAAACCTTCAGTGTATGAGCCAGAAAAAAGAATCAATAACTAGAATCACTAAGAAGATGACAATATACAAATACAATATTTAATGCGGAACTGATTGAAAACATTTTCTGATAAAACTAAAAATCAATATTTAATTGCACACCTTCTACTAAATAATAAAAAAAAACCTAACCATGTGCTGCTTGATTCACCCTCTAATAAATTTCTAAGTTTCACTGGACGGTAAAGTTAGTGTTTGTCTTGCGTTACTGCTCTTGCCTCATCTTTCAAGCCATCCACTGATCCTGTAAAGGCTTAAGAATACTTATCAGATTATACCTACAGAGATTTTAAAGATTGAAAAGTTCACAGAATCTGATGGAATCTGCAGCCAATACATTTACCAGGTTAGAGAATATTGAGATCCACATAATAATTTCCAATGTATCATCAAACTTCATGAATCTATTGAGAGGAATCCACCTCATATTTATATGTAGACCTTTTTATATATGAAGTGAAAATACATTTATTTATTCCCACTATTAATAGATGTAGGCCATGATCTAAAATGTGTCTGTACTCTACATTTAGACCAGGTAAAGCTGCTTGGTCTGAAAGAAGTCTACGATTGAACTGAAATATGTGGTTAAAATAAATAATGTTAGCAAAAATCTCTCGTCTGTAAAAGAGAGCATAAACTAAGATTACAGACAGCTTCATTTGATTCAGTTTTTTTAGCTAAGTAATAAAAAAAATGATATGAATATGTCCATGCATCTCAATCACTAAGACAAATGTACACAGAAATGAGGGAAGACTTAGAACAACACATTGAGTTGTTGACTAGGCTTTAATCAACATATCTGAATAAAGTGAGCAAGAAAGATGTTCTGTCCAACACTTTCTAATCTGCTATGAGCAGCATGTCTGTCTTAATCAGGTAATGTCATTACAATGCTGTTTTTTCTGGGAGATGAATCTCTGTGTGTCTAATCTCACAGGCTCCTCTGACACTGCCCATGAATTAAAATCAATTTGTTTGTGTCTCGCACAGGATGCTGTGAAAAATGGAGCTCTTATAAGTTAACATGGTATTCATGTGGAGAAATAACACAGGATATGACTAATGGAGTCCCAGTCTATATGCTAATGCTAGATAAAACAAATGCTGCTGCATTAAGTTAGCTGTGATACAGGGATACGAAGATAATATCAGGTTTACTGAAAGACGAGCCAGTTGAAGACAAAATGGATAATAACCATATGCCATATTCGAAATGCTCCATATTTCATGCAAAGTTGTCTGCCAGGGGGAAGAAACGCTGGTCATTAGGAATCTTAAAGGGTAACAACTCCTAACTGATTTACTTGTTCTCCTATCTTGGAGGAAACCCTGGATCGCCTGCCAGTCTGGCGCTCCCTGGCTCCTTGTGTGACCTGAGTGAGCCAAGTTGTTCAGAGCTCACAATAAGTCGCCCAGTAAGGCCAACGTCTGTGGTGCTTCATGTGTGCTTTGACATGGGAAGGAAATCCTGGTAGAGAGCACAGCCGGAAAGAGTACGGTCCTTTTAGTTTGCAGGTCTATCTTTAGAGGTCAAACAACTGTTTCCCCAGAGAGCCCCCATATTCTCTCTTGTTTCCCCCGTTCTCCTCCTCAAAGGCATTCCTTTCTCTGAGCCCATAGTTCCTAACCTGGGGTTATGTGAGGCTTTGCATGCACTCAGATTGTGGGATTCTTAAAATTAGATTTGCACATGTTGAATATGATCACGATATGAAAGCCTTTAGGAAAAGCAAAAAGTCTGTCTGGATGAAGTGCATGTAAGCAGCAGCATCAATGTCAGAGGACAGGCTAATGTGTTTTGGATTAAAACAGCTCACCTTGTGGACACATCAACTCACTATAATGGCATCATCAAGTGAATGAAAGATGGTGAATCAAATTAAACCAAAGCAAGGGATATAGAGGAGGAAGAAATGTCAAACAGGTTGCCTCAGCAATGAACTGAAGCGTATTAGATTGCATAGCCATGACATTACCTTAGTATCTGAATTTTACGGAAAGGAATTGTGTTTGTATTGCACTGTTTATACAAGAGGTACTTTAAAGTATTCTACATCAAAAATTGTGGATTAAGAACATCTCATTTACAATCAGAAGCAATTTAAAACTGTGACTATAAATTTAAGCGTGGATATTTTTATTTTTTTAAAAAGTTTTTCAAAAAATCTGAAGCATATGCCGAGCTAGGATATTTAGTGTGGCAGTCATTCATATTTTCAGCTTCGATCTGCAGAAAAGGTGCTTAGAGTTTCTGCATATCTTAGTTTTGGGAGATAATTTCAAAGCTAAGGAGCAGAGAAACTATATACTGCATCCATGTATTTAGTTCTTCTCTTAAAACTCTGAGTGACATCTTTACTTTTGACTTGACACCTATCCTACCAAATAATACAGCTAGGTAGATCTTTGTTATTACAGTAGAGCTGTCAAGTGGAGGTGGAGGTTTGACAGGACCCAAATGCAGACACTGAAGCAGAAGTGGTTTATTGAAGATTTAATAACAAAAATGTTAATAGAAGCAAAATTCCAAAAACATAAATCCACAAAAATCCCAAACTACTGAAAACCAGGAATACCCACAACAAGGGGCAAAGAAATGACAACAAACAGGCCACAGTGACTGAGCAGGAGGCGCATATATGGGAGAGAGAAACGAAGACCACGCTAATCAGCAGATTGGGAGCAGGTGTGAACAAAGGAGTCTAGAAAATGGGACTGGCACAAGAGGGCAAACAAGAAATACCTAAAAACTTAAATACATCCAGAAAACACCACAAAAAAGGAATTAAACCAATAAAACTAGAAAACAAAGAAACATGGATCAAAGTGAAACTAAAAACTCAAAAAGAAAACTTAAACAGAACCAAAACCATGACAAGAGCAACTACTAATATCAAGATGTTTGTGTTTTATTTTGCAGCTCTTTTTATACAATCAGTTCCAAATTGTTTCCAAACTATTCACTGCATTGTAGACAAATATTAAGATTCATAGTATAAGAAAAGAAAAAGGAATAAGCATGCATGTTTTAATGGTTAATGTGACATGTTTTGTTTTCTATGATGTCTGTGATGGCATGACTTTGAATAAGATACTGCTGCTTGGTTAACTTTTATATCTAAGTCAATGACATTTTTCCAGGTTTCAGCTTTATGATAAACAGATGGAGGATAAACAACTACTGCACATTCTCTCAGTAAAATATCAGTGATACGCTTTACATTGATTCGGCGAGGGCTGTACTGCAAAGGGGTGTACACTTCGCACTTATTAAAATAAGTGCATTTTTTTTCTTGAAATAAGGAGGAAAGTGAGACACTTTGTCAATGGAACAAGACAATTTACATTTAAAATAAGAAAAAAAAAACTATTACATTGTCTTATTTCAAGTTCATATTATCTAATTATCTTATTTTAAGAGTAAAAATACTGATTTTATTGGCAAATCATCTTATTTACCTACTCGAATTAATTAAATAATTTTTTTACTCATTTCTAGATCTTTTTTTGCAGTGTAAGCAGCAAATACACAAGCATGATTGACACTGCCTAAGAAATTCATCCTGGGTTTCTGACCAGGAAAAAATAAGATTTTTCTGACCCGTCAGACTGATTGTTTTTGATGGGAGGCAGTACATTCACTGTTAAAACCATCTAAAAATGAGGAAAAAGTGTATTTACCATTACCATACCATTTGAGTAGGTAAATAAGATAATTTGCCAATGGAATAAGTATTTTTAGTCTTAAAATATGATAATTACATAATATGCACTTGAAATAAGACAATGCAATTGTGTTGTCTTGTTCCATTGGCAACGTATCTCGATTACCGCCTCAATTCAAGAAAAAAAATGATTTATTTAGATTTCAATTTTTTGCAGTGTTTCTGCAAATGGCAGTAGGACCAATTGAAGGAGCCTGAGGAGCTTTTTGTTATCACATACTTACTGTCAGAATATACTGACTGTTCTAATAAATGTGTGAAAAATAAATGTTCAATAAATGTACCTTGAAACTTAGTTGAACGGCAAACTCTATCTTTTTCTAATTTCTGGGACCAAATAAACGAGTTCTGTTTTTTTTTTTCTCAAGTAGGAAACCATGATCATCCAACTACTAACATTATGAACAGATGGGTGCAATTGTAAGAAAGCAAATCATTCAACATACCGGTAATTCATATTGCACCTTTAATGCATTTAAATATAATTAAAAAAATATTCAATAATAAAGATAATCCCATACATGATAATGTTTAAAAAGATCTAAAAGGAAAGAACTTTTAAAAAAGAACATCTTCAGTTGATCTTTGATTCTGCTAAAATATATCAAGGTCCACCCCTCTGTAGAGAACAATATGCTAAAGATTTATTTCAGCTCCTTGGAATCATTTGTAGATTTTTCTTTGAAAATCTGAAAGCTGTTTGTAAATATAAAGTGTAATGTGTCTTTGGTAGACTATGGAACTAGGTTTTGCTGTTTTCCATTATATGAGCCAGAGATCTAATGAATTAAGCTGACCTGAGAATGGAGCCAAGAGGAACTCCACATACACACATTTTTTTTTTATCTATCTATGAATTTATCATGATAAACTGTAATAGATACTTTTAGAAACTCTGGCAGCAATGAATCTCTTTAAACAGAAACCAGCTAGCATCACACAAAACCTCCTATCCCTGACCATTATCCACCATTTTTAATAAAGGCCATTATTTCTAGAGGAAATAACAGAGCTAACATGTTGGAGGTTATCTGTGTTAATGAATAAAACATAAATATGCTCCAGTTTCTCTCCAAAGCTCTCAATAGTTGCTCTTTTTGCAGTCTTCTCCCTCATCAGTTTTTACAAAGCTAAAACAAGCATGAAAGCTAGGGTTTCTGTAAGACAAACGGGAAGGAAAACTGCTATTATGAGCTCTCCCAAGATGAATTTTCCCCTGGAGGATTTCCTCTGAGAGAACCATGGAAATAAATTGGCTATGGTGAAAATATATGCCCTTAGTTCATAATCAGATTCATAGATATGTGGGGAAAGCTGAGGCCATCCAACCAACGCAGGGCATCTGAAAAGATCATAATGCCACAAAGGAAAACTGGCCACACTGATTGATCAAAATATTGCGGAAAGGAAAGAATTCATAATAAGGAGCTTCTGCAAACCTTTCAGTGTCCGCTTTCCCAGCCAACACTGGAGCCACAAGCTGAGGGTTTTCCCAGTGTCACCCACTCAAGGGGTATTAGTGTTTGTCTTACAGTGTCTCTCTGTCCTGTAAACAATGTGTCTCTTGTGACAGTGAATAAGAAGCAGCCTGTCGACTAGCCTCTCCGGCATCAGGCCTGCTTGCCAGAGATTGGCTAGGGGGCTGCTCCAGAGCCACTCCATTTGTCATGCTGTATATTTACAGGCTGTGTCAGCGCAGGGCGGGTAGAGCAAGGCGTCTCTACTCCGAGCCGAACTCCATGGACGCCAGGCTCAGCACCTCCCCTCATTCATCTGTTTACTTTCTAAATAGGCCTCTGTTTGGACTTACATCAGTGGGGAGAGAATATCTAAGAAAACGAGGAAGGAAATCTGTGGAAAACAAAGGAAAAGGAAAGAAACTCTCTGTGATAGAAACTGCCCCTCACTGTTCCTGATTACAGCAGAGTTTCAGGGTGTTTGGCGCCATCAAAATCAGCCACCCAGACCGCCGGCTGGCCAGACAGCGGAGGGGAAGACTGGTAGTGACGCTTGCATATACCAGGAAAAAAACTGAGGCTATTTCAGTGTTTATGTATTTTAAATGGCTTTTGATTCAGTGAAATGGAAGAAGAAAGACACTTCTCACGGTTAATAAACCTGTTTTCATATAGATAACATGGTGATCGCTTTTGTTTTGCAATGCATTGAATACCATCTTTAGACACCTATGATTAAGTCTTCTCAGAAAAATAGCTTGACTTTAGTAAAGTTTAATGAGAGCATAGATGAACCAATAATAGTTGCCTCAGATTTGCAATAAAGTTTCATCGGGCCATTCTAACAAATAGATATATTTTGAACTAAAGCATTCCATTGTAGTCCTGACTGCTTGATTAGTGTTTTTTTTTTCTCTGCTGGAACCTCAGTGTAAAGTTTTTTTTTTCTTTTGCAACCTCTAACTCGGTTTCTTCCATTATTATATGTCATTTCATCCATCTATCATCTCTGACCAGCTTCCCTGTCACTGCAGAACAAAAGCATCTTTTGAACATGTTGATACCTCCGTTTTGTTTTACTTTTCCACTCTAACTAATGTTTCTTTCAAAGATTCTCTTGCTGAGTTGCGGACTCTTAACCTGGCATTCGTAACATTGATATTTGTAGTTGATTGATTGATATGTGTAGTTCAGTTTGAATTCTACACAGTATCGATATAGAAAGGCTCTTCTGGAAAGTGTATGTAAAAGAGAGGGACATTCAGTACGAATCTTCGTGATAATTTTTTAAATCACCAAGAGGCACTTGCCTCCCATTTCGAGCTTTTAGCCAATCGCATCAACAGCAGCTGCGACATATCGCATTCTTGATTTGTTTCACAACAGTTTACTGAATCCGGACGAAAAGGAACACACAAACATCTTTCTCATCCAAAAAAACCACAAATCATGTTGTTTTGCTTTCCTTTCAAAGGGAATAAGAGGGTATTCCAGTTAAATCAGACTGAATAGCACAGTCTACTGGTGGTGCCACCTGCACAGCCATGTTTGTTTTGCTTCAACCTGTCTATTCCAGTTGACATCATACATATCACTGCATTTCATTGATTTGAAACATACCTGTAATTGAGATTAATGCATCTATTGGCTTCTGGCCAGATGTATCTTGGGAGTTTGTGAATTCACAAACACAAAAGTTCATCTTCTTGTAAGGTGGATTCTTGCAGCTTTTCAATATTGGTCATAGGCCTATTTAATACTGACATTGCCCAAACCTGACCTTACCCTAAACTACCCCTGTCAGTTTAGGGTGACCGCCATGTCTTAGTAAGATTGGCATATCCTGTTGTTTGATGATGGATTAAAGCATGATCACTGACATGCTTACGGTATTATTTATCAGTCAACCCAGTTTAAAAATGTTCTCTCTGATATAATATATCTCCACTGTCGCTACAAGCATGCTTAGTGGGAGGGATTGCATTCAACTCAATGCGTTGATGCAATCAACTGGTTTTCCTTAGATAGAAAACTTTGAATCAATCTGACTGTAGGATCTGGTGAATGTAAGTGCCGTGAGATGACATGTGTTGTGAATTGGCGCTATACACTCACCGGTCACTTTATTAGGTACACCTGTCCAACTGCTCGTTAACACTTAATTTCTAAGCAGCCAATCACATGGCGGCAACTCAGTGCATTTAGGCATGTAGACATGGTCAAGACAATCTCCTGCAGTTCAAACCGAGCATCAGTATGGGGAAGAAAGGTGATTTGAGTGACTTTGAACGTGGCATGATTGTTGGTGCCAGAAGGGCTGGTCTGAGTATTTCAGAAACTGCTGATCTACTGGGATTTTAACGCACAACCATCTCTAGGGTTTACAGAGAATGGTCCGAAAAAGAAAAAACATCCAGTGAGCGGCAGTTCTGTGGGCGGAAATGCCTTGTTGATGCCAGAGGTCAGAGGAGAATGGCCAGGCTGGTTCGAGCTGATAGAAGGGCAACAGTGACTTAAATAACCACCCGTTACAACCAAGGTGGACAGAAGAGCATCTCTGAACGCACAGTACGTCGAACTTTGAGGCAGATGGGCTACAGCAGCAGAAGACCACCCCGGGTGCCACTCCTTTCAGCTAAGAACAGGAAACTGAGGCTACAGTTTGCACAAGCTCATCGAAATTGGACAATAGAAGATTGGAAAAACGTTGCCTGGTCTGATGAGTCTCGATTTCTGCTGCGACATTCGGATGGTAGGGTCAGAATTTGGCGTCTACAACATGAAAGCATGGATCCATCCTGCATTGTATCAACGGTTCAGGCTGGTGGTTAGTGGTGTCATGGTGTGGGGAATATTTTCTTGGCACTCTTTGGGCCCCTTGGTACCAATTGAGCATCGTTGCAACGCCACAGCCTACCTGAGTATTGTTGCTGACCATGTCCATCCCTTTATGACCACAATGTACCCAACTTCTGATGGCTACTTTCAGCAGGATAATGCGCCATGTCATAAAGCTGGAATCATCTCAGACTGGTTTCTTGAACATGACAATGAGTTCACTGTACTCAAATGGCCTCCACAGTCACCAGATCTCAATCCAATAGCAGTTCTGAAGGCAAAAGGGGGTCCAACCCGTTACTAGCATGGGGTACCTAATAAAGTGGCCGGGGAGTGTAGAAATAAACTGAATTGAAATAAAATTGAATATAATATGTTTGCCTTCATTATTGGTCTTCATGATGCTCTTTGTTTACTAATGCTCTGTAAGTAACTATATTTGTATCTGAAATTAGATTAATTACGCTGAAGTGGACTATATTTAATAATATTGTAACATCTGAAGGAAGCTCTTTGCACTTGTTTTATTTTAAACATTTATAATAAAGGGAGTTAAGTATGAAATGGAAGCCACATTATGAATTTTCTACTGGTAAACATTAAACAGGGATTGTGGCGGCCTGGCGGTTAGGGCATAGAGCTTGGAATCCTGAGGTTCTGAGTTCAAGCCCCACTACAACAGACTGTCACTCTGGGTCTCTGAGCAAGACCCTTAACCCCACACTGCTCCACAGGCGCCTCAAGATGGCAGCCCACTGCTCCCTAAAGGGATAGGTTAAATGCAGAGCTAAATCTCTCAAATGTAAGATCAATAAAGTTCAATTATTATTATTTCATCTTATTGTTTATCTGTTTAACATTATTACTAAACAGATCACCAGCAGCCATGTGGCAGAAGGTGATTGCTTTACACAAAAATATTAATATAATAAGGGCTTTTCTTGAGAAGTTTTTCAAGGCCCGTGTGCGGTTACCAGTGTGATTAATCTTTGTTTAAGCTTTACTTTGGATCGTCCCCAAAGATATGTCTAAGAAAACTTTCTCTGGAATTGTTGACTGGGTAAGGTTGGTAACAGTACAATATCCTTCCTGTGCTTTGTGCCATGAGCAGCAACAGTAACTGGGGAAAGTGAGTGAGCAAATGTCATTACAAAGTTCTCTAAAGGCGGGCATACACTGTACGAGTTAGGCTTTTCATCAAACAATGTTTTAGTCATAAACGGTCAAATAAAAAGTATATCATAAAGATATTTTAAAATAAAAGCATACAAAATGTCTTATCTGTCATGATGTGTCATGATAAAGTTCAGACCCAAATGCAGAAAACCAAACAGAGAGACCAGGGAAAAGGTTTAACGGGTTTTATTGAAAAAGTTTAACAGAGGGAGAAGTGTTGCTCTGAACACTGCTCAACCGGAACTGTAAAGTGAGAGGAAGACACAGCGGTTGGTTCAGGCTCAGTGGGGAATTTGACTCGTGAACTTGGAGAAGAGGATTTGGTTGCCGACTCACTTTTGTGTGCCGTGGTTCCAGTGTTTGTCTGATTCGATGGAGGGCGGAACAGGTTTTACCCAGAATGCGGTTGTTAGTTGGTGAATGGAGAAACTGACTGCCACTCAGATTTCCTGCGGTACTTGAACGTGTCGTAGTGG
Organism: Cyprinodon tularosa; assembly: GCF_016077235.1. Classification (NCBI taxonomy): domain Eukaryota; kingdom Metazoa; phylum Chordata; class Actinopteri; order Cyprinodontiformes; family Cyprinodontidae; genus Cyprinodon; species Cyprinodon tularosa. The sequence continues at coordinate 65,515 of NW_024038437.1, read as the reverse complement.
AGAATAATCCCTTACTCAGTGAGGAGCTCAAACGTTCTCTTGGGGAAAGTGGATCCAAACCTCCTGTTTGAACCCAAGCTCAGTTTGAAGCTCAATTGATCTTTCCAGGGAGAGAAGGTCCGTGAAAACCAGTTTGCAGGATGACTTCCTGCCGAGAGGCAAAGACAAAAAACAAAGTTAAACTTAGGTTGACAAAAACTCCGTTTGACTCAGAAAAGCTCAGTTTGGCTAGAGTACCCAAAACTGGCAAACACTCTGGCGTCAAAGTAGTGGCAATCAGCAGCTTAAGAACACTTTACATATATAGGAAATGTGGATGTTAGTTTAACACTTTTGCAACTGAGTAAGAACAAATATTTTAACCAAGTAGGCCTATGAATGATTAATCAGTGCACTCATGAAAAGAGGACATTCTCCTTATACTAGCCATCAAATGCAAACCTAACTAAGTGGGGTGAGAGATTTTTATTTATTAATTTATTTCACGATTTTATGCTCTCAGCAACTTATTCTTGATATAAACATTTGCTTATAATTTGACAAATTTTCTGTTTGTGATGATGTTTGATATGACATTTACCTGGTTATTATCATAATAAAAAAGTACATTATTCAGTGTTTAGTAGTTAATTACAATAAATCAAGCACTTGTAAGGCAATAACTCTGGGCAGGTGCAGTTTGAGTAATTAATTGAAGTATTATAATATCAAACTCTCTAACCAATTCAAACTCTTCTTGCTCGATACCTTTCAGCAGTTTCCCAACCTCTAATCAAAATTATCTGGCGTTACATCTGCAAAATGCAACAATGTTCATGTTTACAATTATGAACCAGGCATAGGGCATTTATCAGTGTAAGCGGTGCTATGATTTTAAATGCTAAGTTTTGGAAACCATTAAAATTTTACAATAGTTTTTAAACTGTAAAGCCCCTTTAAAAGTGTGAGAGAATGATAAAACTTTTTCTGTTTTTATTTTTTTTTTATCATGAAAACCTTAGTATTTGTATTCAAAAAGATACTGCAAAAATTGTATACCAGGGTGTGCCCCGCATTCTCTTCTTTGTCTGCAAAAAGATCATAATTGAGCACAACTCCAAATAGCAATGGAGCTGCATTCCAGAGAATTATGCTAAACAGAAGTTGCATAACATCCATCCATTCAATCTGGTATACCAGTAGCAACTGGCAGGTCATCAGTAAGCAACTATATATCTGATACTAAATCTATAATAGCTTTCTAATTTAACATCATTATTATTTCAGAGCAGTTGAGTTCCTTTAGATACACTTTGTGGACAAATGTTTACATTTTTTTAGGTGAAAGCTTTCTGAGCAGCCATCAATACATATTTTTGTTAAGGTTAAAATAAGTGTCTTACGCTGACATAAGAGCAGAAATAAAAAAGAAATTAAAAAAGTAAAAGTTTAAGTTAGTAGTAGTAGTATTATCTTTTCAGTCAGTTTATCAAAAACAGAAGTTTATGTTTATGCATTTAGCAGACGCTTTTATCCAAAGCGACTTACAAAGTAGACACAAATTTACAGTTATCATCAATATGACAGTAAGTGGACCGATGTGTTTCTCAGGTACTTATAATATTTTACAACCTTAAGCTTGTTGTTTTTTAAAATCAACTCTATGTTTTTTTGCTTTGAATTATAATAGAAGCTGTATCTACTGTTGTTTTTTAAGTAAAAATTAATATGTATACTGGTACAGTATATTAAATTCAGTTTAGCTTATCAGTATGGCCTAATTCGCAACATACTGCATATCATTTTAAGGTACTTTAAAGAAAAACCGTGCAGGTTCAAGTTTCTAATTTAATTACAGTCCAGTCATACAGTCATATTTAGATCCAGATACATGTAACGAAATGTAAGTGTAATACTTTACAGTCAAAGTCAGCTGATCTTATGTCAACTGAGAAACGTTACAAAAAGGATCCCAGCCGACTCCATCGACTTGATGAATTAACAACAATTATTCCTCCTCAGCAAGCAGAGCAGAGGAGGAATATTTCTTCTGAAGTATATTGAGGCTTAGTTCTACACAGTATTGAACATTATGATCTTCAAAGAAAAATGTGGCAATTAGAAATATCTACTCATAAACTACCATATGCTTTTACACTTTATGACACCAAGGTCATTCAATAACATGTTAATATATTAGGTTTTTGTAAGTAAAGGTAAGCAGTTTTAACTTTCTCACTGACAGGCAAAAGATAGGTTAATAAACATAGTGAAATTTTCATATGTGAGCTGATCAAAAGCACTTTGGGGATTGAGAATATTTATTTGTGAGACTTAGGCCAAAGCTTTGGGCTTCTCACACTTGTCTGCATTAAAAGCAGCACTGCTTCTGTCGCCACTGAGACTCTATCTAATCTGGCCTGAAAAGAACAAGAGCGCCAAAAAAACAACATGACTGGCTGGGTCTGAGGCAAGAGTGAAGAGAAAATCAGCAGTAAAGATTTGAAACAGGAAGAGTGTGGCGTCAGTACAGGCGGGAGATAAGAGCACAGTGCTCCATACACAAACACGGGGTCTATGTGGCTGAGTGACTCCCAGCTCTCTGGGCGCCCTCACAGTAGCTGTCCTCTCCCCCCCGGCTGGCTCCAAACCACAGCCCGTCACCCAGCTCTGCACACAGCAGATCCAGAGGCCTGATACACCACCAGTGACTCCAGGGGTTTTAAGGGGATTTGTGAGCGTCAAAAAAAGGGGCTGATGGGCCTCTTCAAAAAGGCTAGAAAAGGATGAGGGGAATTTTTTTTTACCATACTGGATTTCAACTGGTCACCTAATTTATTTCCAGCACATAGGTTACCAAGAAGAAACAAATATTGTTTCTTGTTATATCTGGACAAAATCTATATAATTATCAGGATAATTCTTGGTATAACAACATTACTACAAAGTGGTACTTTGTTTATAAAAACAGGAAACCAACAAAACAAAAACTATGTTTTCTGTATATTACTAAATACATTATAACTATGCAACAAAAGGTGTTACAGGAGCAGTAATTTAGGATATAGCAGTACATGTATGAGAGATGAGCTGTCTAAGCAGACAAGAAAAGAGCACAGCAAAGGAAACTCATATGATGAGTGTCTTTCACTTTCATTTTTAGTAATATGTGAGATTAGGCAGTTTTGTAGGAGAAAGGGGCTTAATTATTATTTTGTTTATTCATTTAGATTGAGTGATCGATAGTTCAGATCTTCAGGTCTGCTGGTAGTATGCTTACCTTTCTAATATTGATTTGTAGTGCACCTTTAAGTGACAACTGGATTCGGGACAAAAAGTGGAGCTAAGCTCGTCAACGTGAGATGTTACAATAAAGCTTGTGGAAGTGGTATTCTCATTATCTTTTCATTTGTTTTTAAAATGTTTTTGTTTCCCAGCAATGTCTATCAAATCACCTTCCACCAGCAAAGTAGGTTTACACATGGACATATAGCGATGCCATGTTGGTCAAAAAAAAAAACAGTCAGACATATGAGAAATGGTGTGCAGGTGGAGCAGCGGTTAGTGTGCATGACCCATGCATGGAGGCCTTAGTCCTCAACGTGGCTGACCTGGGTTCGAATCCGACCTGTGGTCCTTTGCTGCCTGGGTGCCATTCCGAACTTAGTCCCACCCACAACGTTTGAGGTCGGGAAGTTTGGTCTGGCATTGCTCAATAGTAGCGCGAGTATGCTCGCATAATATCTGGTGGGCCAATCAAATTGTCAGGGCGGGCTTTATACGATGATGGACAGATGATCAACAGTAACGTAATCAACCACGTGACCAAAGCGCGCATGGGTGACAACAACAATGGCTGCCGCTGGAGAGTTGAGGTGTGTAGATTCTGCTATTAGGTCTGTTCTAGAAGATATCAACAGCAAATTCATTTTAATAGAGGAACAGAGAAACGCGATCAAGGCTCATCTTCATATTCTAGGCGTGCAACTAAACGCTTTGATTTTTGTTGACAACAACTATGCCTCGCTTAACATACGTCACGCACTCCGTTACTCTTATTGGTTGTAGGTCTATCCAATTGAGTGCAGAGGCATTTTTTTTCCTGGTTCGTTCGAAACACGCCCCATAATCACACCTCTATGGAGCAGTATCAGACTACGTCAGGCTAGCATCTCTCTAACCCCTTTTCTGTCCGAAAAACAAGCCACTAATGCCGTAAAAACTAAAAAGAAATGATGAGAAATGCAGATGATCCTTATGCACACCCTCAAATATTCTACATTGGCCCATTAGATAATTTGGTTGCTTTAGTAGGGAGGTTTACAGTATCTTTTAGCAGATTGAACTGAGACTGGGGATCATTCTTATTGCAGAGGGTTTGGAGTTGGTATGCTTTATTTTGGGGAGGCCAGAAATCCCACTACAATATAATTCCCGCTCATTTATAATTAAGCTCATATAAACAGGTAAGATGGGATGAATGTTGTGTATCACAGAAGCACTACACATGCAGTCTCTTGCGCTAGTTCCTTTAAGCATGTTTCAGTGTATTGGCAATATCTAGTGCTCCCTAATGTGCCATAACAAACTAGTTGTTAGATTCAGTTAATTAAAGTTTAGTGTTCAAATAGTTTGATCAGTACTTTTAGGTATCTGTGCTTTTCAGTGAACTTGTATTGTCCACATGTGTTGGATGTATTTCATTTCCATCGCCATAAAACCACCTAGTTGCAAACATGCTTCAGATACTATTATCAGTAATTCCTGAGTAAAAGGTCCTACCTTGGAAATTTCACATGGCCACCATTCAAGAAGCTTGTCTATGTTATGACAAAGAAGCTGAGACAGAAAAGACAAGCGGCAGATCTACATGGCAAAAACAGCCAACAGAATAAAATCCTATCCTGAACAATAATATCATTCTTGATTTAATTTACTTCTAAAAAGACACAAAAGACTTAATTTATATCCAAAGGTATGAAGAGTTTGGATTAGAAGTGAGGAAAGTCCCTGAGAACAGACTTTCAGGCTGGGAATGCTAGCTGGGTTAATAAAAGTAGTCCGTGGGGCACTGTTTTTCTAGGCGCTCTCTGTGATGTTTGAATGTGAACTCAAACAAGCCTTCATTATGTGGCCACAGCCCTGGAGCCCCTGGTGCTGGAAGAGAGGCCCTACCACTGACAACCACAGCCAGGATGGATGCAGGCTCCTTATCCTCTCCTGTGTCTCCCTCTTCTTCCCCCGACTTTTCCTCTGATCCCTTTCTTCACACTGCTTTTAGCCTTTAATCCTGCACTTCTTCTTTATTTCTGCTCTCAAGCAACCCTTCCACTTCAGTCCTTTTTAGTCCTCCCAGAGGTTCTCTGATTTCCCTCTTTCTTTCCATGCAATGTTCCAATCCTCCTGCATGAAGGACTGCTTTTCAACTAGCCTTTTGTAGGACCTGGAATCGTGTAAACAACCATCTTACATTTTTTAATGTATAGCAACAGCTACTTTATTTATTTGTCTATATGCATTTAAGAAAATACCATCATATTTGATGACCTACAGACAAAATTTGACCTTTCCAATCTGTCCTTTAAAAACTATTCACACATACGTATGTCTTAGCACATTTTGTTCTTGAACTGACAGTAAATAACACATACAAGTAACATTGCTATTGGAATGGCTTACTGCTGCAGATGTTTTTTCATGGTTAGCTCAGAAAAGTGAGCATAAATCTTTATTTATTTCTGTTACTCCATTATCAAAACATATTGTGCTACAGAATGGTCTTTAAAATATTTGTTTAACCCTAAAGTATACCACACAGACACTGGTAATGGTAAAAGATTTAGAGTGATGAAAATCCAGTAAGCAAATTGGTTGAATTTAGAGTAGAAACAAAGACTTGGAGGGAAGGAGGAGGGAGACATCTGTAATTAGAACCATATTCTTCTCCTAGTGACTGTATTCCAGTGTTCCTAAATTAGTGGTAAAAAATAAGCCATCCTCCTTCTCTTTTTGCCCCGATCCAGAGGCACCCGCTGTGTCACTCAGGCCACACCCAGACAGAAATGATTAAATGTGCTGCCAATATTAAATGTCTGGGAAGTCAGTAAGGCCAGAGACATAAAGAGGTAAAGTTGAAAGGAACATGGCTCAGCATGAAGATAAAGAAATATCACAGAGTAGAAACTGTGAAGGTTTGGGGCATACATGTGTACTTTTACTGGAACATCTGCCTTGATGTTATATCCTATTTTACTTGGCTTCTGTTTTTTGTTATGAACAATATCTGCAATTCACACCCCTTACTTCTGCAATTAACTTATCACTGCAACTTGCAAAGCTATTAACATCCTTTTAAGTGTTTTTGATTTTTCTAGATCAAAACACTTAGTTCTGCTAAGTAATGAATAAACTTGAGCAAAATTATAAGGAAGAAGTAAAATGAAAACTTTTGATAATCCTAATAAGAATTAATCATCCTGTGACAACGGTTAAGTGTAAATGATATATTTGTTTGTTGGTTTTTCAATGAGATCCTAAATAATTGTTGTTTTGTGCTACTTTATGTAACATTTCCTTTGAAAACAAATAAAAGTTTTTGTCTTTATGAGACCCACAATGCTTACACTATGGGTTTTTGGTCCAAAAGAATGATCTTTTAGTATTACTGCTATTGTTGTAAAAATAAATGTCATAAAATATCAGAATATAATTCTTCCCCCCCCCCCCAGGTATTTTTTTTTTTTGTGTGTCATTACACTGTCACAAGTACAGAGCAACAAAATTAACTCTGCATTTAACCCATCTCCTTGGGGGGCTGTGGGCTGCCATCGTGTCCGGGGAGCGGTGTGGGGTTAAGGGTCTTTTGCTCAGGGACAGTCTGTGGGAGTGGGGCTCGAACTCATAACCTCAGGATTCCAACCTCTATGCCCTAACCAATAGGCCACCACTCCCCCATAATATCATCCATTCTTGGTTCACAACTCAGGTGAGTCCTAAAGCTCAATGATTGCACTTTTTTAAGGCTATCAAAGTAAAGAGGGCTCAGGTAAAATGAGAACTTTGAATTTGTAATAGTCATATGAAAAAAATGTTGTTGTATATCTATTAGGGAAAAGACAGTTCATCTGTAAATTTAATAACCAAGGATTTGCTGAAACCATTACGGTTAAACCTTTTAATAACTGACCACAGAGCACAGCTTTTAAAACTATATAAAAGAAGTTTGTGACTCAGAGCACAGTCTGCTATTTTTACTGTCTCTTAGGTGTATATAAAAAACTTCTTTCTCGGTCTGATCTAAACCTGATTTTCTGTAGTCCTCATAATTAGCATCAAAGTTACCATAAAAGTGAGGCTGTCTGTGGCTTTTCCCATGGGCTCAGGCGCAGTTTTTAATTCCTGCTGATCCTGGAGCTGTGGCATCTCCCGCAGCAAAGATGCTGAACGGTTAAAAAAAAACTCTTTCTCATGTGGTGTTGATAAAGCAGCACATTCTGCCACTAAGGGTCCTGGGAGTATAAATGTTCAAGCACTCCCACTGCGCTGGGTTATTACGAGGGGTCTAGCTGATGTCTCCCGTAGTGTGTACTTGGGATAGGTCAGCAAGAACGGCGGGTGAGAACCACTTCAAGAGTCTGGGCAGTTTCAAGTCAACACCACTGAACAGTTTGTCCTGCAGAGAAGCCGTCTGTCCTCACTTCCCTATGACCTCTGACCCATGACGTCCATCAGGGTGCCAGTCAGCATCATAAATCTTAACGCTCCTCATGACAGAAATATTCATCAACTTAAAACTATAATATAACCTAAAATTTTTATTCAGTTTCTTAAGACTTTCTTAAAAAAAACTACTTTAGGATTTGAAACAGTCTAATTTCAAAACTATCTCTTAGAAGTATTTTAAGGAAAATTAGCATTATGGAAATAATATGCTTAAGACCTCAAACAGGTCCCCATGCAGGTCTTCATTAGATGCATATATCCTCAGGACCAGAATGCCTGAAAGAGATTTTATTTCTTTATGATGGCTGGGTGGCTCCCATAAGATACCACTGTCTGCAGACATTGGAGCCAAGGTTCCCTCGCCTTAGCATAAGCATATCCAAGCATATCCCAATTAGATTTAAATTAAGCACAAGATTTTAACATATTTTCAGATTTCCACTGATGTTGTTCCACTGCATACTTTTGATATTTTGCCTCAAATGCTTGATAAAAAGACACCAACATCGTAAACATAAACAATGAGTAGAAACAAATCGTTGGCATGAATTTCATAATAATTTTGTTATTTTAGTAATTAATTTCTACAGTTTTTAGGGTTTTGATGGAAAGGATCAAATAGCTTAAATAATTAAACAAAGACTTTTGCACAAGTTTGACAACATGATACATGCAAATTTATTCATTCAACTTTTTCAAAAAACAAATGAGTATTTTTAATCAAGTCAGAGAAAAATCACAGCCTGTTGCCATGGTTATATGGGTAGGCTAAAGCATGTGCAGTTTGTCATAAATGGTAAGGTGCATTCAAAATACCTGATTTTCTTTTTAGGTGTCTTTGGATGAGTTTTCTTTAGGACCACCTCAAGCAGCTTATGATGTTAAAACCTGTCATAAACTGAAAGATGCTAGAACAGTAGCGTCCCAGGGTGAGGTCATCACCACTGACTGTAAATTCACTGACCAAGAGAGATAATGTGGCTCCATAACTGATTCATTTAAAGGTCAGCTTAAAGGTAGTGTGGAGGATTTTCTAGAATTTTTTAAAAGACCCGCCCTCTCCAGGTTAAAAAGAAATGCGCATTCGAGAGGCTATTTCTCCTTGTGCACGCTCTGTTTAAAAGTTGCTGTTCTCATAGCTCATACAAGCTTAATGTGTCCCGCTCTAACCCCTAAATCCCTCAATCACTATATAGAGCAGGTACTATATAGCGGAACTTACCGTTTGGACAGATGAACACTTCCCCGTTAGTCCACTGCGGGACATATCTGCCTCTTCTGAGGCCTTTCTTTTCTTCTCATACACTTCGTAAAAACTTTTTCTCTTACAACCCTTGGCCATTTCCAAAGAACTGCAGTGAGAAAGGCGAGCTTAATTGACTGTCTGAAACCATGGCTCATCATAACCTGAAGGTGCGCAAGCACAGAAAAAGATAGCTAACAGGAAGCGCAAGTAGAACGGCTTTACATAAACATATCACCAGAATGATTGACAATTAGAAGGACCACTTATTTAGATGATCCCCCCGTAAATAAAAGATTGTCCTCTATACCTTTAAAACCGGAGCTGCCCAAATGGACAAGCCATATGTCATCTAGAGAATTATTTTATGGTTTTAGAAGATGATGATTGGCAGGAGATATTTTAGGAGCATTCAAAATCAAGTATAATTATGTAAGAACACTACTTCAAATACTGATTGTAAAACTTTGTTATCGTAGCATCATACTTGATTCTGAGGATGGAATAAGACAGTGGACAACCTCCAGATTTCACTTTCACCACACATCAACTAGACTCTGATACAGTCGGGTGCTCTGAAAATAAAATTATGATCTCAAACATATTAAGTTTCTTTTAGTGTGAAAAAAATTTACATAAAATTAATAAATAGAGTTATGCAGAAAATGGTCTCTACTCAATAGGCATGCATTTGCAAGGAAACCAGATTAATTTAACTGAGTTTCCAACGCTGAAAAGAACACAGTTCAAATATCTAAGCAGAATTATGTTAAAAACTTGCAAAATTTTTATAAAGCGTATGTTTTTATTATGACATTGTTCACTATGTAGGAGTTACAGAAAATATATAAAAATGTCTTAGTGTTAAGGATATAAAAAACTTAATATGTTATGTCTTAATATTAATATGTATGGTGTATTTATGTATATATGAATAAAACACTTTTGAAAAGTGCGAACTAGTCTAAACCTAATGGACAAAATTCTATATTGTGGTGAAAGACGCAAAGATTTAATCCTGCAACTTTTCAACAGGCAAAAGCTGCCAAGCCAAACAACATACTTGTGTTTCTGTGGTGTAGCTGCTGACTACCGTGGGAGACAGGTCAGGTATTTGATACCTCCTGTGTTGTTTAAAGACATCTATAGCTTAGTTGTAGTTTAAAAAACTCAACTGATGTTAAGTTGTTACCAGTCTTGGCAGAATCCAAAACCTTGCAGATAAGAATTTTTTTCTTTATTTTATTATTTTGCAATCATATGCAAAATAAAAATGCAAGCTCAAGCATAAGCACAGACCATGTCAGTATTTAACACTTGAAGATATATTTAAATGTAACACTAATAGGATAAAAGAACGATAGGGTGGATGCTGGTGGGAGGGGGGTTGCTTTGTTGGCTCTGTGGTGTCAGACAGGTCTGAGACCTTGCCACCTATTGATCTGTACCCCTGTCTAATCTTCACAGACTGTTGTTGAGACGAGGTCCGTCGGCCTTTTTTCTACAGAGCCAGGCAGATTTGAGCGGTGCCGAAGACCAAAGGCCAGGATGTGCAGTGAACACTGCACAGATAAACAGTGCCTTGTTTGGCCGTTTCTTTGCCACTGCTGAGCCAGCTGATAACAGCGGGCGGGAGGGCAGACGGCCCTTGGCGGCAGCGGACGAGGCCGCAGGGAGACAGACACTCTGGCAACAGCGAGATCTTTTCCCACATCCCACGCTCTGTCCTAACTTGCCTAATCTCACCTCTTCAGTTTGTGTTTTTTTAATTTCTTTTTTTTTTTTACACAGATTGTTAGGATTGTGAAGTTAATTACCAAGGACGCCAAAAACTATTCAAGTATCACCATGGTTTCCAAAATGATTGCAAAAGTGGACACCCAAAAAGAAAACAAAACATGGCTTTCTTTAATCCATTATGCTTTTCTCAAAGCCTAAACAATAATAATCTTGCTGTATAAAAGCACTCAAATCAAACTTTGGTTTTGGTGTCTGAAAGCAAAGCTACTGCACAGATAGTTTAACAAAAGACCCACATTACAGAGAAGAAAGATGGGAGTTAAACCCCCCCCCCAAACACCACAAGCTGTCGACTCATTGTCTTGGCCCATCACCAGGCGCTGCAGTAATTGCAGCAGTATGGCATCGTGGGGAATACTTTGCATTGTTTCTTTCAGAAGAAAACTTTCCCTCCCTCACAGTGTAACTTGCCAAAGATAAAATATGTATTGAACACTGTTGTTCCCATTGTGCCACTGAGACAATGAGCTTATGTGTCTCTGATTATCAGAAGCAGAACAGTAACTGAAAAATCCTCCAAGCATTAATGCGTTCCAGCTTAGCAAAAGAGAGTTAGAGGAGATGGCGTGTTACACACTCGTTGGATGAATCACTCTGCTCATCTTCAACTTTCCCCTTTCATTTTGGCCTGTCATCTTATCCCTTAGACCCCTGCTGATAGCTCGAACATACCAAAGGATCAGCAATTAATAATGGGGACATGCTCTGCCCATGCACATCCCCCATCTTTAGAGACCACCTCACCCTCCTACACACCCAACAGCCGCACTTAAGAGACCACATCTGTTTTTAATTTCCTTGCCTCTGTGCTGCAGCGTTACACAATCGTGATCAAATGTGCTTTCCGAAAGGCAAAAACACACACATATACAGACAGGGACTTGTGCCAACACCAACACAAACATAAACTGCACCCTTTAATGACACACCAAAGGAATGAAGAACAAGATGCTCTGTGATCCCTGGACTTGATGAATATGTTAGATTAGCATGTAGCCAGAAAGATATTGTGACATAAATGCTTAAAGTTGAAGAAAAATACTTTTACTACTGCCAACAAAACAGTTCATAAGAATATGAACCAATGTTTATACCGGGAAGAAAAAAGATCCAACTTTCTCTCAGCTGCTTTTATTGTATTTCTTTTTTACTTATTGCTAAATTCTGAACATAAAGTTGACTTTGAAATTGCATATCTGGGTTCTTCGAACTTTATATTATGTTTGAAGCAAGAGCTCACCTTGATGATATGCCAGGAAAGTCCTCTTTATAGTAAAGTTCAACTTCTGGTTTTTATTTTGTCTGGTAACTGTGAATGATTTAAAAGGGTCTATGATAAGAAGTGTGATTTAAATCTGAAAACTAAACTCTATCCTAAAACTAGAAAGGAAGCACCTCCTGTTCTGCTGCCCTGTGGTGACACATTTTATTCATGCTGTTCACAGGGCCAGCTAAAACCTTGCATGACACAAGCAACGAAGATGGTCCTGATTTGCTAAAGAATAGAAATTCATATTTTCTAAAGCCATCTTCTGACATATCAAAGTAAACACAACTTAGATTACTTTGCTTTTCTTTAATGGTATGTTTATTGGTATGGTATGGTATGGTATGGTATGGTATGGTATGGTATGGTATGGTATGGTATGGTATGGTATGGTATGGTATGGTATGGTATCGCATTGTATCGAATCGTATCGTATCCTTCCCCTTTTTAAGTGCTCGAGTGTTTGATCACTCTATGGCTATATGGCTTTATATGGCTTTAAATATAGATTGGTAAAAGTTCTTAGACACTTATCAATTCCCAAAAAATAGTACCAACACTGATTTATTTAAGGCAAATTTTCTTATATTTCTCCTCTTTAGGAGATGTCAAATGAGACTTTTTTTATGCTGATAGCTGAAGAAAACAGGACATTGTTTATCATTACAGAAAACTTCCTTGACTTTCTGATCAATGTTAAGCAGTAAATTATATATAACTGACAGGCTTCAGTTAAGCCATGTTGTCCTCTCTTTCCTTGTTTCCTCGTTCCTCTGTTTTCAGGGTGGTCAAGAGAAACTGTTTGACTTTTAAATATAAATTTCAGGGAATCAGCAAGTGATGGAAGAAAAGTTAAAGGTTCACAGACATTCTTTTAAACAAACAAACAAAAAAAAAAATACTATTAAAAAGATGACCTAACAAACATCATAAGCTTTTGCATGCAATCTTGTGTTTCCTATATTAACTTATACTATGGAATAATACTAATGGACAAAACTGCATGTTACTAAGGAAATATTCTAAGACACTTAGATCTTATCCAAAAAACTAGTAATCTGCAAAAAAAAACGGCACTGCTTGTTCTGGTTCATGGCTTATTATCTTGTCTTTCCGCTTCTTTCTTTCCCTATTACCCTTTGGGGAAATGCCAGTCATCAATTACTGTAGAAAATTGAAGTAAACCTCTAATCTACTTTTTAAAAAGGAAATAATAAATGAGAATAATACTTACTTTGCATGTGTAAAGAAAATTTGTTAGGATTAATGCTAATTTTTACAACTAAATATTTTACCCAATTTGACAGTTGTCACTGGCTGAATGTTTCTTTATTAGGTTTTACCAAATATGCCAATAAATGTGGAGGGTGCTCTATCTACTACTGTATATCAGATTACCTTATGTACTGAATGAAGTTGAAGGGCAATTTTTGGTAAGAGTTGTTACCCCAATTTGCTGTATCATATTCCTTGGGCGACATATTGACAACATACCATATTTGTTTTATGCAAATACAAGTTCTGATTGAAAACATGTAACTGGGAATTCTCTTAGGTTAAGAAAACAGAACTGGAAAGATGCCCTCTGGCTAGTCAGCTCCAGCTCCAAACTCTTCAGTAGAGCTTGACAGCTGGTATGACTTGAGATCAACTTACACTTCCCAAGTGGCTCCGGGATTCCTGTAGTTATATTCAGATGGCAAGTTATTATCTTTGAGGAATTTTTCAATAACCTGTATGCTCAACTCCAGGGACAATGTTGTCTTGATAACTAGTAGTGTAAAAGTTGAAAATTTTGCTTGTTTCACAGCTGGTCAGTGAAAGCTAAAGTAAAATGATTAATTAAAATAGTCTTTAGTGTTGGATTCATTAATAATTTATGCACGTATTATTAAATATGAATTCAAATTATTTATATCTTTTTCAGGATGTTTAGAAAAATGTGATGAATTTAAATAGGACAGCATGTTCTTGATTGAGTAGGGTTAAGGAATGTATTTAAGTAGTCTAAATGATATAAAAATTACCAATGACATCTAATAAATCTTGAATAAAATCCATTCATATTCATTTTCAAGAATGTAAGGATCTGTTCGTGAAGGTTAGACAGTTTGATGGGAATTTTGTATTTATTAAAATCAAATTGTAAGGCACATGTGCACTGCCGTTCTGCTCTTTTGCTCATGTTACATATAGAAATGAATTGTGGGTAATACACTTTACCTCTTTGATGCGTGCTTAGCTGAAGTATGGATTAAGGAAGCACAGGGGAAGAGAGGAAAAAAAACCCTCAGGAGAATTTGAGCACAATAAACTTAGATATATTATCAAGGAATGTGCAATTAAAGTACACAACGAGGCAGAAGTACGAGTATTGGGAGAGGGCCTAATTCCAACACAAAAAATCTTGCTGCTAGCTTTAGCCTTGGGAATCAACTAAAACGGATCTACAAAGAAATTAGAAAGCAAGAGTCTAAACTACTCTACAAATTAACTACTTACAACATTTTAGAGTAACAATTTACCATTATGTCTAACTATACTGATTTTTTTTGTATTCCTACCACCTCTAGTGCATCTATCTAATGTAATGTTCATAAATCTTTTTTTTTTTTTTTTACTTAGTACCCAGACACCTATTAAACATGTTTTTTTACACATGCATGACTTTTCCTGCGGTCTAAATCTTACAGGAGCCATCAGCCTAATTCTCCACCTAGACCTGTTTGTCCACTACAAACAACTAGGCGCCAGGGCTCACCATTCACCACTGGACAAAGGAAACAATGACTTTACCCTGATGATGGAGATAGACTTTGCATGTCACCAAAGGCTGAGTGATAACATTTTTGACCTATGCCTCAGGCGAGCTTGCTTTGCCGGTGCTCTGCTGGTGCCATTGTGTCTTCCCCACACCAGCCGATTGAATGTTTCTTGTCTGTTTCTCACAGCAGATTGCAAACTGTCTAGCCATCTTTGAATACCACCTCATCCCATCTACATCCTCCCCCATACACCCACAACTCCACCCATGCCTTCACGCTTGACTGCACGCTGCAAAGAAGTGAGTGAGTGCTATCTGCCTCATCACACCATGATGATAGTGTGGAGACTGGTGTCTGAGCCGAGAGATTACTGTCAGGCACTCTGTTTAAAAAAAAAAAAAATTGCAAGAACAAAAAAAATAGAAATCCAAACATAATACAAAACTAAAAATCAATAATTTTTATATCCGATACTGTTGGAACGTAATTAATTAAAAACTGCTCAAACACACATGATAAGTGATTATCTCTTTCATTTGAGTGAGACTAGAGATTAAAAAAATTCCAGTCTGGACTTCATCTCGCTGCATCATTCAGTTGTATGAAAAAAATGAAATGCAAAGGACGTGCCTCACTGCATGTCTCCTCTTCCTGACTTTTCTTTATAGTTGAAAGGTGAAGTGATTGCGACTCAGATACTTGGTGACGGTTTGCTTTGTCTCTGCGCTGCTGCTTCCTCCGCGCTCTAGGACTACTGGTAGTTCGAGGATAAGGTCAAAACAAAGAAAACCTTTTTTAATGAGGAGTTAAACACAATATATGCCTTGAACCAGCAGAATTTCTACTAACTATATATATATGTCTAGCAATAAAGACCCAAAATATTTAGAGTGCCATATCTTAAATCCAGTCAAATATTTTCCATGTATTACAACCTAATGGGATATGCTCTTAAATTATGTTTGAACAATCCAACTGAATGTGTGCTCTACTATTTTCTTTGTCCACATTTCAAATATTCCCATATACACATACGGATCATATGAACTATCATCTAACCAATATGTATATTTCCACATGCATCCAACAGCTTGGGAACTTCCAAAGTGCAATGTCAGATCCAAAAATTAACTGTCCATCTGTTTAATTTCTGATACTTGGTGGATAAAAATGTCCAGTCGGTGATACAAACTGACAGACCATTAATCATATCTGTTAAAATAGTCCAGTTTTTGTTTATGCTTTTCCTATTTCTTTGCTTTTTTAATGATTTGTAGTCCAGTCAGTGGTCCTTTTTTTATACAGGTGATATGTTGTACATCATCTTGTTAGAAAAAGGATTGACTGGTATAGTTAAGGTAAAAGGAAAAACAAGTGTCTATTAATATAAAAACAACAAATCATTAAGCTTAGGTGTTTGACAAAATATCAGAGGAATTTATTAAGAAAAGGATACAGAACTTGGCTGAAAGTGTTCATATCCCTTAAACTTGTCTAATTTTTTTAAAACAACTCAAACACTTAAATCTATTTATATTTTATCTTTATGTGACAGATACCCCCCCACACACACAAACACACACCGACACACACCCTGATACTCCTAATGATAAAAAAAAAACCTGTAAAAAGAAGATAAAGAAAGCTTTCCAAAATTTAAAGATAAAGCATTATTTATTCAAACAATTCTTCATTGACAACTACAATCTGCATTGTCATTTAGATACAATTTGCATTGTAATCCAGATTTCATTTTCTGTACAAACCATACTGAATTAAATTATATCTTTGAATATCTAATGAAACTGCTTGGATCCAAAGTACAAGTGGGAGAATCTGTGGATTTAACAGCTATTTGCTGAGCACCCCACAAATCTGGCCTTTATTGGAGGGTGGTAAAAAGAAAGCCATAGTTCAGTTTGCTGCTTGCCACAAGACACTTAGGTGTTATATCCACAGAACTGTCTGCAGGCTGGCTTGTGTAGCTGTGTTTCTTCTCACTTCCTCTAACTCCAGTGTGTGACTAACAGGTGTGCTTTTGTCGCTGCAGCTCATCAAACCCAATCACTCCCTGAAGCAGATGTACAATTGTTTTGCTTCCGAGTGTCATAATCATATTTACTTTTACTTTATCCTTGCTGCAGTCAAACTTCTAGCATGTGCCTTTGCTGCTTTTTTACCCTGTAGAAATCAGTTCCTGGCTTCCTTTACTCTTGCCCCTCGATCCATTCAAGACTCATTGGCCTGTCTACCTTTCAACGATCTTTATTTGATGATCTCATACTTTGTCACTAGTAGAATAAAATCTTTCTTTCAATCAGTATTGTTCATCATTTCCTATATAACTCTAACCTGGCAGTAGCCAGATTTATATGTGTAGAACTGAGTTCAGTTCTATGTTGAAAATGCAGCACAAGCTTAATATCGCTCAGTACCTGATCTACTTACTACCCAGGATCATAACAACTGATTTGATGTTTTTTTTGAGTCATAACACTTAAAAATATCAATTTTGCAGTATTTAAGAACAAGTGTCTATGGAATTTTCACTCAACCTCCAAATTACACAGCAGACTCAGTGGAGTATAAAATTAATAAGGTCTATTTCTTAATGGTGCTTGTTTTCATTAAGTGAATTTACTGACAATGGCTGGAGTAACCTGAAATTTTACACAAGTAAGAGTACTGATATTTTACCATTCTCTTACGCAAGAAAAAGTAAAAAGTGCAATGGTATAAAGCTATTCTATGTACTTTTTCTTTTTTTTTTCAAAAGATACTCAAGTAAATGTAACTGTATAAATGTATCTAGTTACCACCAACCTCTGGTTTTGACTAGGACTGTTTTCTTGATAGAAAGAATAATTTTTAACGGATCTACAAGGAGAGTACTTTTAAGAAATGTCACAACGGTCTGCCATTTCTCTCTCCTTTGCAGCTGTAGCACTGCTGCTCTGTCTTTTTTTTTCATTATTTCTACATTAAAATCTCCAGTTCCAGTGGTGTGAAAATGGAACTTCCTGTTTTCTCCAAGTCCTGACTTCCTGTCCTGACTCTTCGAACTCGGGCTCCACTGATAATGGCTTTTTAAATTCTTGTTACGCACATGTTCAACTTTGAGTAGGTCCACTCAGAGGTATCTGGATCCTTAAATACTTGAATTCAAATATTGGAATCGGATCTGAAACCTGGCCACCCAGACTGACTTATGCCGTAAATGTAGCTTTTACAGTTAGGACAGAACCAGCTAATATTTCTATTAACTTGCACTAATAGAGGGCAGTATTAAGTTCTACATCGGGGTCACCAACGAGGTGTCCATGGGCACCAAAAGGCCCTCAGAAACCTTATGGGGTACCCATAAAGCAGCCCTCAGCCTTAAAAAGATTGGTGACCCCTTGTTTTATATACTGACAAAAAGCGCTATTTCCTTGGGTTTCAATGTATTTTTGTAGATTTCTTTCTTTATGTGCTCAAAATGTTTTGTTTCAAATACTATTTAAAAATATTAACAAAAAGGTTTGGCTCCTAGGTAGCAAAATATTTTAAAAAAGAAGAACTTTTTGCACAATTCTGGGAGCAAGCAACACACAGGGACTGAGGAGGGGCAATTGTTTAGATTCCATGTCAAGCTTTAAGATCAGATAAAAGATACATTTTCTCTTTTCTTTGTATCCATAAGTAAGAGTACAATATAAAATGGGTATGTTGTAACCACAAAATGGGGTAAATGGCACAGAATCCAGTTTTCCTGGCTAAGCAGAGCCAGTGGAGTATTCTTTAAAAAACTCAAGTTGCCTATTTTCTTTATGCTGAGCTGACTGACATAATAAAGAACCACACATCCTTGTTTGATTTCCTCAGGAGACAGCAGAGTGAGAGTCTGATCCACACACAGCTATGGCTGTCTCTATCTTCCTAAGCCCACTTCTTCTTTCTGTCTCAAACTGAGACACGTTTTCTGAGCATTCCGTTTTAGCATGCATATGTGCACTTTGATTTTTTTGTAAATCAAAAAGCTGAGGGATCGGCTGCACAGCTAAAATGCCAGCATTGCTTGCCAGACTGAGTTCTACAGGCCCTGAGCTGTAATTTATTCCCTCTCATGTCAATCTCATTCCTACTGTTTCAGACCAATGATTTCAAAAGTAAAAAAAAACATTTAGTTAACCCTGAACTTGTGGTCCACACCAATCTGGCTAAAATAGTTTTTTTTTTTTCATTTTATATCAGAACAATAAAAAAGAAAAAATATGAACGCACAGTTTTTTTTTTTTAGGGTGGGCGTTGGGATGATGCTGGATAGTGGCAGGCACAGATAGGGGCAGTGAAGTCATGGACCCAGTCATCATCATCTGGCCACACATTCCTACCCTATCTGTGCAGCAAACTGGATCTCCTTCCTCTTATCAGCTGTCAGGAATTTTTCTATCAGAGGCCCCTTTTCTGTCTCTCCTTCACTGTCTCCTCTGCTCTCTCATTTTGACTCCCCCCCACCCCAGTTTTTTTTTTGTTGTTGTTGTTTTTTGCTCCCTTCCTGTCCCTTCCTTGAAGCTACAGGGCTGACAGAGAGCAGAAATGGTTAAACACTCATTAAGATAAGGAAGCAAGAAGACGTCAGGCGGTTCCTAAGACAGACTGGAACCCAAACATCTCTGGTGCCTGCTGCGTCACCACAGCAGGAGGCTGTCTGTCTCCCCAATGACATTCAGAAAGTAACACAATCGCAATGATTATATTTCATAAAGATGATAAAACTATCTGACCATTTTTTTCAAAATCGCTGACCTCTGTTTCTGTCTATTTCTTGTCTTTTTCAAGATTATACCATTTATTAAAATTTGTGTTTTTTGTACATAATAAAGAATAAGGTTAGTAGGCGAGACTTGAAACAGGAATGTTCAAACGTAACCATTAAAGTAACTTTTCCTGGGATCAGTATATGTGCTGATAGAGAGGTTGTCTTTATTCATCAGCAAACATTGTAATTGAATAGACTGACATGACTTATGACTGTAAGGACCCAAATTTAAGCAGAATACACTAAAACCAGGTTACTTATAGGAGTGCAGCCTTGAGTATCTCAATATTTTCCATTTATAAATGAATTTTGTATTTCTTCAAACAATCCCCTCTATATTTTGATTCAGGACCTCATTAATGTTAAATAATATAAATAAACAGCACCAGTCTAATGTATTATCATATATTTATCTCCAATCTTCTGTTTCTTATCTATTACCAAGTCATGGGAAGAAGAGCCTGACCAAAGATCCTAAGACCTCCTGAGGCATTTCCATGGAAGCCAAGAGATATAATCTCTCCAGTGATGCCTGAATCCACCCGGAGGCATCTTCCCAGTGCAACATATCTGCAACCCTTCTGTTTAAAAGCAACCAGGAGGTTTTCTTGCCTAATGCTGGGACCACCAGAATCAATTTTGCCTTCTTTTAGAATTATATTCTCTGGTCACCTTAATGCCAAATATCACCTGCCATTTAGATTCTAGTGTCATTGTCAGTATTAATTTAGGCTCTGTTTCAATTATTTATTTTGTGTGCTCTCTCTATTGCTTTATGAAATTCAAGGAGCATCTATCCCATTGCTTTTGTCTCTTACCTGTTCAACTGATCATGATTTTACTGAGTCACAGAGCTCTATGTGATAGGGAAAGCTGAACAATGGTGTCGCTGCCAAGGCAGTTGCAGAGGTAAAAACTAATGCCAATGTCATTTTTTGGCCCCGACACCGATACCCGATACCTGGCTGTGCAGCAGTATCGGCCGATACTGATATCATAACAATACCATCTGTTTGAAATTGATGTGTGTGTGTATATATGAAGAACTGCATACTACTTGGATGTAAAATAATTGTCATCATAGCTTTGTCAAGCTGCTGCCTACCTTTGTGAAGCAGGAAAAAGACTTAAACAAAGTGAACCCAGTTAAGTTTTTACCTGGAATGGGTGACAATAGTTGAATAAACTTCTGGCTCTCAAAATGGTGCCCTTTTTGTTGGTACTCACCAATACCAATACCACCATTTTAGTGCAGTATCAGCTCCCCGTCCGATACCAGTATCAGTAACACTAGTAAAAACTATAGGTCGGCCGGAAAGTGATTCTGTTGGATGGTGGAAGGAATACTCTGAGGACCTCCTCAACCTGGCGGATATGTATTCCATGGCAGAAAACGACGTACATTGACATTTTATATCCTCTACTAGTTCTGCAGATTTTTTATAGTGCTTTATTGCTTTTGGAACCTTCGTTTTCCAGTGGAAAGGTTTTAAGACATCAAAAAAACATAGCACCCACTGTATTATCTGTCATTATTATAGAATGTGACTAATTCTGGATAGACCAGAAGGTGATGACCCAATTAGATACAATCTTTTATGAAAGAACATACAGTCTATACATTGCTCAAAATCTAAAGGGTACAGTCAAATAAAACAGCCTTGATGTGAATTAATAAAATATTCTCATTTAATACTTTGTTCTGTAGAAAGTTAAATGTACTGACAACAAAATCATGAAAAAAATCATCAATGGAAATCCAATTTATTAACCAATGGGGGGCTGGATTTGGAGCCACGCATAAAATGAAAGTGGAAAAACTCACTACAGGCTGATCCAACTTTAAGGTAATGTCCTTAAAACAGGTCGAATTGAGGCTCAGTATTGTCTGTGGCCTCAACGTGTCTGTATGAACTCCCTACAATGCATGAGCATACATGAGATAGCATATGGTCTCCTTAGGGATCTCCTCCCAGACCTGGACTAACTCCTGGACACTTTATTTTTTTAGTCTTTAAAGGGGGATTAAAAAGTGAAGATAAGCACTGTCTTTACACCAAAACAAGATGCATGACAACAAGCAACGGCTCTTTCGACCTCTGCAACACCTTTAACCCTGCAAAAACAAAATATTTCACCACTAGGTGGGGCTGTTGAGCACTGTCTGTACACCAAAACAAGATGTGTAACAAACATCAGCATCTTCTACCTATGCTCCAGCGGCAACCCACCCACCACCACCACAATTACAGGAACTTGTTAGATGTTTGAAACTCCAAATGACAAATTTTTAGTATTTGTGATTTTCTATTGCAGCACAGATGAATTCTCATCTCATCCATTTCTTGGCTTTTGCAACCCCAAACAAAACTTATTTAAAATTTTAATAAAAATTTACAAAAAAGTAAATAGAAGAATAGAAGAGAGAATGGTAAAACCCAGTGTAAATTAAAATATGATCATTCATCCCACAGATCCCATAACAGAACTCTACCAAAATGACATGCAGAGGGGTCCCTCCTTCAACCCCTGAACCTCCCAACCAAAACTGATGACAGACCAGTGAGAGGGGTCCTTTGTCAAGTTGAGCTTACCTCATTTCCAAAATACCAGAAGCCTTGCTGGGTAAAAACATATGTCCACACTGTGTACATATTTCTAGCAGAGACCAAACACATCTGTGCATAGAATACAAACCTGTATTTGTTGAATTATGAAGTAACAGAAATGAAAAGTAGATTTTTTAATTCCCAAACTTTTATTTTGGTTACCCACCCCCCGATACCTCTACCCACCCCGCTGCCAGAAGTGCAGTGGGAGAGTTTTGTTGAGAGGAGATTTGAAGCATTGAACTAAAATCCAGCAGAAAACCTGCAATTACTCAGGAAGCATGGTTGCCATCAGGCCCCGCCTCTCGCACTCTGCAGACCCAGAATCCTGTAAACGTGTCATTGGCAGGATATCTTTCCTCTTCAGTCATACACAAATTGCACACATTAGGAAAGGAAAACCTTTCTCAAATAAAGATAGGTGCTGTTCAGCCTGTAGTGTTTGCAATAAATGGTTGAAAAATATAATAAACCTGCCTTTGACCCTTTATCAGCCAAATGTTGCTATTTATGAAAATGATAAAATATGTATTTAAGAAAAGATGTGTAGTTTTGTAATGAATATATGCATCTGTAAACTATGAAGTGACCTTGAGAATCTGTAACTGCAAAACTAACATTATTTATTTCCTGGTACAACAAAAAATATAGAAAGTTTAAATAAATACAGAAATTAAAATGACATCTTTATCATTATTCTGGTTTATGAGAGGATGACAGGGCTTCACAAAGCACAAACACAAGAATGAAATTCTCAGAGCCAGCATGCAATCTAAAGCACTAAGTATTGCCTATCTGGCCATCAGTTTAAAGCCTCCCAGACTCAAGTCTTTGAAATCTGATCCCTGTCCCAGCAAAGTAATACCTCTCAGACTCTAACTGGATGATTATTTCCAGAACATCATTCTACCTTGTAAATTTAAGTGAAAATCTTTTTGTTTAATGTCAATTTTTAGACATTTGTAACCAACCACTTACATTTGGATGTGTGCAATATATTTTAACCAATGAATCAACACTTTGGACATCAGAAAAAATAATAAGTTTCATAGATAGGACTTTTGAAACAACTATGTATAAGGAGGTGGAAGGAGTTTCCAATAAACAAAACAATTAGAGAATTTGTCCGTAGCAACTGCAATATTAGAAGTGAATTATGCAATACAGAAAAATGTTTACTCAACAAAAGCTTTCCAGCTTGCCATGAAAAACTGCAGTGCTGTCAGTACTGGTTGAAATGCATTCCATTTTGACATAAATAAGTTTTTCGGTGCCCAACCATAATGTCAGACTGCATGATTAAACATCTATTTGAAGGCTTTGTTAGAGGTGGGAGCAGAACAGAGCATGGCCGGCTCTCGTCTGCACTTAAGCAAATACAGTAAAAGAGATTCCTTAGAATATTTTCCTTAAACTTTAAACTTTCTGTGCCCCATAATCATGTCTGTAATGATAGCATGTTTGCTTTGTCCAAACACATGGGTCTCTGTTTTAGAAACATACTCAGAAACACACACTTATGTTGGGATGATGATGGATTGGAAGAAATTATAGGGCGCTATTCAAGCCGATCGAAAACAGAGAAAAATCCCACAAAATAGAGGAATTAAAATTCATATTAACTTTCAAAATTACATTTAGGTAAAACAAAGAAGATGCACCACTTTTTGAATGTTCAGCTTAGAGTCTTTATAACACAGCTAAAGCAGCTCATCACTGATTTATCTTTTATTAAACAATAACAATAAAGTTAGATACGTATATCACAAATCAAAAACCTGTTAACGTGTTGTTTCTTCAATCTTAAAATCTGTTTATTAGATTCCTCAGACCATTTTCTGTTGGAGTCCAGCTGTCCCAGCTGTTCTGCTACACTTGAGTTTGTTCCTGCAGCTCTCCCTCACTATAAGAAAAACAGTCATCTGCTTGAAGACAACAAACATAGAAATTCATTGTGTTAAAACTAAAGGACCAATACTTATCATTTTTCTTAAAGGTATGAAAAAGTATAAAACAGAAAGTACAACTGAATTCAATTTAAAGGCACACTATGCAACATTTTTCAGTTAATTAATGTGTTCCATAACGTTATGGATGATTAAATGATTAATTTCAGGTTGAACAAAGGTATTCTCGGCCGCCCTGGTGGTCTGTGGGGGAAATACTGCACTTGCAATTGCAGGAGCACCGACCCGCACCCACAGGCTCAGAAGTCTTGCGAGAGTCAGTCTTGCTTTACGGCGAGAACTGCTACACCCCCCAGTTAAAAGCATTCTCGTTGCAAGCACAGTGGCGATCTTTGTGCAGTTATGCTACGTTCACATCGGACGCAGCAAAATCGCGTCTGCTGCTTCATTTTTGCTGTTTGTACCAGTTAGTTCTGACGCGCGGCTGAAGCAGCTTTGCTGCTCTGGCTGCGCGGTGCAAAAGCGTGTCTGACGCGCGTTGGGCGGAGCTTCATTATCCTTTCTCTGCCTTGCAGCTATATTTGCTGTGATCAGTGGGAATAAAGTAGTTTTAATATGTGTTTAAGTGAGAAAATACACCTGAAAACGTAATCAGTGCAGTCAGTTCATTCAGATTATTATCCTGCCTTCAATATTTTTTCTGTCGGAGCCGCTCAGACCCCCACATACCAGGGATGCGCCGACAGTAGGGATCCCTTCATCATCAGCCTCTGGCCGGGTTGCCTCCTCGCGGTTCACCGCGGCAGCTGGTAGGTGTTTTTCATCTAAATAATCCAAACTGCATATTCTGCCGGCAGATTTCTGCATTTTAAGTTAATTTAGGCGTCAATAAACTGTTTAAGAGGAGTGATCATCAGCGCTGTGTCTCTCTCCCTGCGTCAGATGCTTAAACGCGCCCGACGCGCTGCTTCAGCTGCTCAGACGTGCTGCGCCTGCTGCTCAAAACGCGCCACGGGACCTTTTGCTGCGCCTTGACGCGCGTCAACCATTGACTTTGCATGTAAACTCGCTGCTTCTGTCGCGCCAGCTGCGTCCAGTGTGAACGCAGCAGAGATGGCAAAAGTACTCACTTTCCGTACTTGAGTAAAAGTACAGATACTTGTGTTAAAAAATACTCTGGTAAAAGTGGAAGTACTGATTAAACTTCTTTACTCAAGTAAAAGTAACAAAGTACAGGCTTGTTTAATTTACTTAAAGTATAAAAGTAAAAGTAGAAACCACTTTTTTCATGCCGTTGCCTACAATTTAAATGGATGTCTGCCGATAGGACTAGATCTCCTCTGTGTTCATTTTCAATCATCTCGTCGTCCATGCTACTATGCTAACGCCACCCCCACCAAGCTGCAATGATTTGCCGCCAATGAATACCGCCGAATCTGTCGATTCATCTGGTAGTGGTGCGTCAAATGCAACGTAGATTCCCATCCAATTAGATTAAATTTGGTATTGATGACGTGAAAAATAATAACGGTAACTCTATTAAAATGATTCAAAACTAAAGTAACGAGCCAATTTTTTAAAATGTAAGGAGTAGAAAGTACAGATATTTGTGTAAAAATGTAAGGAGTAGAAGTAAAAAGTCGCTATAAAAATAAGTAGTAAAGTAAAGTAAAAATATCAGAAAAATCTACTTGAGTACAGTAACGAAGTATTTGTACTTCGTTACTTCCCATCTCTGGAACGCAGCATTAGTCATTCGTTGGCTTCGCCTGTCTGCTAAGCTCAAAACAACCGCACCTGGCTTGACGGAGAAACCAGGAGAACAGCTGTGCATATTTACGACAGTGCACTTTTACTTTCGCCCTCTGGGGGGAGCCTCGCTGGAAAATCAACACCGGTTGCATAGTGTACCTTTAATTAAAATCAAAAATCCATTAATAAACCCAGAGGTAATGGAAGCAAATATGTGCTGCTTTATGAAAATACTTTTTTTTTACTATTTTACTATTTAGCTGTCTTGTTTGATGCTTTCATAGTGTTTTCAATGAACATTTCCCAAATCTGAAAAGTTCTGTTAAATCCAATTTTTAAAAACAAATAGCCTTTTTAGTAAGCAATTATGATATATCAGTAGTCAATATCATCTAAGCCAGCAATCTTAGGTAAATATGTATCAGTAGACTGTCTATTTAATAATAAAAAAAAAATTGATCAATAAAAGATCAGGAACTGATCTACTGTATGACAAAACAGAACAAAATTCGAGGGGGGGAGCATTTTCACCACCAAGATTTAAGCAAGTCATATGGGTTAACTTTGTGAAACTAAACAGTAAAGAGGGCTGCCTCCCCACATAAAACTCTTTCTCGCCAGGAAATGACTATAACAAAAGTAACAACTGAAATCTTAGAGGTATCATCAAGCTAAACCCAGGTAAAGAGAACTTAACAAATTTCATGATGTAGCTATAACTAAAAGCTCAGTTGTCAGTACAAAGCCATCATAAGAGGGCACCAAGTTAGAAAGTTATTTTGATTTTATAAATGTAACCTATTTTATCATCTTATCTAGATACATTTTGTGTTAACTTTTTGTACTTTCCTACTCATGATTAAAATCCAGTGAGAATCTAGTACCAACCCTGACTTCCTTAAGGTTTTAATTAGGTTGGTCATTTATTACAATGAGTAGCACAATTCTATTCTATTATATGTCTGTACTAATGTAATTTAGAACATTTCCATGCATTATTTTTCAGAAAGACAATAAATGCAGTTTCAAAAATCTTTTTAATACATCAAAGGGTTAACATTCATACAGGCTATACAGGTGGACTGCCAAGCTATGCACTTATAACAAGGTAATGGAAAACGTTTAGGTTATTCTGGCCACATATATGTGCACAGAATCAGATGAAAAAGCCAAACCAGAGTTGCAAAAAGAGTCCAATTCATTTTTGATTTCCATTAGCACAGATTCATTTTTATTACAAAAATAAAAATACAGTTGGTCAGTGTGTTTTTTTGTTTTTTGACTTTGTAAATGAGATAGTGTTTATGTGCAGTCATATTCTCTCTGAAATGAATCAGAATAAATTACAGCTAAAGAGATGCAAACAATAAATCAAATCCTGCTGCAGGACCAACTTCTGTCACCTCTGGTGTGAGAGCTGCATTAATGACCTTCAGTGTGCCAAGTCATTACAACAGAGGGACTCTAAAACTGTGTCCTTACATGCCTTTCTAAACACATAGAAGTGATTTAATTGTTTCCTAAATATGTTAGATGGGAAATTAACATTAGCCTTGACACAAGGTCAGGGTTCAAATACGGGGTAAGCTGGTAAACAAAAAGAAGTTAAATGAGATGATGTCATTGGGGGGCTTGTATTATGCTGCCAGGCACTGAGCAGGTGAACAAACACTACACACCCTCAGAGTAACTAAAGGTTTGGGAACTTTGTGAGGGAAGGTTCATGAGGATCATTTTTATTATGCATTTGTAAACAGAAAATACATGCATGAAATCTCTTTTTTCCTTCTAAAACCAAATTCATATATTATTTTGAAAAATCCAAGAGGTTAATGTGCATTTTAAGAATTTTTGATTTATCCCTGCATTTAACACTCGACAAAAATCCTTAATATCCTTACTGCAATATGCAATTAGATATCTCTTTAACAACCCTGGCCAAAACATTGAACTGGAGGAAATAAACTAGTGAACGCTGACCCAGTGACTAAAAGATGTCTTTTTTTTTTTAAGAATATGAATCAACCTCAAACTTGTTAATTCAAATGAAAAAAAAATACACTGTACAAAAGGTGCTTACTCTTACTGGAAAGTAAATGAAGTCTAAATGATTTGTAGAAAACATGTGCATGTGCATGTTTTTACTGGTGAATAGATAAAGAGGGTGTTTTATCCATCCCAATACAACACTTCCGTTCTTTTAAACAATCATACTTTGCCATTTTAATGATAAAGACAATTTATATGAATAAAATGTGGTAAAAAGAGATGCCCTATTTCAAATTGTACATTCCTCCAGCCATGCATTTTCTGTCACATGTATCCCTGCTGGGGTCGCAAGGGGTGCTGGTGCTTATCTCCAGCTGTCTACGGGCGAGAGGCGGGATACACCCTGGACAAGGCACCACTCCAATCCAGAGCAACACAGAGACAAACAGGACAAACAACCATACATGCACACACTCACACCTAAGGACAATTTAGAGAAGCCAGTTAACCTAACAGTCATGCTTTTTGACTGTGTGAGGAAGCCAGAGTACCCGGAGAGAACCCGCGCATGCTCAGGGAGAACATGCAAACTCCATGCAGAAAGATCCCGGGCTGGGAATCAAACCCTGAAAAACAGAGAAACCGAGAAAAAACCCTAAATCTTCTTGCAGCAAGAAGGTTTAGGGTTTTTTCTCGGTCTGCACATAGTTAATCAGTAAAAGAGAAAAAAGTACTTCAACCATTGTAATGGGCTGTGTTTGCATTGTTTAAAACTCACCAGGTATCCCTCCTCTTTTGATTGAAACTCCTAGTCTAACCCATAATACACCTGGAGGAAGAACAAGGCTTGTCTTAATTTTGCATCATCTCTTAGTGAAAAACAGCACAGGGGAAAAGTGCTGGAGATAATGAGCAGTGCAGACTATTAATTGTTGTTCTTCTCTGACCCATTAAAAAAATTCAAGACTGGAATATGAGTTAAGAGGAGACAGGAGTTTGTTTGAAATCTTGAAAATGTTTGACCGATCACTTTGGTGTCAGTTAAAGATATTAGAGTGCACGGTGGGACAGTTTGTAGCACTGTTGCCTTGTAGCAAGAAGGTCCTGGATTCTATTCCTACCCTAATCTTTCTTCATGAATGCTTTTATGTCTCTGTGTTGCATTGCAGTAGACTGGCGACCTGTCATAGGGCCGGATTTATCAAGATCCAATTTTGCGTGCAGTAATTTGCGCTCGCAAACTGGAATTTTGCGCGAGGGGCTGAACCATGATTTGCGGGTGATTTAACAAGAGTGATTGCGTAACTGGTGGCAGGTGCAAAACTGTTGGAGACGCCCTATTTAAATGATGGTTTTGCGCGTTTTGTGGTTTGCGGCAAAGTAGTTTGTACAAACTAGTGCATTAAGAAATTTAAATCTTACAGTGACCCCCAACAAAAAAAAAAAATATATATAGCCTATTATATATATATATATATA
Organism: Cyprinodon tularosa; assembly: GCF_016077235.1. Lineage (NCBI taxonomy): Eukaryota > Metazoa > Chordata > Actinopteri > Cyprinodontiformes > Cyprinodontidae > Cyprinodon > Cyprinodon tularosa. Next base: position 36,202 of record NW_024038437.1, on the reverse strand, counting down.
TATATATATATATATATATATATATATATATATATATATATATATATATATATATATCAGAGATGGGAATTAACGAAGTACAAATACTTCGTTACTGTACTCAAGTAGATTTTTCTGATATTTCTACTTTACTTTACTACTTATTTTTATGGCGACTTTTTACTTCTACTCCTTACATTTTTACACAAATATCTGTACTTTCTACTCCTTACATTTTAAAAAATTGGCTCGTTACTTTAGTTTTGAATCATTTCAATGGAGTTACTGTTATTATTTTTCGCGTCATCAATACCAAATTCAATCTAATTGGATGGGAATCTACGTTGCATTTGACGCACCACTATAAGATGAATCGACAGATTCGGCGGTATTCATTGGCGGCAAATCATTGCAGCTTGGTGGCGGTGGCGTTAGCATAGTAGCATGGACGACGAGATGATTGAAAATGAACACAACGGAGATCTAGTCCTATTGGCAGACATCCATTTAAAATGTAGGCAACGGCATGAAAAAATTGGTTTCTACTTTTACTTTTATACTTTAAGTAAATTTACAAGCCTGTACTTTGTTACTTTTACTTGAGTAAAGAAGTTTAATCAGTACTTCCACTTTTACCACTTTTTTTATATATATATATATATATATATATATATATATATATATATATATATATATATATATATATATATATATATATATATATATATATATATATATATATATATATAGAGAGAGAGAGAGAGAGAGAGAGAGAGAGAGAGAGAGAGAGAGAGAAAAAAAAACTTTGGCAACCTTTATTCCCTAAGGTGGTATGTGGCTGAATATGTGTGCTGCGCGTACGCATACCCGCAGCATTTGGCACGTTGTTCCACAGGCGCAGGGGGAGAACCCCGACCCCGTCGGACAGCACTTCGGACAGCACTTCTGAAAAAACGAGATTGGGAGATCCCAGCTCTCGCTGCAACCGTACGCTGGAATGACCCAGATGCAAAAAAGTGCCATGTTGCAAGGAGTTTTGGGATATCTGGTATTGCGTGGGTCCTCCTTGTGGCTGGCTCCAAATCCATTCTGAGTTCCTCCAACAGCTCCAAAATGGCAATGCTGGATAAACGATATGTTTTGATGATCGTTTCCTCGTTTATTCCGATCGTTTCCTCCTTCATTGCAAAAATATTCACACGGAGTGAAAAAATGCGTTCTCTGTGTCTCCCTGCTTCATTTCCATGTCTCCTTCTTGCGACTATAACCGCTGCCATGTGTGCGCAATTACGCATACAGACCATTTACACCTTCTTTTGAAACGTGTTAAATATAGAGTCAGATACCGTTAGCAAAATTGCTTTCAGGTTTGATAAATCACTTTGCGAGTGCTAAATTAATATATTTACATGTTCTCCTCCCACAAGACGCACTTTTGCGTGTAAACGCCCCATATTGCATATTCATTGCAGAAAAAGTACTAAATGGATAAGAGGCGCTATTTAGCACGTTTTAAAGACCAAATCCTTTTAGCACGCTGTTGATAGATCAGTTTGTACATTTTTTAGCGTGCGCATTGAAAGAGCTCACGTTTTTATACACGCAAACCTTTGATAGATCCGGCCCATAGACTGTTGGAGATGGTCACTGGTCCCAATGTTACCCTGATGGGTAATTGGAAGAAGATGCATGGATTGAAGATACCAACTCCAAACAGAGTTTTTTCATGCATTGTTTCAGCAATTTAATGTAAGCATGGTCTCTACCTAAGTGGTGTTGTTTACAGCATTTTTCCTTTACGTGGGTTTTGAGTGTAAGCATCATCTATTTGCATGTCTGCAGTCTTCATGTATTTACAGCACATCTCCTCACTATTTTCTGTAATTGCAGCATTTCTCTTTTGCATGTGTTTTGTGTATTTGTGTTAATCTAGTTGCTGTGTTTGCTAGTCTATTATTTGTGCTTACAAGCCTCCTTCTTGCCTTTCCAATACTTTTTGCATTTACTGTTCACCAATCACTAAAAATTGGGGTCCACCACATTCAGAATTTGTTGTTCAAAAGCCCTGTTAGCATTGGCGTCGCCAGACCCCATTTACTGGGGCACGTGCCCCAGTATAAATGAGCTGTGCCCCAGTATAAATATCATGAATATTTGGAACAGTGATACATTTTTTTAATGCATCAATTTAGATAATTCCAACGAGAGGAGACGTATATTTCTACTCAAATGCGTAGCAAGTGTGTTTTTAACTCCAAATTGAGGATGTATTAGCGCCCCCACGTCAGCGCATGTCACTGCATGAACTGCAGGTAAATTAACGTGCTGCTCTCAACTGAGTTGGATGGGACACTGCGCATTTTTTTTTTTTTTTTATTGACAGGTAAGAAACGTTGTTCTCGTAACGTTTCTTACCTGACATTTTTATTATTTTCCCAGTGAAACCACATGCTTTATAGGCTACTAACTAAAAATTACTGCGTTGGTTTGTAGATGGATATCAGGGAATTCCTCACACGAAGCAGAGACAGGGAAGCAGTAAAACAAGATGAGAGAGGGAGGTGAGGTCCCGGGATGAATTAGTGATTTAAGCTTACTAGTTACATTAGGAACGTTATAAGCAATATGATAGATATTTACATAATTATAAATTTAAGTTTTTTAATGTTTGCTGTAGAGAATGAGAATGAAGGTGCTGGAGTAGGAAAGGGAGGAGGAGGTGAGACTGACAGGCAAGAGGCAGGTGAAAGACAGGAGAGACAGGACCATGAAGGTGATGAGGGAGCAACAACCAGCGTCCACAAACAAGAAGGGGACATTAGTGGCTTAGGGGGAAACATGATGGTCCTAAACAATTTGCCCCACTATCCCCAGGACAAATTTGGAGTAAAAAAAACTTTCATTCAATTCAAAATGGTTTGAAAGCTTTTTATGGTTCAAAAAGAAAGCCTTGTCATCAAGGATATGCAGTGTGTTTTCAACTTGCTTGATAACATCATGTTCCCAACACTAACGCAGGTCATCCAGATCTCCCTCACAATCACAATCAACAGCTGTAGTTGTGAAAGGTCATTCAGTGTGTTGAGAAGGATCCACACTTGGCTGAGGTGCACAATGGGACAAGACAGGCTCCATCATCTTGCTATTTTATCAGTTGAAAAGGAAGAACTTTCTAAGCTGAGTCACAAGTGATTGACCGCTTTGCAAAAATGAAAAATAGGAGGTACACTTTAATGCTCAAAAAATAAAAGAAAAACTTAGTTCGGGTTGAGTTAAACTTTCCCCTGAACTAAAACTATGAAACCTAGGAATTAATGATTACTTCAGAATGTGTATAAGGAAACTTTTTATTTTTAAAGTTGGGAATGTCTTATTTTTTATAGCTGCAATGTTGAAAATTTTCATGTTTGTTAAAACAAATATACTCTTACACTCATTAATATCTCAACTGGTAATTTTGGTAGGAATATGTCAGGGTGGGGCAGTGTGCTTGTCTGTATTTGTGTATGGAAGGAGGGGCATATGCGGTAGGGGGCCAGTGCCCCAGTAAAGCTTTGTGCCTAGCAACGCCCCTGCCTGTTAGTCTTCAGAAAGTAAGTAAATACTGTATACAAGAGCAGGTTCTACATTGGTCGAATAGACAAACACACACACGCACACACGTTTTTGAGTATGTAACATTTAATTTGGATATTTTCTGAATAATATCCAAAAGTCTAAAAGTCAAGATTAGAAGATCAGTTTGAGAAATGTTATGTTTTTATGACTATTTCTACTACAGCCCCACTAAATCATCCAAACACGACCACACTAACATTCATTTGCAAGTCTGCCCAACACAGCTTAGTCTGACCACACACTGACAATGTTTTTTTTGGGAGATATTATGACGATAGCTTGCCAGGTCTGATGCTCACAAAGATCTGCAGAAGTTTCTTCTTAGATATTAACATGGGTAGGATCAGATCTCTGTTTAGGTTTGGCTGAGCTCTGCTTAAAGAGGAGACCGGACTAAACAGAAACATATGAGGAAAAGGACAACAATGATAGATGGTGTGATTTTACTGTGTAGGGGTAGGTTTTCCCCTTTTACACCAGTTTTAGATGGTGGGATACTTGTATGTTTGCTACTTTAAATTGACTGATTTTTAATTAGCTGCAATCATGCAAAACATGCAATCTGGTAGATATAAATCTAAGTAATTTATGTTAAGCCATTATTAGCAGAATAGACTTAATATGGGGGCCTTTATTATTATTATTATTACTATTATTATTATTATTATTATTATTATTAGGGGAGCATCTTTTTAGGTACATAATTCATTAGAACAACAAACTTGGGTTTGTGACTGATAAAATCAGTACTTGATCAAATCAACTACCAATTCTAGTGCAAATTTCTTATAAGGTAAACCCTGTCTATAAGTTTTTTGCAAAATGACTTACTACTACTATATACAATGCTGCTGCACATCTAGCAGCAATATTTTTGAAGTAAAAAAGAAAACAAACATGGTGGTATACTCAATCTCAATGAAATATTATATAGATATCATGACTTAGAGCAGAACATACTAGAAAACATAGTTATAACGATGCACTGTGATCAGGTACCTCTCAGAACAGGAATGACCTAAAAGACGCATCTGCTGAGACAATCAGGGCATTCAGTTAGGCTACTACCTGCTGGTCATGTCAGGATGAGTAAGTGTTAACATACTAAGTGAGTTCTTTAGAGAAAAATTTTAAAAAAGAAAATCGGGGCATTAGTCAATGCAAACCACAAAGTTACCATTTGTAAAACTGCATAACAGAATAAATCCAGCTACATTCTATTTTATATCTTTCAAAAGCATTTTCAAAAAGGTACCAGAGGCAGAGCAAACCTTTGCTACTGCAACTGTGAATCCCTCACCCTCTGTTTTTCCAAGCTGTCAGTCAACTGTATATAATTACAAAAGGAGAGGAAATCCCCTTATGATTTGCGGCTCAGGCATATTTTCTTTAAAGAGATAGCCATGGCAACTCTGTTTCTCCTAACACTGCTTTATGGGTAATACATTGGAGACGTTAGGATGTCTCTCAGGAAAACAAACAGCCTATCAAAGTCAGATGACCCAGTCAAATATGGTATGATATCAACTTGTTAGTCTCAGTGTTACTTAAAATGATAGAGAATAACTTTGAGTTGTGTCCTGTCATTAAACTCATCTGGTAGTATTGCTATAATTTTGCCCTGGTTATAAGCACATCTGTAAATAGATATTTTAAGAAGTGATTTTACCTACAACAATTCAAAATATAATAGCTGTGGCCTGTTTTTTTATGTGTGCCAAGGAACTAATAATAAAAATAAGCTAAAAATTACAAACTATCTATAAATACCAGGGGCGGAGCTAGATGGGGGGCCAGGGGTGGCCATGGCCACCCTTAGCCAATCATTGGCCACCCCTTTGGACACCCCTACCATTTTTTCCCCTCTAATACAGATGGTGGCAACAGTATTACTCTCAAGTGGAATATTCAAAACATTTTTTTTTTTTGTGGTTAATTATACACATCAATATAATATCATTAAAGATGATAAATACAGAATTCATGCACTTTACAGAACTAGATTTTGTGTTTTCTCTGCAAGTCATCTTAGGGTCTTCAGTGAAATCGAAGATAATAACAATTTTATTAAAAACTTATCAAATAATCAATTTATGTAGATATTAGTGCTTGTAAATATCAATTTTATGCAGAATGTTTATTGATACAAGTAGGTAAGTAATGACAATGATGATTAATTTACACCCTAGAACTCAAAACTGAGTTTAATCCATTATAACTTTAATCTAGAAATTACGGATGTTTAAATATATGCGTCTATTTGTTAGCAAAGGCTGTAGGAAAGTATAGTTTGTCTTTATTTTATTTAATAGGGATGTTTTGCTTGTTAATTTTCCTGTTGGAACAGTGTAGATTGACCATGAGGTTCTGGTGCCTATCCACTTTCAGCCACCCCTCAAGCTGCCTGGCCACCCTTATATATATTTCTGGCTATGCCTCTGATAACTACAATGGCTTAGCCCAGAAAATGGCTAACTACCAATAAGACACGATTTAAGGCTTTACTACAATTGTTTGCCTACTGCAGATTGTTTCACCCTCTTGCCATTTTAATGTGTTTACTTTTGACTTTATTGAACATAAACATAAATTGTTGCTTTATATGAAGTTTGCATGGTAAAAGCTGAAAACAGTGGCACCTCCAGAACTATTTTTGTCCACCCAGAAGTAGAACCAAACATGGAGAAGCAGAATTTAGTTCATATGATCCACTTATCTGGAACAAACTCTCAAAAGACTGGAAAAGTGTGCAAAGCCTGAGATCTTTTACATGTAAGTCAAATTTAAAAACCTATTTTGTTTAGAGCTGCCTTTGACTGTTGAAGTGAAGCTGTTAACTGATATTTATTATTAGTTTAAAGTAGTCAAGTGTTTTTTTGTTTTGCACTAAGTTTTCAGTCAGTTTTATCTGTTTCACCCATGTTATTTATCTACTTTTATTTGTCCTCTATTTTATTATCCAATTTATGTAAAATAAAACTGATAAAAAAGAGTTGTGCTTTACAATAAATGTGCCTTGCCTTGAACTATGGCAGTATTTGCAATGAATTAATATATATATATATATATATATATATATATATATATATATATATATATATATATATATATATATATATATATATATATATATATATATATATATATATATATATATATATATATAAAACATGACACTTACATTTTGTTCCATTTAACCCACTGTTTGAAATAGCTTAGCATCAAGCTAGTGTCTTAGGATAAAAGTCAACATACATCCACCTTTTACAGCTTGTCTATGAGGTTCATAGGTCTACTACTGTCTATGAGCAAGAGACAGGGAGAACACATGCACAGGGAGAACATGCAAACTGTAAGCCAGAAACTGAACCTAGTACCTTCTTGCTGCAGTCCTACAAACTGTGCCAACATGCAGTAACTGCGATCAATATTAGATGGGAAATATTGTATATTAGTCAGGCCTGTCACTATAACAGATTGTGCTGGACCAATGAATTGTGCCAGAGATGATTGTGATTAACCATAATAGTCTCATTCAGTTTGACTCCAAGGTGCTTCCACACTGCAGCTGTCGTGTTCAGCTTTGAAACCAATTCAGTTTATGTAGCATTTCTCGGGTTGGCAACTTCTCAATCACGAGTCTCTCATGCTACAGTCACTGCTCTGAAGAGACAATGGAGGGGGGGGGGGGGGGGGGGGGGGGTTCATCATGTGATTAATTCATGTATTGTTTATTGTGACGGGGCAATATTGATCTAAACCTTAATTGATTTTCTTTTTTTTCAGTTTTTTTTTTTTATGCACTAGAGATGAGGTACAGTACACAGAGATACATTTTTTGTTGTTCTTGAACTTACTAATCCCACAGTTAGGGGGTGGTGGCCTAGGGGTTAGAGCAGTGTGCTTGTGCTCTAAGAAGGTTGCAAGTAACCCGGTTCGATCCCCACAGTTATAGTGGGGATCGAACTGGTTCAAAGTATGAAAAATATTTTCCATTGCAAATCTTTTAACCCATGCCACCATGGTCATACCGCCCTGAGCATAACAGCAGTTGGTAAGATGACATGACCAAAAGGCTCTCACAGAAAAGAAAAGCAAACTATAACAATTATGTAAACCTAAAAATCAATAATATAAAATAAAAACCAACTTAACCTGTTCTTTGTGGACTAACTTAAAAGAAGTGCCCAATGGAACTAAAGATTCATTTATAAACTACTTGCTTTATGGCATCAATGCACCTACAGAAGGCACCTTAGAGTTCTGCAACGGGTCGGGTACCCGCGGGTCCCCGACGGATCACCCGCTAAAATGCTTTTTTGCAGGTGAAAAATACATAAATAAAAATAAACGGGTCGGCGGTTGGACGGATATTTTTTTAGTGCGGGCGGGTAGTTGGTCTTTTTTTTTTTATGCGTGTGTGTTGTTATGGACATCAGAAATGTTCTATTAATCAGGCACTGCGGTCACCCTTGTTGTAGCTTAAAGCCCTGCCGGCAGTGTGGGCTTCCCTCAAAAAAGGCCAAAGTCAGTGGATACACGTCTGCTGCAGTGTTAATGGCGCTGTTCTGCAGCGCAGCGTACTATAGCCTATTACTTGATGTGTTAACGGGTCGGGTTGCGGGTTAAATATCAACGGGTCGGGTCGGGTTCGGATTTGAATTGAAGATGTCAGCAGGTGAGGGGTCGGGTTTGTTAGTCATCCTAACGGGTTCGGGCGGGTGCGGGTTGGTAAAACTCCCCAATTTCCTTGATGGGCACTTGGCTGCTCCCCTACAACTCCTTTTTAAACACCAACATTTTTATTAAAATATTCTTTCAGTCATGATTTTTGCACATTAGGAACTGTCAGACCCTGTAATTCAGTGAAAGGATGGAGTCGGAGTAAAAAAAATATGCAAGAGGAGGTCGCTCCAGTGGCTGAAAGTTGGAGGGGATTTCAGTGGAAGTTGGAGGGAAGTGGGCTGCCATTTCGCTGGCATTTGACTGGGAAGGGCTAATTCGAACGGCTGCTACTGTAGATATGTCCTTAGTTTTCATGGAGGAATTACTGTAAAGCAGAAGCATTTCTAGAGTCCAGATTACAACCTGCAAACTCAAAGCTCTAAAACACTACTGACAATTTATATTTCGTTAAGCAAGTACTATATAATAATTGTAAATGCATAAATGTGAAAGCTAGCCGGTGGGCAAAATGCTTGGTCTGGCAACAAGAATAAAAAATTAAGCGTACTCAACAGCAAGACCCAAGAGAGCAGCTGCACAGAACATTTGTGTTGAACCAAGCAAATCTTAGTTTGTCATGATTGTCTGCCAAGGAAATTCCACTAACAAGTTAAAAAATAATGTCACTGATATCCTGCTTGTGCTCTTGGCTGTGACAAAATTTCAGAGACGGCTTGTAATTTATAAGCATCTGTATGAAGTGACTTTCCTGCTTAGATTCAATGGATTCGTAACAAACCTGAGCTGCATTCAAGTGCCTCTTCTCCTGTTTCTTTAGAGTGTGACAGTTTACAGCCAGTATCAATCACAGTATTGTCCTCCTGCAAAACGGCCTCTGATGAAGTATACTTAGACATGTTTATAGCTACCCAAGTTCAAAGAGAGGCCAGCAGCACAATGGGTCAGGCCAAGTGAATTGCAGCACCACTGCGTGGGAGACACCGTTACATATCAAGGTATCAAAACAGAGACAGAGGAGGTGAGATTTAATTTGGAAGCATTTTGTAGGTAACAGGTGACCATAAAACATTTTCAGTGAAATATTTATTCTTTTCAGACACCAAAGTAGCATATTTCCTAAAAAGTTAGTTTGAATTACTTTATGTTTCTTCATTTAATATGGCTAAATCAGTGAGAAGGAACTCTAAGGCCATCTGAAGGGCAATCTTGTCAACATTTTCTCATGCATGAGCCCATTGACTGACTGTAACAGTTCCTACTTTATACTGACTTCCCGTCATGAGAACAGAAGACATACTTGGCGTCTCTGTTGGTAAAAAACAACATGAATGCCACATTAAAGGGATATAACTAGAGGTCGAGTTCTGAGTAAATGTTTGGCCAACTCAGCATCATCACATGTCCGGTATTTAACTAAATAGTCCACCGACATTGACCATCACATATAATAAAGGATGGCTGTCTTCTTTCCCTACCCAGCCTCTGTGACCTGTCCTTCAGCCAACCTCCATTGCTTTAATCCAGCTAACCTTGTCAAAACCAGCAGACCTCATTCAGAACAAGCAGATGACTCTCTGCACGCCAGCGGCCTCTATAAATAGAAATTTCATTGAGAAGCAGCAGGCTGAAGGGAAGGTATTGTAAACAGCAGGCCGGGATATAGCCTTACGCAGGGCTAACCTGGAAAAGTGATGGAAAGTAACCTTAAGGCATGCTGCACACCAACACACTGACTCTACTTTTGTCCATGACTTTTTATCCAAAAATAGTCTATAAAGGTCAATCTAAACTCTATCGCATATAATATACATTATTTCCCATAAAGGTGGGATATTTTGTTTTTTTTGGACACATTCCTATTTTAATTATCCTTTAGTTTCAGAGTAAAGCAAATAAATTTATAAAAAACTTTTTGGGAAACCGTTAACGCTGTTTGTTTACATATAATATAATAATGTTGTTGTTCTAGTTGTCTCCTTGTCGCAGTGACTGCTCTAATCACAGCCAGCCCTACTGATTGTTTGAAGTATTTGAAGACCATTTTCATTGCTTTAGTTTATTAAGCTCAATTCATGCAGAGATCACCTTTTCCATTCTGTCATGGGTTAATATATTTGGAATGAAATAAAAAAATCCATGTGAAAATTAAACTCATAAATTAAAGGATCACCCTTAAAATAAAAGAATTTGATTTGTCAGTGTCATGACAAAGCAAGGTTTTATTGTAAAAAAGGAGATTTATAAAATAGATATTTCTCAAAAGAAATTATTAATCCATGTAGTTTTTGTTATAGATAAGGCACAAGATAGAAGATATTGTGTAAACATATATTCTCAACTTTGTGCCCACACATACAGATACTAGGTGGGATATATTTCCAGTGAGGTAAACTGCTGAAGCAAAGGGGGTCACTGGGAATTTCTGCGTACATTGACGGTTTTCATTTGATGATGACTTTAATCACAAAATCCCAATGCAGAGGTAAGCAAGGAAATCCTGTTATGTATAGAAGTATTCTTGATCCTTAAACTCTTTCACATTTTTTCACTGTACAACGGCAACTTTATTCTATTTTAATCCAATTCCATGTGATAGACTAGAAGAAAGTAGTGCATTGTGAAGTGCAAGTAAAATATGCTGACCCATCAGAGTTTGTTGAATCACCTTTTAATAACATTAGAGCTCAACTCAACTCAAACTTTATTTATAAAGCACACTTAAAATAACCGAGGTTGACCAAAGTACTGTACCGGAATAACAGTTATGGAACATAAGATAAAAACTGAAGGCTAAAATACATAAACACATTATTAAAAGTAAAAATTGAATGGAGATAAAATATAATAGGATAAATGTTTCAATTAAAGTACATTTTAAAATAAAATCAAATTTAAAATTAAATTTGCCAAATGTCCACTTAGACTTGATTAAAAGCCAGGGAGAAGAAGTGTGCTTTTAAAGAGGATTTAAAAACCTCAAAGGAGCCTGCTGATCTAATATGCCCAGGGAAGTTATTCTAGAGTCTTGGTGCCGCTGCCAAAAAGGCACAATCACTTTTGGTTTTACGGTAAGTCTGGTTTTAGGCATGACCAGTAGCAACTGATAAGAGGATCTCAGTGTTCTGGCCGGGGCATGGATTTGGAGAAGCTCAGTCAAATACTGGGGGTTAGACCATTAAGAACTTTAAAAACAAACAATACAATTTTTAAATCTATCCTAAAATATGTGGTCACGTTTAAATGTGCCAGTAAGACGGACAGCTGCATTTTGTACCAACTGCAGACGGTGTAAAAGTGAGCGGTCCAAGCCAGCATATAAAGAATTACAGTAGTCCAATCTTTTATTAATAAAAGCATGGATTATAGTCTACGGATCTCTGTGTGGCAGGTAATCTTTCACTTTTGATCAAATTCTTAACTGGTAAAAGCTGTTTTTTACTACCGAACTAACGTGGCTATCAAATTTCAACCTGTCATCAAATATTACTATATTAATACAGGTGCTGGTCATAAAATTAGAATATCATGAAAAAGTAGATTGATTTCAGTAATTCCATTTAAAAAGTGAAACTTGTATATTATATTCATACATTACATACAAACTCATATATTTCAGATGTTTATTTTGTTTAATTTTGATGATTACAAATGACAACAAATGAAAATCTCAAATTCATCATATCAGAAAATTAGAATATTACTGAAGACCAATAAAAACAAAGGATTTATAGAAATGTTGGCCAACTGAAAAGTATGAACATGAAAAGTATGAGCATGTACAGCACTCAGTATTTAGTTGGGCCTCCTTTGGCCTGTATTACTGCAGCAATGCGGCGTGGCATGGAGTCGATCAGTCTGTGGCACTGCTCAGGTGTTATGATAGCCCAGGTTGCTCTAATAGTGGCTTTTAGCTCTTCTGAATTGTTGGGTCTGGTGTATTGCATCTTCTTCTTCACAATACCCCATAGATTTTCTATGGGGTTAAGGTCAGGAGAGTTTGCTGGCCAATTAAGAACAGGGATACCATGGTCCTTCAACCAGGTACTGGTAGCTTTGGCACTGTGTGCAGGTGCCAAGTCCTGTTGGAAAATGAAATCTGCATCTCCAAAAAGTTGGTCAGCTGCAGGAAGCATGAAGTGCTCTAAAACTTCCTGGTATGTGGCTGCGTTGACCCTGGACCTCAGAAAACACAATGGACCAACACCAGCAGATGACATGGCACCCCAAACCATCACTGACTGTGGAAACTTTACACTGGACTTCAAGCAACGTGGATGAAGTGCCTCTCTTCTTTTCCTCCAGACTCTGGGACCTTGATTTCCAAAGGAAATGCAAAATTTACTTTCATCAGAGAACATGACTTTGGACCACTCACCAGCAGTCCAGTCCTGTTTCTCTTTAGCCCAGGCAAGACGCTTCTGACGCTGTCTGTGGTTCAAGAGTGGCTTGACACAAGGAATGCGACAGCAGAAACCCATGTCTTTCATACGTCTGTGTGTGGTGGTTCTTGAAGCACTCACTCCAGCTGCAGTCCACTCTTTGTGAATCTCCCCCACATTTTTGAATGGGTTTTGTTTCACAATCCTCTCCAGGGTGCGGTTATCTCTCTTGCTTGTACACTTTTTTCGACCACATCTTTTCCTTCCCTTCGCCTCTCTATTAATGTGCTTGGACACTGAGCTCTGTGAACAGCCAGCCTCTTTAGCGATGACCTTTTGTGTCTTGCCCTCCTTGTGCAAGGTGTCGATGGTCGTCTTTTGGACAACTGTCAAGTCAGCAGTCTTCCCCATGATTGTGTAGCCTATAGAACTAGACTGAAAGACCATTTAAAGGCTTTTGCAGGTGGTTTGAGTTAATTAGCTGATTAGAGTGTGGCACCAGGGGCCATCAATTTTGAACCTTTTCACAATATTCTAATTTTCTGATATGATGAATTTGAGATTTTCATTTGTTGTCATTTGTAATCATCAAAATTAAACAAAATAAACATCTGAAATATATGAGTTTGTATGTAATGTATGAATATAATATACAAGTTTCACTTTTTAAATGGAATTACTGAAATCAATCTACTTTTTCATGATATTCTAATTTTATGACCAGCACCTGTATTTACTGATGATCAAATGTTAGGTGTAAGAGGGCCCAAGGAGCCAGGAGGAAAAACTGCTGGAATACAACCAAACATTATAATTTCTGTCTTACTTTCATTCAGATTCAGGAAGTTTGAGGTCACCCACTATTTAACATCATTTAAGCAGTTAGAAAAAGACTGTATGGGATTGTTTGATTTTGATGCTGAAGTACAGTAGATCTGGACGTCATCAGCATAACAATGAAATGAAAGATTATGGTTCCTGAAAATTAGAGCTGTAATTCCTTAGGGATATCTTTTATCTACTTTTACAATTACATTTCTGCCTTATTTTTCTTTTTACAACAGATGAAGCTCAGTTAGCTATTGGTGAAAGACAGTCGTATAGATTCTCAGTTAGCTCTACTCCAAGAACGGATATTGTTTTTTTTTTTTTTTTTTTTTTTACTGGTGAATTCATTCAAAATCCAATTCTAAACCATGACATAACGAGTTGTTTTCTGCTGGAAGTTAAAGGATCTAGATGCAGTTATTATAAAGTCATATAGTTTTTTTTTGTTTTTTTTACCGGACTGTCCCTGCATTTAGAAGCATTTTTTTTTTTGTTCTCCTTTCTTTAAAAAGTGAAAAATGACCTCAAGAAACTGTAAAACCTGTTTTGCCCAATTTCGAAAGTTCATTCGGACAAAACTACAAAGTTAGCAAACACAAAACTGAAACAAACACACATCTTTTTAAAAGACCTAATTACTCTTAGCCTCCATTTAATGCTTTAGTAAGGATCTGGTCCCATATGAGTTGAGGATCATCTCCACCTAGTGGTCTGGAGCACTTCCATTATGGGACACTAGTTGGCAGCTTTTCTTAGCTTGTAGATTGTTTGTATGTTTGTTTTTTAATTGCATCACGTGTTTTTTGTGTTTGTTAGATACGTGTCATGATTTTCAGTTTGCTGGAACCTTTTGAATTTGCTTTGAAATTGTGTATTTACCCTTAGAATTGATGAAAACACAGCTGAGTCATTTAAACTTTTGAAAGCACCAGATTGTATTTAGTAAAATGAAAGTAAAACAAAATTGACTAAATATGAATTTATTGAATCCCATTTCGGTAATTATACACTTACTTTTCTTGCTCTCTTACAGAGCAATTCAGATGGGACACTGAAATTTGTTGTATGAATGTGACGAAAATTGTGTTCAGTGGTGTTGTGCTAAATAATCAGTAGAAACAGGGCAATGATTTCATAAATATATGTTGCGAGACTATGATTCACAATAGAAATGTTGGTCTGGTAAAAAAAAAAAGAGGAATAAAGAAAGAAATAGCACCAATTATCTACAATAGGTCACAAAATAATTTAGTTGTTTCAGTTGTGTGCCAATCACACACCAATTTATTCTCAAAGCAGATATCTACTGCTACAACCCAGGACATATGGGCTGTTCCGACCAAATCTATTTGGGAAAAGGAAGGACATTTAGCAGAACCATCCATGCTGATTGGGCAAAGCAACACCTGGAGCTCACCTACCGGGGTTGGGTTTTAGCACATCACAAAAACAAATAGTAGCAGACACCAAGTTACATTTTTGCTGTTCTTCTTTTAAATATGAAATTCTGGATTCTGAGAAAACAGCATCAGTACTTGTACATCTGAACAGTCGTGTTGGGAGCAGACAAAAATAATTCTTATGTGTTTTTGAAACTACAAGAATTCAACTTCCAGGCAAGGAATTAAAAATCCAATCAACCCAAAGATTTGGATATATTATTATAAAATTCCGTTTGTACTCATTAGTACATACATTATTTTTTGTGAAATCATAGGGGAGACAGTGGATAAGAATAGAGGAGTTTGTCGCCTACTTAAACACTAGTTCTGTCCATCTCAGTTGTATTGTCCTTTTGCAAAAAATGTCACCCACATTGCCTACTCACAGTGGTCAGAGGGCCTGGTGGTGCCTGAGTACAGCAGCCTCAGTGAGCCCCAGGGTAGCGTAAATGTGTGCGTAAATGGGTAAATGACTAAATCTAGTGTAAAGCATTTGGAGTCATCTGACTTGAAGAGTCTTCTTTTTAAATAGTACAGGCCCTGTACTATTGAAAAAAAAACATATATGTTGTTATTTATGCCTTGGGATAGTTCCTACTGGATTAATATGGATGTCTAGATTTCTTAAAGTAAAATCACAGGCAGAGAGTTATAAGCCCCATTTACACTACCCTCTGAAAACCGATACGTGCCGAGTTCGGACCGAGCTCGGGTCAGTTAAAGGTATGGAGGACAATCTTTTATTGCCGGGTGGATCATCTCAATAAATGGTCCTCTTAATTGTCAATCATTCTGGTGATATGTTTACGTAAGGCCATCCTACATGCTCGCCCAGTTAGCTATCTGTTTCTGCTCATGCGCATTTTTAGGCATATATCTGTGGTGAGCCACGGATTCAGACAGTCATTGGGGGATTTAGGGGTCAGGGCGGATGATTAGGCACAGAAAGCTTGTATGAGTTATGAAAACAGCAACTTTTAAACAAAATCCTCCACAACACCTTTAATCGTGCCGAGCTCGGTTCCTTACGACCGTTTACATATCATGCCAGTACGGTTCCTCGCCCCCAACGACGATCTACGGTACTACTGCTCTCTAATAGGATTGAAGAAGGGAATCAAGCAAACCAACATCCTGTAAAACTCAGGAAGTTATGTTGGTTATAATGTGATATTTTGTTTTTGCGGAGAGTGAGGCGAAGAAGGCATTCTTTGGTGAATTTACTTGACAGAGTTGGCTTTTGGGAAGTGGATACGACAAACAATTGTCTAATGAGGGCTTCCAGATGCAGGAAACAACGTCAGACGTTGAGGTTCATCACACTGCTAAGCAGCATCTACACTGGAAATCATGTGGCAAGGTAGGACTTTTCAAACATTTTTATGAATATCTGAAATGTCTTGATTACGGAGGCTTATGAACTGTTGCTTTTGCTTTTTCAGTTTTATTTAAGTATCCCTTATTTTGTTGTTGATTGGCTATTGTGTTGTTTAAGTTATTAATACTTCAACTAATAGGCCCATTTTTTTTCCAAAAAGCAATGAATTATTGACACCATTATTAGTTTTTACTTCTACTGTCTAATCAATAAGGTGAAAATTTACAAAAATAAAACTGTGTATAATAACTGTAACAATACTAATGTGAAATTTTATTTTTTCAGAATGAGCTACAGATCCTTCAAATGGCTTTGCGAGTTGTTCAGGCCTTATATCTCCAAGGCAGAAACGAGGAAGCGACAACCTATTCCTTTGGAGCAGAAAGTTGGAGCTGTATTGTGGTTTCTTGGAGCCACATCAGAGTATCGGACCATTGCTCACCTTTTTGAAATATCCAGAGCCTCACTGTGCATCTTTGTCTAGGATGTTTGTGAGGCAATATGCAATCATCCGACACCAGAGTTTGTGAAGCTACCCATTTATAGAGAGGCTACAAATTTAAAGTAATTTACGATGTGGATACTCTGCTTGCATAGGTGCTAGTGATGGCTCACACATACCCATTTTCGCGCCAAAGGAGAGTCATGTTTATTATTTTGATAGAAAGGGCTGGTATAGTATAAATATGCAATAATTTGTGGACGTCAGGTATATGTTTACAGATCGTTGTATTGGCCAGGAAGAACTCATGATGCTCATGTTTTAGTTAACTCCCATCTATACCAGCTTTGGGAAAATGGTGTGTTCCCCCATGTTCAAACAGAAAATGAGTGTGTGATGGTACATCCCGTTATACTTGGCATTCCAGCATACTCTCTCTTACCATGGCTGATAAACCCTTACCCAGAAAATGCTTGGACAACTGAAGGCCAAATAAAGTACAACTTCATCCAAAGTAAGGTAAGAAAACAGTGAAACCGTTTTTGTAAGAAATATTTTATGTACAGTAAAAAAATTCTAAAAGTTTGGTTACATATTTTACAATGACTGATATGGTCCACAGTTAAAAAAGTCAGGGAAAGAAGTCGAAGGGCATAAATGCGCTGGTTGCTGAGACACCATTTGCATCAGTCGCATCTCATGTTCCTGTTCCTGATTTCTCATTCTCTCTTCAGCCTGTTGAAATAAAAATCACATCTATTTACGTCAATATACATATGTTACATTTTTCGATTAATTAAAGAAATGCATTTTTACTAAAGAAATGCATTTTTACCTTGGTGTAAGTCGGTGTCTTTCAATTTCTAGTATCATATTCAGCTGATTTCACTGGTGTTATTGAGAATGTCTTTGATCTTATACGAATGCCTCTATTGTTGAATCTAGGGCTTTTACTATTTTGCTTTTACTATTTTGCTCTTCCTCTTGGGTCTAACGACATTTACTTCAGGAGCCTCAGCAGCAGGAAGTTCAGTATTGCCCCAATTGACCCAAGTGTTTAAATTTGATAGAGAAAAATAACATTAAGATTGCATTTGACACACTTTATAATGTCAGTGGATTTTAATAGTTATAGTGTAAAAAAAAGTTACTGAAGTATAAATAATGTGGAAAAGGTGTAGAGCCTACTTACCATCCTGGGTGCTGTACTCATACAGTGAGAAATAAGTCTTTGGCTAGCCTACTCATCATGATAAGCCAGATAGTATTTATTTGCCACATTTTATATTAACATAGGCCTAAAAAAGATGTTTCTTTTTAGATTAGTAGACCCATCATCACAATAAAAATATTAATGATTTTCGGAACCTACCTCTTGCTGCTGAGTTCATATTAGAGGTCTCCAAAAGCACTGGAGGCCTCAATGATGCACTTTGACCTAACACTTCATGTATGGCATTAAGGAATTTCCATATTTTTTCTTCTTGTCCCTCATCTGTTGTTGTGGAAAGTAACAGTTGATAAGCCTCCATAATCATGAAATTTCAGACATTCATAAAAATACTAGCTTCTCTACCATGCCACACGATTTGAAGTAATGATGCTGCTTAGCAGTGTGATGAACCCAAACGTCTTTCATAGTTTCCTGCGTCTGTAAGCCCTGATTAGATTATCTTTGTCGTATCCACTTCCCAAAAGCCAATTCTGTCAAGTAAAATAACCAAAGGCTGCCTTCTTCACCTGACTCTCCGCAAACAAATAAATATTACAATTATAACCAAACATAACTTCCTGAATATTATGGATACCGCCATGCTGGTTTGCTTGATTCCCTCCTTCAGTCCTATTAGAGAGCACTAGTACCATATATCGTCACTAGGAAGCGAGGAACCATGTTATTGTGATGTTTAAACGGTCGTAAGGAACCAAGCTCGGCACAGTTAACTGATCCAAGCTTGAGTTGAACTCGGCGCGGATCAGATTTCAGAGGGTAGTGTAAATGGGATTACAGAAACCAAAAACTGGCAGAAATCCTTGCTGTTCCTGCAATAGAGAAGCCGTAAAAACTTTGGCAAAGATCAAGTAATAAAACTGTAAACTTTAAAGGTATCACTTTACACCTTGAGTTGTTTCAAAATCTAGACAATAACTCTGTGAGATACTCTAAAGAGAAGCAGAAATCCGCCCAGAAAGCCACAGAAAGTGCTGGGTATGCAGGGAAAAAGAAGCTGAACCATTTTAGCATCAGACTTTTGATTCACAATCCTCACAGTGAGCCCAGCCAGAGGGGAGATTTAGTGGTGGGAAGATCAGTAGGCTGGATTAACTTAAAATGTCAAACGTTTCACTTTGACTTTATAAAAAAAAAAAAAGAGAGACAGTTCAGAGAGCCCGACAGACCTCATACTACCAAGAGTTTCCCCTTCCTACTTTATAGCAGGCACAGACTGGCTCATTCATGATGTTGAAGCGAAACAACGAGGTGCTTCATCCCTGAAGACCAGTGATACTCGATCATCTAACTCCCACCAATTAGAGAATTAGGAGAAGTCATTTATTTTGCCCTGGTTAAAGAAGGTGCTAAACTCCATGAACCAAACCTTTACAGCAATGCTGAAATTTCACCCAGATAAGCATTTGCCCCACAGAAAGAAATAAGAATATTGAGATGAGGGATGAGATTGAAATGAGGCTTACCAGACTGTAATGCAAAAAAGCCACGAAAAGTCTAAAAGGTCTTAGAAATAGAAGATCTTAGAATTTTTTTTTTATCTTTTAAAACATGGTGCTGCTACAATTCAAGTTTTACTAAATCTTTTCGAACACAGAATGGTAAAATTCAGAAATGTGATCATTAAAGATCCTTTTTTTTTATTTCTATACCTAACCTATAGCTTGTTTAAGTCCTTTAAACTATTAAATGTACCAAAAGAACAGTAGTGAAAGTATTTAGAAATTGTTCCTTGTCATTTGTTATTTTCTAAAGGAGACCTTTTTGGAAAATCTGAGATTTTTATGTTAAAAGCTGCAGGAACAGCGAAAATCTAAGGTTTAGGGTTTTTTTTTTTTATGTGGACTCTTTGCTCAAATAACAAAAGCCCGCAGTAGCATGCTCTCTATAAAGCACAATTTTGGTCCTTCTCCTGGATTAACTTAATCTATTAAACAATGCTAACATTAGTCTCCTCCAATCACTCCTATCTCTATTCCCTAACAACCAAAGTTGCATTTAAGTGTTGCTGTTTGTGTAATTTTGTCACTCATTTTGTAAGAAAACAACAAAATACGCTAAATAAACCATAGCACACTGTCAAATACACCAAAGAAAAAAGTGGTATGAATCTTTTCTGAATAAGCTCTATTTATTCTTTTTTTTTTTTTTCCAAAAAAAGGATTGAACATTAATTTAAAGAAAATTTCAGAGGGATTGCATATGTACAACAAATAAAGATTATGTTTCCTTTAATTTTTGGTCATTGAGCTAAAGCAATTCAAAATGAACTTATCAACAGCACTTCCTGGGATAGATGCTATTACTGGGTGAAGATGACTTGAAATAATCTGAGTATACAATGTAAACCTAAGTGTTGAAAGTAATAAATTAGATTGACTAGATGAAACAAATTTTTTTACTTCTGCTAACTTAAATGTTTTGAGTTATTTTATTATGTTTTTGTCTTTTGAGTACATTTACTTTAAACAAGTTCCATATAAGGAGAAATGTCTGAGTCAGACTGCAAAGTAGAAGGATAAACCAGACAGCCCCACAAAAAGACTTTTTTCTTGTAAGTCTTACACGTCAAATAAAAAGATGTTAGGTTATGTGGGTTATGTAGTGATAAAAATTTAAATGTTCTTTTTTTAATGAAGAAAATAACACTGCATAAATGTAATGTACAAATACTCTGTTCTAATAGTTGATATGACCTGAGACAAAGTTGTATTCTGTGATTTCCTCTGTTGAAGCATCCAAACCAGTTTTATCCCACAAATGAGTGTTTGGTTGCTTAGATTTTGAACATAATGTTTTGTCTGACAGATATTGAAAGTGTAAAAAAAGAGATATGTTAAAAGAACCATGAGATATGTTTTATTTTAAACCTACAGAAATAGTCCAACACAAGCATACAGTGAAATATATCCTGAGTGATAAATAGCGCCCTCTGCTGTGTAAGATCTGTTCTTGTAAGATTGTGCTCTCCAAGATGAATGCCAGCACAAGCAAACTAAAACTAAAATAAAAAATATATGAAGTTTAATTAAATATATATTTAAACTTGGTTTGTTAAAAGTGGAATTAATAAAAAAAAAATTCAGAAACTTCAAACACATTGTCTTTCAACATATTTAAAGTGAGTTTCTTAAGTTTGTTCAGCCCTTCAACCATACCAGAAATTAAAAATTGATGGATTAATGGCTTATGACATTTTATCTATAAACTCTCATCAAAGTCCCAACAATAGCGCCTCCTAATTGAAAGGAAACTCCTCATCCTCCTCTGCTCTCTTCAAGGAGGTTTATTAATCCAGAGAAGAGAATGTATGATAAGGTCATTTTGCATTATTCTTCTTTTCCTTATAGTCATTTAAGTAAGGTATAACATAGCTTGTGCCTTCATGGTAGGGCAAAAAAATAAGTTTTGATTTTAGCTTACTAGACAATTAATGATTTTTAAAAAAGCAAAGAAAAAACTGTCCTTTCTGTTGGTGGGAGAACACAGAAAGATCATGACAAGCTGTGGAATAGAGTGGGATTTAGTGCAGAACTATGGCCGGCTAAAGCCAACTCTGAGCCATGCTCTGGGGTAATCTGATTGCTGCAGCAGCCAATCTAGTCTTAAGTAGAAGTGACAGTGTGTCTGAGAGACATGTTACAAGTCAGAGGAAATTGGAGGTAAACAGATAAAAAGAATGCAATCTCTGCTGGAAGTAGCGAGGCGCAGGGGGCAGGAAATAAACCTGTATTTAAGCTGATTACCCGAGCAGAGTCCCAGCCCCTTTCAGCAGCTTTGGACTGGCCGGCCTCATTGCTGCCAATGTTGTTAATTAAAGGTTTGCTGAGGGGAAAAAAGGCAGCCTTGTCAGACTTGCAGCAGTGTTAGTGATGGCTGGCTGGAGGGGTACATGCAGTGCTCTTAATTGGGTCTGTATGCTGTATCGGTGGCTGGCCAGAGCGCTGGTGATGATTGCTGTGAGCAGGTGGCCGTGGTGGCAGCTCCGCGCGGGCCATCCCGGGCCAGCCTGTCTGTTCTTGTCAGGACCTGGAACACTGAACAGACAGCCCCTCCACAACACCTCCCTGGCAACACAATGTAACCCGCAGTCATGGAGGACTACTTCCTGACAGTTCAGCCATGGGAAAGAGAAGGAACACATTGCTACTTCCCAAAATGAATAAAATTTCAATCATCGTTTCATAGTGAAAACACAAACCAAATGTATAAAGTAGAAATTGATTATTCTCCAGACTGAGCTCTCTGTTGAAACACAAGTATGAA
Source organism: Cyprinodon tularosa (assembly GCF_016077235.1). Classification (NCBI taxonomy): domain Eukaryota; kingdom Metazoa; phylum Chordata; class Actinopteri; order Cyprinodontiformes; family Cyprinodontidae; genus Cyprinodon; species Cyprinodon tularosa. Next base: position 13,953 of record NW_024038437.1, on the reverse strand, counting down.
AACTTTCAAACGTGTGGTTAAGACTTGCTACGAATGAAAGTGAATAAGGGACCTGAATACAGATTTATTTATTTATTTTTTATTTATTTATTTTTTTTAACCACGCATGTATTTGGTTTTTGCCCTGTCAAACCATTTTTTACTTCTGGCTACAGGAACAGCATCTTTTTACACATCTTGGGGTCAATAAGTTTAGAGGGTCACTTTATTTCTAAACAGGTTATGAAGCAGTTTGAACATTCCCCTACACTCACACAATATTAGAAAACAGGATTAAATGCTTAAATGCTCTTTGCTCTTCTCTCTTTTTTAAATCACCATAATCAGACTCTGAAAGCTTAAAGCTACAGTGTGTAACTTTTAGCGACATCTAGCGGTCAGACTGCAGACTGCAGCAACATGAACATCTCCCCCCACCGCTTCTCCCCCCCAACAGTACGGCGAGCGTTACGGGACAAAATGTCTTCCACGACGTCCGCATCACCTACCTTCTCAAGTGATGAGGTTTGTTTACATAGATAATTTTACAGATAGTATTTCATTAGTCTGTGTAGGGTATAGATTTCATGTAGTCTTAAGATAATAAATATACCCGTTATTTTTTTCTACATCGTGGTGACATTTTGGCGATCTCGCAATCACTAGTTTGTTGCCTCTGCGCTGCCGTAGCGCAAAGATGTCTGCCTCCATGGCTGCGAGACCCGCTCCTATGTAATTATAAATAACGAATTCTAAGGCAACACAAATATTAAGGTTAAGAGGCTGAGCTCGTAGATGATGATAAATAACATAGTTATGTATAATATATGACATTTCTGACTGTATATCCCTGTAATTATTACACACTGTAGCTTTAAGCTTGTCAGTTACTACTATCTATATGAGACCTTTGCACTAGTTTGACTTATTATTCATATCTCCAGAGTCTAGACATTCTTTGAGGAAAATGTAGTTCCCCTTCCGTATTAGACTAGATACCTGGTCACCAAATATCATTATGAAAGGAATGAATTGTGTAATCTACACCTCAGTTTACACAGATTTACTTGGTATGAAATTTCCTAGAACTGAGTATAAAAAAATCAGAAAAATAACAGAAAATAAGAGAGATGTACACGAAATAAAACAAAAATGAATTTTAACTCGTATTTCTATTTATTTTACTTTTTTTATTACATTAATGTCTTCATTTTTATGTGGGTCAAGATGTGGCTTTACTTCAGTTGCTGTGAGATTTCTTTGGACAGACGTTACCACAAGTGTCACGATTCAATGGAATTTTGATGAATGCTCCAAATGAAGTGTAAAACAATCTATCATTGGAGGATTTGGCAGGCAGACGCTGTAGAAGGGTATGTGGTACGTTGCTTGCCTGGAAAATGACAGGAAACACTAGAATGACATCAATTATTGCACAGTGTAGGGCCTGTTTAATGAAACGGAGAATTCAAAGGGCTTCTTTAACACCTTTGAGTTTGTGGAGTTCAGCTTGAAGACTCCAGCGGTGAATTTAAAAAGGGGACATATTTCATGAAACCACTGACGAAACTGGAACTGGGTTGGAATCAAATCAAAACTAACATCACCCCCTAATACGCAGTGACTAATCTGGCAGTAAGAAATGTTATTTTCATTTTTGGTTTTCTCAAAAGGTTACAGCCTCAGCCTAAAGGGTAAACAACTTTTCTCTTTCTTTTCTTTTTTTGCTCTACTTTTTATTTGCATTGCTGAAGTTAATGTAATCCTATCAACAAATCCACGAAGGAAGATAGACATAACTAGCTTTTAATGTTTAACTTATAAAAACTTATATATGGAAATAATTACATATTTTGTCATTGATGCATAAAAGATTGTCAATTTAAAATCCTATCCTTGCTCATTTTTCTTCACTCTGTCAAAAAAAAAAAAAAAACATCACCGGGATCTCTCTTTGTTCCTTGGTCCTCTTCCAATAGCTAAAGCCACAAAAGGGGAACATTTTCAGACTTTTTGCCCACCTCACTGTGCCAAGAAACCCACAGCATGTGAAAGCACAAAACCTAAAGAGGGATCGTTTGTTATGGCCCGTTCACATGTCTGGAATGTCTCAGTTTGTGCACTCAGAATATCAAACAAGTTGGTTGGTGTTCCAAGGGATCTGTGGGGCTCACGTGTCGTCTGATCAAAACAGGCCGGGTCTTTACAGTATTAACACACAGCTGGGTCCTTCCTGGCCTCCCTCCACTTCAGTGGTGGGTGTCAGACCTGACTGTAGAAGTTCCTGTAAGTAAATGGTTCTGTCACTGCATGTGCTCTTATTCCGTTGAGCAGGCTCAGTGTTATACCTGCTCCATAACGGATCACCATCCCTAGAGTTGACAGCTGACATCTCAGTCTAATAAATAAGCTCACTTCACAATGAAAAAATGCACTGACTTTCACTAACTATTTATTAATGTGGTAAATGGGTGTTCCTCAAGGATAAATACCGGTAGGTGAGAAAAATGATTTGGCTCTTAGGGTGCTCTCGATTTGTGATCGAAACCCGAGCCTGAAAAGTTGGAAGTCCCAGAAGGCGTCCTGATTATGCTTATGATGCACTATTTGCACTTCTGGAGGTTTGTATCTCATGAAACCTGTGGGGTGAATTATACTACTGTCATGATCTTGGAGCATTAGGTTTTTATCTGGGTTCATATTTTTCTGTAGTTATCATGTAATCTATTGTATTTTAACAATGTTTATAGTGCTGGTGAAGATTCTTTGTTATCCAGGTCATAGTCATACCAAAAAAGTTTAAAAAACAATCTGCTGGACTTTGTTTCATAGTTTGAAGATGTTTCGCTTGAATTGAAAAAGCTTTCTGGGTGGGAAGCAAAACGTCTTCAAACTTGGAAATAAAGTCCAAGTTTTGGAATGTTTATATATTATGTAGTTTTTTTATCCGTTTGGGTTTTGCCTTATCATTCCCCATTCTGTGCTCATATTGTAGGTGGATTTTTTCACATTTAACTATCTAGTTTTATTTTTCTATATTCTTTTTTTACCTTCAGTTATCTATCTTATTCTCTCTTACATCCTTTTTACATGTTTTTCAGCCTTTTTTCTCTTAGCCATTGGCACCATAGTTAAATGTATTAAATCAACCTTGCTTTGCTCATTAGTCTTTGGGCTGCTTTGTATATTTTTGCTGAAGGCTATCTTTATTAAAGCATATTTTCTTACTGAACTGCTCTCTCTGCCTACAAGCATTGAGACAAGATAAAGATTATTGAGACAAGACAAATTATTACTCCTTTTTATGTTTTCACAAGCCAATTTCTGGTTTAAGGCATTAGATATCTGCTTTAAAAAAAATCAGTTAATTCATTCATTATACTACCGTTCTGGCTAAGGCTGATCAGGCTTTGTTCTGTACTTCCCACAATCTAAGAAGGTCTTGATGTAAAAAAGTGACTCAAGGTAAGACAAAGTCTTCAAGGTATTGAGCTACGAATGCAGCAATTATGCAAAATGCAATGATTAATTACTAAGGCTTACTTAAATCCTTGAAAGGTTGGCTTCTCATATGCACAGCCACATTCTGTTGGTCAATCAAAATTTTAAATGAGGTAGTTTATGAAGCCTCAACGTTTGATATGATTAAGTTTTGGCAAACAGATGAAGTATGAGTAAAGCATCAGTCTGGCTCTGAATATAATGAGCCAACAGTTGTTTGATACAACCTTACATGTTAAGAAGTAAACTGAATTACATTGTTGAGTTGAATTTGATGTGTACTTTCACCAAACCTTTTTTCATTATAACAGTGTCAAGTCAACAAGTGATCATTGTGTTGAACTATAGACTTATCTTAAATGGTCAAATCTGGGGGTTGATGCACATTTTTGTAGGTTAACTAACTCCATATTTCCTCCATTCAGCACTTTCTAATCTGTAAAATGTTCTCCTTAAGTCTTATTTTCATGTTTTGATGTTGAGCTTAGTCAGAATTAGGTTGGAGCTAAATATTAATGCTTTTACATACATGCTTAGTTTTAGTTTTTTGTGCAAAAGGTTTCTTCACCTAATGACTGAAAATCTTCATTCCAACCATGATGTCAAACATTTACCTAAACAGTGTGTGTGTGTGTGTGTGTGGAAATCCTCCTAAACAGAGAGGTGAACCCCTGCTCCAATAGCCATCATAAAAAGAAAGAAAAATTAGGTATTAAAAAACAGCAGGGAGAGACTTAAATAAATCAGTAAATCCATGAAAGCATGAAAAGCAGAGACCTGGTCAAGGCTAGAATGGTGCCTTTCTCCAGCAAACTAAATTGAAAACAATTTGACATTAGTCATGCTCTGATGAAAGTTTTCATAAATGTTATAAATTTTAAAAATGTCCAAGTGTTTTTAGGTGTGTTCTTTGGTAATCATTGAAAATGAATAAATTTACTATGAAGGGATTTGAAGGGATGCTTGAAAAGAGTTAGGATCTCTCTTTTCCTTTACCAAGAGTTAAGCCTTAGAATGTTTTAAAAAGTGGTTTGTTATTGTTTTATTTCTTCATTTCCAGATCTGATGAATAGGGCCAACTCATTGTGTTTATTTTTCACCCTATTTTTAAGCATCGTTCACCACATCAGTTGACTGGTCACCAAATACCTGAGACTGAGAAGGTTCACCGTACAAGAATAATGAGCTTGGAGACCCACTAATAATGAATCATTACATGGGGGAAAAAAATAGAAGCAGAAAAGGAAAACACTGTGGATTTCCTCTTTGCAGGTCTGACGTTACGAGGATGTTTAACTTAGAGTACCGAGGGAGGTTAACCACTCACACCAAAACACAAGGCATGGCAGATTGAAAGAACGTGCAAAACAGAAAGAAAGAAAAAAGGGAGGAAAACAGGAAAAAGTAATTAATCATGTTACAGCCTGTGAGTCTGGTGGAGGCGTTCTTGAGTTCTGGGTTTGCAAGCCAATCTCAAGAGGAAGGCCAGTGTAACATGAACGCTGAGCATGGGTGGTCAGCTAGTTTACAAAATTCAGCTGTGAAAGAGGTGTTTTCTAAAGTTCTGGCTGAAAACTCCCTTCTCACCTTCCCAGACTAAACTGCATCATATCTGCTTGGCCAGAACAAGGCATACAGTAAGTGAACCAAGTTGCTGTCTGAAGGGGCCCGAAAGAGCCCTTTATGGGCCCCATGAAAACAGGAAGTAAGACATGCATTAAGTCCTTTAAAAAGTTTTTTAAAAGTGGTCTGGTCAATAAGTAGTTTGACAGTTTATGCAGACTCATTATTGATAAGCAGAGATTATCCATATTTAAAACGAAAAAAAAAGTTTAATTCAGAATGTTGTGTTATGTTGCGGTCAGTATTTACTTACAAACCAAAAATTGTTGTGTTTAGTTTCTTTTAAACAGTCAGGAGTTTTCTTTGGATTTACATTACATTGGACTTTGCTAAATTTAAATTATTCAGCTAAACATTTGAACATTCTTCCTATTTTTTTTATTTATTATTTTTCTTTATTTTTATTTTATTTTGTTGGAGAGGAACCTTTGAGGTTTTGGTATTTTTGTGCCAGAAATGTCCATTCAAAATGCACTTGGTATTTTTGATTCCCTAATGTTAGTAGCATATACTTTTTCATTACGTTTTAACAAACCTTTACAAAACCTGACTTGAAAAAACATTAGATTAGATTAGATGAGCTTTATTGATCTCACAGCGGAGAAATTCACTGGTCACATATTGGCATAGTAATTAAAGAAGGTGCAAACAAGGAGGAAAAAGGTGCATTAAGAATAAACATATATATACAGTATATCCAGGTATATACAGTATATCAAGATAAATAAGGATTAAGGTGCAAGTGTACATGTATGACACACAATAAAAAAACAAAATAAAAATAAGAAATAAAAAATAAAAAAAGTTTGTTTTAAGATTTCAGACAGTGATCACTTTACTCTGGGTTCATCTGTTTCATAAGGGTCAAAACAGGCTCAACAAGTGCAGGTATGTCAAGCCAGATGTAATTACCTTAACAATTTCTCTTTACTGGAAACATAATTTTGTCACTTTTTGACTTAAATCCAGACCTAGACTTGGTGTTTGAATTTTGGTCACACCATAAATGGGATCTGACATTAAAACTGTTACAAGAAGATATGATTTATTACTGTCTTGTTACACATCCTGTTTGTAGTCATGTAGAATTAAAATTATTGAATCAAAGAAGACCTGACAGTAGGTAAAGTTGAATTAAAAACATTTTGCAGAGTGGTAGTGTTTAGGTAAAAGTTTTGCAATAATGTACAAATGACTTCTACTACTAACCTAGAAGATCCCTGCACACGTGTTTAATTCTCTGCCTTATTTTAGGTGTAAAAAGAGGCTCAGGTATGTGGCACAAGGAGCAGCCAAACAATCCCCAGAATTCACAGCAGTAGAAAAGCTGGCCCTTAACTTCAACAAAAAGGCTCCTGTTGAGAATGAATCCAGGGAGGAAAAGGAGTCATGGACTGAGCCAGGGAATTTGCCTCCACATGGCTAAAGATGCAGTCAGCATCGCAGATCATCTTAAGCAATAAAATGTGTTCAGGTAATTTAATGAACATAAGGCCTTACTGTAACTCAATCTTATCTGAGCAGTTGGTCTTTCTATTGCAGTCTATAGCATGAATATGGAATCCCATGTAAAAAAAAAAAATGAAAAAGTCCATCTATAACCTTTGTGAGGTGTAGCATAATTCACTTTAGCTACAATATTGTAGAATTTCTCTTTGATGTAGTTCATTGTACTGTAACGCCAAATTTACACTTCTGATGGTGCAGGAACAAATCACTAACTTGAAATCCAAACCCAACACTGATAATCTTTATAAGGGTCAAGGCATGGTTCTGTTCTGTGTGGTTCTGACTGAATCCAGCCGTCTGTACAGGAAGCAGCTGTCATTCCCAGAAAAAAAGTTTGACACATTGTTGTAAAAGGAGACATGTGTTCAAAGCTACTTTTATGGTCTGACTTTATGGACAGCATTGCTTCTTTATCAGCCATTTCTCTAATCTGCTAAAAACAGCAATAGTCTATCAAACTTAGAGCAGTCATCTTTAAAAACATAATCAAACAGTAATAATTTCTACATAAAAATGATAATTCCACTAATGGTATATGCTACCACAATAATGTTTAAGTGGTTTAATAACTTAACTAAATACCTACATATATTAGTGGATTTTAATGCATTACACCTAATCACTAAAAAAATCACTGGCAAACAGTTTTCTGATCAGTGTGACTGCTGGCTGAACAGATAAGGCACCAGGATCAGCTAAGCCTGGAATTTAGCCTGGTTTGGAGTAGGCTAAACAGACAGACTAAATCACCATACAACTTATTAATGACTGTTTTTGTGAAACCATATCAAGGTTTAATTAACCCAAGATATCTGGAAAATCCTGCCTTAATCCCTCATCTTGGTTTTGTGAAACATGCATCAGATCAGTCAGCCAGAGGAAGAACTTTCTCTCCCTTATTCATTAACTGCTATTTATTTTTTTCTACATGAGCTCAAGTGCCATCCAGTCAGCTGTATTGCTGGTTTGCAGGTAAACCATACATCTTGGGCTGTGAAGTGCACAACATACAAGCAACATAGAATAATTTTAAAGAGATATAAGAGGTACTATTGTGAGACATGGAGGAGGGGCCCCTAACCAAATTCAAACAATCATGGATCAGCACCTTAAATACATCCTGAATCTCATTCAAAAGAATCTCCACTTCCTGATACTCGACTTGAATCCACAAGTTTAGTATTTTAAGACTCTGCCATGATAGTGTTTTTATTAAAATAATAAAATGGATACAGAAAGAATTACTGATAAGGAAAAGGCCTGAAGTTAACAGATTTACACTATAAGGATTGCTGTGAACATCCAACTACACACACATATACTGCAGCACTGTGGTTAATCCGGTAATTAACAGCATTATCAATCATCATCTCTTTAAGTCACAGACAGACTGCCCAAGGGGTAAATCCCACTTAGTTCAAAAGGTTTCACAGTGCAAAAAAATAATTAAATATATAAGACAACAGGGAATTAGATCAATATTCAACATTTGCACTGAACGTGTAAACAAACTACCACTCTGTGCACTGAATGTAGAAGTTATGAGTAGTTATTTCTTCCTGTTGCAATGAACAATGTAGTTAAGCTTCAAATTACGGCTGCATTTTTCAATCAAGATTTTTAAAAAGAGAAATTAAAATTTTGATAATCTAGACATGAAAAAAGTATTTGGTCCATAGTAGGTCTTAATAACAGTTAGAAATAGGAGCTCAGATAAAATCTGTCTTTATATTATTTTAGCAAAATGTAGAAACTTTGCTCTTGTTATTATGTCGACACCTACAGCACCTGTTTAAAAATTTACCTATAAGTTACTGCAACATTTAATCTCCCTTTGGGATTAATAAGGTATTTTTGAATTGGGGAAAAAAAACGTAATGGGCAAATTTCATTTTTCAAATTTTTCAATTTTTGTCTTAAATAATCCATCCAGGGGTATAATGTATTTTATAACAAAGAAACTATACAACTAATATATTGAAATGCAGCATAGATTTCATTGGCTGGATCCCACTAATTTTGGAAAGACAATTTGAAAGATTTACCCTTGGTCTGTTGGGTCGGTGACATCACTAGAGACAAAAGTGACATGCTGATCATCTGCAATTTTTAAAGGTCCTCTCATACAAAAGTTCTGCTCTTTTTTCTTCATTTCTTTACTGGCCTAGACTGCTAAAATCTTAGCACCACTCACCTCCAGTTAAAAGTTGCCTGCGATGAAAAACAGGCTTTTTGTTTGTTAATAATGAATCTAAGTGTGAACTATTGCTGTCAGTTGCCCAGAGCTGAAAAAGAACTGTTGTTGAACACAATGTTTTTCTTTTTTTTTCATCGCTTCGCTTAAAGAAGAAAGCAGCATTCCCTAAAGACCTACTGACCCCACTGACTCCAAGAACTGGTCACCACCTCCTTTCATCTTTCGACTCACTTTACAGTCATTATAATCCCTATTCATGGCCCCTCACTGGGTAAGGTTACTCTTAACCCCAAATTCCCTTGATTTGACAAACAGCCCTCCACCAGAAGACTTACACTTTAGACAACATTTATTGTCATTTTGTACACACAGAGTGTGTACAAAATGACAAGACATCAGGGAAACGACACAAAGAATTTTGTTTGCCATTTGCAAATATGGTGCCTTGTTGCAAAAGTATTCATACCCCCTGAACTTTTACTTTTTTGTCATGTCACAGCCACTAACTGTTACCTTTTGTGCTGGAATTTCATTTAATGGACCAAAGGGTAGTACATAACTGGGAAGTACAAAGAAAATTATACATACCTTTATAAAGCTATGTTAATAGAAAATAGAGAAGGGCTGTCTGCAAATGCAATGAAGTGAGTTAAATATAAATATATGTTTGTGTAAGAAGTATTTTCCGCAGTTCTGTTAAGACCTCAGAGGTTCACCTTAGTGAACAAACAGCATTATGAAGAATAACCAGTAATGTCATAAATAAAGTTGTGTAGAAAATTAAAATCTTTTAAGGTTATAGAATAAGTTGTGTATATAAGTCCAAGTTTTGTGAATAAAGGAAGAATCCAGAAGGCCCATTGTTACACTGGAGAATATGCCATGGTATACAGCCTATGAAGGAAAATATATTAACTGAATAGATAGTAATCCAGTAGTCATGGCTTCTGCAAACCTATCCTATGCAGAAGACTCTATTCCTGAATAAAAATCATAAGAAGTCTTGTATCCAGTTTGCCACAACAAACACATGAAAGAAGTTGCAGGGTTCAAATAAAACTGATCTCAAACATTCTTGCCAACATGTAAAACGTATGCAGAGAAAATCTATGCTTTCACAACTGTGATACAGTCTTCCCAATATAAAACATGGTGGTGGCAGTATCATGCTGTGAGGATGCCTTTCTTCAGTATATGTAGATAAGAGCTGATGAGAGGAAGGATGGAGCAAAATGCAATCTAAGAAGGATGTCAGGGCTGCAAGATGCTAAAAGTGAGGCAATGTTTCCAGAATAATAACCACTCTAAACCAGGAAATAGTTCTAATCAAAGCACCATTACATGTAAAAATGTTTTACCCAACACAATGCATGTGTTTTTGAAGAATCACTGATCATCAACACTTGAAAGATGTTCAAAGGTATAGCTCATATGTTTCATAAACTCTAAACTGACCAATGCTATTTTTTTAAGAGTTGATATCATGGGAGAACCGCTCATCTCCAGTACTTTCAACAGTACTCTATTTGGAGTTAAAAGACAGATTTACAGGGTGTTTTTGAAGTCAAATGACAGCATTTTATCTAAAAACATACTCTCAGTGTGCAGCCAGAGTGTACATGATGCTTGTCAGGGTCCATATGTGTTATTTAGGCCCACGTGTCTACTCCTTGATTTAAATTTGACTACATCACCATCTACTGTCTTAACTGATGACTAAATTTCCAACCCTTAAAACTATCAGCTTACATGTTTTGTAGGTTGATTTGTTTTTGCTATAATAGATGTAGTAGATGATAGAGCAGAGACACACAGATAAGCTGCACTTTCAAATTCCTCTCATCTGCAGATAAGAAACCGAAGAAAGAAAAACAAGAAATAGTTTAACTTCACTTTATTTGAAGACTTTGTCAGCAAATGTGCAAAAAATAAATTGAGTATTTCATCAAGAAACTAAATATTGTGGTTGGTAAACTAATTTATGACCAAAATTATGTTAATCTATTATCATAACCTGCTTATTCTTGCAAGGTTCCACGAAGGCTGGTGATATCTTAGCAATCACTGTGCGACAGCCCATTACAGCTTAATACAGAGAACCATGTAATGAACAGCACTGCATGTACTAACTCCTACCTAAGGACGATTGGGAGGAACCATTTGACCTAACATCAAGGATTTGAACCCATTACTTTCTCTATATACAAATTTATTATCATTTGTGGCAATAAAATGGTCAAATAAATTGCAAAAGTAAGTGATTTTAAGCAAGAGAACGTAAGCTTTCAGCATTTGGCAGTTAGTCATGTACTCATGAATACTAATAATAGCCTGAAGGCTAAAAGCAACCACAGTGACAAACATAGTTATAAACTGATTTTCACTGGATAGCTTGTTCTCCTGACCCAACTATTAAATTGAATGAATGAGGACAACTGTTTTGGAAACACAGGTTTCCTAAAGTAGTTAGCAATGAAATAAAAACATAAAGATAACAGGATAAAACTAGAAAATTTCTAAAGAAATTTTGAGGGGGGCCACCTACTGCCCGTCTGGGTAACTGGGCCAATACGGCCCTGGCAAGTGACATTGGGGCTCCCCAGACCAACTGCTTACGCCTTTGAGGGCTGCTGAGGGAAGGAAAGAGGGCTAGGTCATGGGCAAAGAGAGCTGTGTGCCACTTGTGCTGAAATCTGGGAAATAGATGTGCACAGCATATGATGCACAAGGGTAATATGGGTTGTCCATATTGAACCGCAGTGGGTAAAGCGCAGTTGGCGGGCTCTGCCCGCCTGCTAGGAGCCCTTGCAGCGATGAAAAAAATCACCAATAGCGGGCTCCGCCCGCCTGCTAAGAGCCATTGCAGTGATGAAATCACCATTGGCGGGCTTCGCCCGCCTTCTAAGAGCCTTTGCAGTGATGAAATCACCAATGGCGGGCTCCGCCCGCATGCTCAGAGCCATTGCAGTGATGTAATCACCATTGGCGGGCTCTGCCCGCCTTCTTAAAGCCATTGCAGTGATGAAATCAACATTGGCGGGCTCCGCCCGCATGCTCAGAGCCATTGCAGTGATGAAATTACAAATGGCAATGAGCAATATGCCAGAATGTATGAGTGTGTATGAGGAAGAAGCTTTTATTCTGTAGAGTCCCTGTAGTGTTATTTTGAAAGTCTATCATGGATGTGCATCAAAAGATGGGTCATGCCCAGCAGTGATATAGAATCCATTTCCAAATGTTACATCTCTGGTTTTCCATGTTATTAGGTGAATAGCTGCTGTATTACAGAGTAAATGGGAGACTTTTATTGTGAAATGTGCTCTGGGGTGTGTTTTGAAAAGGTCACTAGAGTCTAATAAAAACAACCTGGAAGAGTTTGGGTCATAATGTTGAGCCATTTGCATCAATTATTGCATTAGTATAATCTAGAGGCTTTTATTTTGTAGGGTCCCTGGAGTCTTATTTTGAAAGTCCAAAAGAGTTGTGTTTAGAGAAAATGTTCAGACCCAGCAATGATAGTTGATGACTTTCCAATCGTTAAATCACTCTTTTTCCATGTTATTAGGGCAGTAGATGAAGATGAAATGGGAGGCTTTTATTTTGAAATTTGCCTTAGGGTGTGTTTTAAACAGTCTCCTAGAGTCTATTCTCTAAAATGGAGTTGAGTTTGGGTCATAATGTCGAGCCATATAGGGCAATAAATATATGTAAAAAATATAGAGGCTTTTATTTTGTAGGGTCCCTGGAGTCTTATTTTGAAAGTCTATCAGTGTTGAGTGGCAAGGGAAGTGTCATGGACAGCAGTCATATAGTATCCATTTCTCAATGTTAAATCAGTGCTTTCACCCTCCATTAGATTAATATGTGCTGTTTAAAACAGCAGAGGTAAAATCTCTTTGAAGCACGGTTACCTTGACAACGCTTAACGAGCCTGTCAGTGACAGAGAGAAAAGCGCAGCACTATCGTTCCTTCGCTCTCAGGCTTTTTTGAATGGGAGGAACAGCTCCAAACAAACGACTGCTTAGCAAAAACCGTATGAGTTATTCAAAAAATTTCTTCACCGTGAGCATCAGCAATCCTTTGACTCCAACTATGCCAACCTTGGTGTATGTGTGTCTTTCAGAACAATATTTATGACGAGTTTAAAACACATAATGTCATTCGTTTTTCTCCCCACTGCTGCTCCAAAACCAATGGAAAAATGCTCTGATTTTCATCGACTTTAGGTCGGTCTGGAGGGTTTTTAAGGAAAAGTATTAATCCTACCGTAATTCCGAAGACATTGTGTGAGTCCAGATGTTTCAGCCTACAAACTGACCAAAAATGGTGACTGTAGCTCCAAATATGTGGCCGTGAGGGCGAGTTAAAATGTTTTATCTTAAAAAAACGACAGCCTGCTTCACTGCAGCAGGCTGCTGCAGAAGCTAACTGTCAGCTAGCTTCCAGGTGCTCCCCCTCCAAACAAACGACTGCTGAGCAAAAACCGTAAAAGGTATTTGAAAAATTCTTTCAGTGAAAGAAACATCTATCCTTTGTCTCATACTGGGGTAACCTTCATGTCTGTAGGTCTTTCACAACCCAAAACGAAGCACAAACAAAATGGTGGGTCCCACCTGCTCCTACCATTGGTTTAACTGCAGCAGCTCCTCTCTCATCTTTTTGCTGCTAAAGCACCCCTCCGAACAAACGACTGCTGAGTAAAAACCATAAATGATATCTGAAAAATTCTTTTTATCTAAGCGACAGCTATATCTTGTCTTCAATTGGAGTAACTTTCATGGCTGTAGGTCATCTACAACCTGAATGGGAAGAGAAAGAATAAGAAAAAACGGGTCCTCAGTCCTTAGCTTCTAACTGAGCTAGCTACAGCCCAGCAAACACACACATTTGGGGCCCAAATGGGGCATAGCAGGGCTAATATTAGGGGCCCATTTGGGAACCCCAACTGGCACCCAACTAATTTTGTCCTCAGTTTCCATGGTGGCCCCAAGTGTGTTTGCCCAGTTGGGTTTATGATGGGCCTTGGATGGGCCCTACATTGTTCCTAGCCAGCGATCACATGTGGGAGCTAAATGGGTAAAACTGGGTTTAATATGTGGGGCCTGCTCGGGCTACCCACCTGGGACCCAGCTGTTTTTGTCCT